>NW_026126783.1:0-516023 GCF_943737965.1 Phodopus roborovskii | reverse complement strand
CTAGAGAGATGTGGCAGAGTTGAATTACTGAGCTCCTCTTCTAGAAGTCCTGAGTTTTCAATCCCAACAACTACATTGTGGCTCACAAACATTTATAATGTGATGTGGTATCCTCTTTGGCTGTGCAGACATGTATGCGGCTGAACACTGTATGCATAATTAATAAATAAATGTTCAAAAAAGACTTATATATCTTTATATTTTTAAATTCTTATTTAGGATCCATATCAAGAGCTGCCTTTATTGCAGAAATTACAAAGTTTTAGTTGAAAAGCCATCAATAGAATTAGAGATCTGAGAAGGATAAACTATATGTTACTTTTGAATCTATTAAAAAAATCACAGGGACCATTCCTTATATTTGCACAGCCATATCAATTTTCTATAGCATTGAGATAAAATTTTTACCAAGTACATAATGCTCGAGAGGTTTTTTTTTGTGGAACCTGGAATTGGAAAAGTCTGAACTTATTTTGTCTAGGCAAAGGTGCAGACAATTTTCCAATTCCCTGCAGCCTCTACATAGCCCGAGCTGGGTCCTGTCCTTGCTGCAGTCATTGTGTTTCAGCATCTTGCTCCCTGGTCAGTGTCATCACAATCCATGCTGCCTGACAATGTTCTTTAGAAACCTTTCTTTGGTCATTGTTAGGTTCTGTGATTCTTTGTCTGAAATTATTACAGTTTTTTAGTTAAAATTTAAATGTATTATTCTACAGATCTCTGTAGTATTGAAGTCTTCCTAGGTAGATCTTAATAGACAACTTGGTTTTCAGTTACTCGATTTAAGCGGAAGCTTTTAGAATATGTATAGGAAGCAGGTGATGTTTCATTCCTATTATTAATCATTAATACTTAGTTTTGAATATAAGCAAAAGTTAATCTAGAGGATGGCTGGTAACTTGTGTTTCTTAACATTTTATAATAGTTACCAGATTTTATAAAAACTAGAACTTTGCATTGTCAGTTTTAGCTTTAAAAATACTGATTTTAATTTGAAACTCCTTTTATGGAAACATAAAACAGGTATGTGATTCAGTTTATCTAAATAACTTATGCTACCAAATTTGGCAAAAACAAGGATGGATTGCCCACTGTATCATAAAAAAATGAGCTTCCTCAACTTTTTGGTTAGTATATACAGTTTATGGCTTTGATCTTCTTTTAAATTTTAGCCCTTTTAATTTAAGTACAAATATTAACAATGTAATAAAGCACAAATATAATGCAACCTTCTGAATTTAAACATCTAAAAACTGTTTTATAAAACAATTAAATATCCTGTAATGGCATGTTATAATATCAAATGATTTTAGCACCCTTTATGTCTTTTAAACCCATTGTCACCTTGGTGCCCTGATAAGTTTATGTTAATTTCCAGTGGTTTATAATTGTAACGTTTTAACTAGTTTCAATTTTTAACAGCTTTCGACAAAAAACAGAATTAATGTCATCTACATTAAAAGGACATCTGATTTTCTGATAAATCTGAATTTAATGACCAGTGCTCAGAGTGTAAATTTTGAGCTGGGGGCTAGTATTCATTAGACAGCAAAAATGTTTAAACCATTTTTTGTTTTAGCTCATAGTCTTGCAACAAACAGGTTTCTAACAGGAAACACTGAGGAGTAGAACTTTTTAGCAAGTACATATATTTTTCTTGAGAGAAATAAACAGAACTTTTAAACCATTAACCTTGGTATGGTCAAAAAAATTTTAACTCATATTACTAATCTTAGACTTTGTATTTGTAGATATCAGAGCCCACAGCATGAAGCAGCTTACATCTTTCTCGACATTTGGGCGCCTTTTCTTTGAACCTCCATAACTTTTTTTTGCATTACCTTTAAGTCTCTCTCGATTTTGTCAGACCCCCTAGCGAAGAAATGTCTCTCCTTTTCTCTTTTTCTTTTCTTATTAGTGACTCTTAACCGGATATGCATGCCTGAAGTGAAATCTTATTCATTTATTTAATTCCTGACTCTACATTCTTACATTGGTGCTTTCCCCTGAGCCTCTCTGCACCCTCTGCTCTCTTAAATGTTAGCTCCTTTATGAATTTTGTGGGTTACACAAGATCTTCTTTTATGTTATCTTTCAGTATTATAATTTTATTTTTATATCTTTTCCACTCTTCTGGATCTTGCCAATCCTTTTTCCTGTTCTACCTTTTATTGCCCAGACAAATGGGAATCATACTTGTAACACCTGAAGTTCCTTCTGATGTTCTCTGTTCTGCTTTGATGAATTGCATTGACCTATAAATCTGCAGACCACTTGACCTGTCTACTAGACGACTGTTATCTTATTTTGTCTTCTTTGCTTCAGACTGATTGTAACAAGTCTGTACATAGCCATCACTTGTAATTACCATATTTTTGTTATTTTTATTTTTTAGTTGACACAAAAAATCTTTACCAAAGCTGTTCTCCCCAAAACCCCTCATCCTCCTCCTCCCCCCTCACACCTCACCCCCTTTCCCTAAGGTCACAGTCACTGCCACCTGAGGGAGAGGAGGGGCTGTGCGAGGGTCTGGTTCTGTCATTAGCCCCTAGGGATTCAGAACTCCTCTCCTCTCTGGACTGCCCACCAGGTGGCCCAATGCCCTAGGCCTTCAGCAACCCAGCATGTATCCAGGATGAGCATGGCTTAGGGCTTCTGTACCAGGAGGAGCCTGGTGCTGTTTACCTGGTGTTCTGTATTACCAGCAGATTGTAAGATTCTGACCTGGGAGTATTTATTTTATTTTTATTTACTTATTTATTTTTATTTCACATGTCGATCCCATTTCCCTCTCTCTCTCCCCTCCCTCCCCACCCATTTACACGCTATTCCCCCCACATGCACCCTTACTTCACCCTCTGCTCCCCAGCTCCCAACCCAATTCCAAATGTATGATAATGCCATCCTGGTGTAGTCATGTAGATCTGTCAAGTCAGTTGAAATAGGGACTAGGACTTCTCTCTTGTTTCTAGGTTAAGGGGTGCCCCTCCATTGGGGATGTATCTGCAATGACCTTTTGTCATGAGGAATACATCCTGGTTCCCCTGTCTGCAGTCCCTAAGACTGCTCAGTCCTTCTGGCTGAGACCCATATTTAGAGAGAGACTGAGTCAGTACCATGCTGGATTCCAAGCTATCAGTCTGGGTGCCTGTTATTTGCTCCTTGTTCAGGTCAGCTGTCTCTGTGTGTTTCTACAACCTGGTCTTGTTCTGTCCATCTGCATCTGGATTCTCGTTAAACTCAGTGTTTAGGTTTGGGTGTTTGATTCTGTTTCCAACAGCACTATAGGAGGGCTCCATGATGGTGAATAAGTTAGTTGTTGATCTCACTATCCAGGAAGGGCATTTATGGTAGCCTTTTCACAGTTGCTCAAATTGTTAGTTGGCAATAGTGTTGTAGGTCTCTGGACCTTTCTTTAGATTCACTTTTCTCTTCAAACCAATACTGGCTCCTTCTTTTATTCTCTCTCTCCTTCTGTCTCCCTCTCCCTCACTCACTCTCAGTCTCTCTCTCTCCTCTTCTGTCTTGTATTCCTACCCTGACTCAATCTTCCTAGTCATAATTTCTTTCCTATCCTTATCCTATCTTCTTATCCATTCTTCAATTGAGGATCATCTAGGTTGTTTCCAGTTTCTTGCTATTACAAATAATGCTGCTATCAGCATAGTTTGAGCAGATGTCTTTGTTGCTGGGATATGTATCATTTGGGTATATGTCTAAGGGGGGATTGCTGGGTCCCGTGGTAAACTAATTCCCATTTTCCTCTGAGGAACCACCATACTTATCTCCAACATGGCTGTATGAATTTGCACTCCCAACAGCAATGGAGGAATGTTCCCTTTGTTATAAGTTTTCATTTGGTGTTTTTAATTTTAGCCATCCTCCAGTAGTAAGATGGTATCTCAAAGTTGTTTTGATTTGAATTTCCCTGATAGCTAAAGATGTTGAACATTTTCTTAAGTATTTTTCAGCTTTTTTGGTTTCCTCTATTGAGAACTATTTCTTCTGTTCTGTACCCCATTTTTATTTTTGATTTTATAAAGTTTTTTTTAATCAACGCTTCTATTCTTTTTTTTTCATTTTATATAACCAAGTCCATTTAAATAATAACAAACATTTATAGACAATATTTGGGGATTTGGGTGTCGTTCTTTCCAAACTACTTCCTGCGGGTAAGAGGCACTGTCATGGGGGAATCTATGAAGAGGCAGAAATCCTGCCTGTAGTCTGTAAGGCTGCTTTGTCCACCTGTTTTGAATGTAGGATCACCTGGTATTCTCTATCAGTTGGTCTGGCTTGATCAAACCACATTAGTCTGGAAGGGAAGGCACATCTTTTCATTTTCTGTGGAAACAATAATAGAAATCCTTTTCCCCAGTAACATGTCCTTGAACTTAATTTTGGAGTCAAAGCATGTTTTTTAATTTAATTTATTATTTTACATGTCAATCCCAGTTCCTTCTCCCTCCCCCTCCCTTTCTTCCTCCTCCCTCCTTCCCTCATTTTAACCCTCGCTGCCTTCTCACATGCATTCTAACTACCCTACCCTCCCACCCCCCCACCCCAATTCCATATGTAGGGGAATGCCATCCAGTTGGGGTCATGTAGAGCTGACAGGTCATGTGACGTAGGGACTAGTGCTTCTCTCCTGCCTCTAGATTAAGGCAGTTATCACTCCATGGGGAATGTGTTCACAAAGTTCTTTTGTGTCCCAGGGATACATCCTGGCTCCGCTGTCTGAGGTTCCTTAGACTGCTCAGTCCTTCTGGCTGAGACCCATATTCAGGGCGGCCATGCTGGCTTCCCAGCTATCAGTCTGGTGGCCCAATAGCTGCTCCTTGTACATGTAAGCTGTCTCTATGTGTTTCTTCCACCTGGTCTTGTCCTCTCGACATGCATCTGGGTTCTACTTTGACTTAGTTTTTATGTATGGGTATTTGCTCCTGTTTCCAACAGGCATTAATTGAGGGCTCCATGGATAAGTTAGTTGTTGCTCTCACTCTCACTCTCCCTCACCCTCTGGGAAGGGCATTTATGGTAGCCTTTCCAAGGAAGCTCAAATTGTTAGTTGGGAGCAGTCTTGTAGTTCTCTAGACTTTTCTTTGTGTTCAATTTTATCTTCAAACCAATATTGGCTCCCTCTTTTATGTTCTCTCTCTCTCTCTCTCTTTGTGTCTCTCTTACCTGTCTTCTATTCCAAACCAGGCTCAATCTTCCTGGTCGCACATGTTTTCCTTTCCTCCCCTCATTTTCTCCTACTACTCTCTCCATTCGCTGCCCCCCCACTTCCCCTGAGATCTGGGGGACTTGTCCCTTCCTGGTTCTGTAAGGGACTTTATATGAATCTCTTAGAATACACCTTGTATCCTAGTTCCTCTGCTGGTCAATACCCCATTTTTTAATAGGGGCTGGTTGGTGTTTTGTTGATTAGTTTTTTGAGTAGTTTGCATATTTTGGAGATCAGCCCATTGTCTGATGTACTATTGGTGAAAATTGATGGAAGATGCCATTCTGTAAATGTTGGCCAATAGGAAAGGAAGATAGGAGGGACTAAGAGACAAGGAGGAAAGAGGAAGTTGGAAGGAGGAGTCAGCATGGAGAGTCTGGAGAAAGCAGAATGCCAGTATGCTTCTCAGTAAGAAGACCACATGAACATACATAGATCAGCAGAAATGGGTTAATGCTTAAGACAGAGCTAGCAGATAAGAAACTAGTACCAGGCCAATAGCATTATGTCAAATACAGAGTCTCTGTGTGTTAATTGGTGCTGGCGTGATGGCAGGACCAGACCCGTGGCGGGCAGAAAAACCTTACTCCTTACATAAAATCTTTTCCCAGTCTGTGGCCTGCCATTTTGTCTTTCCACTGTGTCCTTTGCCTTACAAAACCTTCTAAGTTTGAAGAGGTCCCATTTATTAATTGTTGCTCTCAGTGTCTGTGCCCCTGGATTATGTTCAGGAAGTGGTCTCCTATAACAATTTGTTCAAGGGTACCTCCTACTTTCTCTTCTAAGAGGTTCAGTGTGGTTGGATGGATGTTGAGGACTTTGATCCATTTGGACCATAGTTTTGTGTATGACTACATACTTGGGTCTATCTACAGTCTTCTAAATATCATCATCCAAATGTGCCAGCACCATTTGTTGAAGATGATTTCCTCATCCCATTGTATTCTTTTATATGTTTTGTAGAAAATCAGGTTTTCATACGTATGTGGGTTTGTATCAGGTTTTTGAAATCCATTCCATGTTCTACTTGGTTTTTGTTTTTTTTTTTTTTGTGGCAATTCCAGGCTGTTTTCAGGAGTATAGCTCTGTAGTAGAGCTTAAAGTCAGGGATGGTGATGCCTTTGAAATTCTTTTATTGTACAGGGCTCTTTGGCTATGCTGGGTCTTTTGTTTTTCCATAAAAAGTTGATCATTATCCTTTCAAGGTCAGTGATGAATTGTGGTGGGTTTTTAATGGAGATTGCATTGAATCTCTAGATTGCTTTTGGCAAGATTGCCATTTTTACTATATTTATCCTACCTATTCAAGAGCATGGGAGATCTTTCCATATTCTGGTTTCTTCTTTAATTTCTTTCTTTAGAGCCACAAATCTTTATTATATGAGTCTTTTATTTGTTTTGGAAGTGTTCCTCCAAGATACTTTATGTTGTTTCTGGCTATTGTAAAGTGTTATGTTTCTCTGATTTCCTCCTCAATTCATTTTTGTCTGAAAAAAGTAGGGCTACTGATTATTTTGAGTTTATCTTGTACCTTGCTAGTTTGCTGAAGATGTTTATCAGCTATAGGAGTTCCTTGGTAGAGTTTCTTGGGTTTCTTATTAAGCTATATTAAGCTATCATATCATCTTCAAATAGTGATAGCTTGACTTCTTCCTTTCCAATATGGATCCCTTTTATCTCCTTTTTTTTTTGTCTTATAGCTTTAGCTAGAATTTCACGTACAATATTGAAGAGATATTGAGAGAGAGCGCAGCCTTGTCTTGCTCGTGATTTTAGAGTAATCACCTTAAGCTTCTCTCCTTTCATTTTGATGTTGGCAGTTGGTTTACTCTGGGTTCCTTTGTATTTCGGGCATAAATTTTCAGAATTGAGACTTGTGATGAAGGAATTCTCCTGCAATGAATACTTAATGAGCATCTTCATCTCTTTTTAATTTTGGTTTGAAGTCTAACTTGTTAGATATTAGGATAGCCATGCCTGCTTGCTTCTTGTGTACATTTGATTGGAAGATATTCCCCAACCTTTTACCCTGAAGTAATGTCTATCTTTGAAACTTAGATGTGTTTCTTGTATGTAGCAGAAGGATGCATTCTTTCTTCGTATCCATTTTGTTAGCCTGTGTCTTTTTATAGGTGAGTTAAGACCATTAATATTGGGGGTGAGTAAAGGCCATTGATCAGTTATGCTTGTTTGTTTTAGAATTGATTTTGGCAGTGGAATTGTGAATATATTTGACCTCCATTACCCTTGGTTTCTTGTATAGGGAGATTATCTTTTGCCTACAATTTGTGTGCATAGTTAACTTCTGTGGGTTGGAGTTTTCCTTCCATATCTTTCTGTAGTGCTGGATTTGTAGGTAAGTATTGGAAAAAAGTCTGTCTTTGTCATTAAATATATTGTTTTCCCCATCTATAATGATTGAGTGTTTTGCTGGGTATAGTAGCCTGGGCTAACATCTGTGGACTCTTAGTATTTGTAGAACATCTATCCAGGACCTTTTTGGCCTTGAGGGATCCCATGGAAAAGTCAGTTGTAATTTTGATGGTTTGCATTTATATGTTACCTGTCCTTTCTCCTTTGCTGCACTTAGTATTCTTTATTCTGTGCTTTAGATGTTTTCCTTATTATATTTCTAGGTTTTTTTTTTTTTTTTTTTTTTTTTTTTTTTTTTTGGTCCAGCCTAATTGGTGTTCAGTATACTTCTTGTACTTTCATGTGCGTGTCCTTCTTCAGATTGGGAAAGTTGTCCTCGATGATTTTTTTTTTTAGTATGTTTTTGACACCTTTGAGCTGGTCTTCCTCACCTTCCTCGCTGCCTATTATTCCTAGGTTTGGACTTTTCATGGTGTCCCAGATTTCTTGGATGTTTTGTGTTAAGGATTTGTTGGATTTATGATTTTCTTCGGTAGATGAATCTATTTCCTATACTTTATCTTCCATGCCTGAGATTCTCTCTTTTTTTCTGTTGGTCATGTTGTGTCTGTAGTTCACAATCATTTGCGCAGTTTTTCTATTTCCAGCATTCCTTCGGTTTTTTTTTTTTTTTTTTTTTTTTTTTTTTTGTCTTTACTTTCTCTATTTTAGTCTTTCAGGGTTAAAGGTCCTGGGTGGTTGGAGGAAATCTGGGATGAGCCCACAAACTTTGTACCTCCTGGGTTTCCTCATGTCCAATGAAGTTATTCCCAAATATGAAAGCAAATGTTTTAATTGGGAAGAGCAAAACAGTCTGGGAATTTACTCTATTGGAAGGCTAAGTTACTTAGCAACAAAAGTGAAATGGAGGCTTGACACCACTAGTCTCAGCTCATAGGGTTTTCAAGGTTACAGCATTTCATAGAGTACAAAGTTTGATTGCAAGGGCATCAAGATTGATTAGCACAACTGCAAGGTTTTCTTTTTCTTTTTCCTGTATCTCATGAAAATAACATGTGGGGTCTGTACTCTGAAATCAGGAAGTTATCCACTAGAAGAGATTCTTGTTCTTTGTAGTTTTTCCTTCTTGCCATTAACCCTAATTTTTAAATTTTTCATCACATCACATAAAGTAAAATATAAATTGTTAAATGTCTCCAAGAACTGTAGTCTTTCCAAGGATGCACAAAAAGCTCATTGAAGTTGACTAAAAAGATGTTTTTACACAGGGCTCCTTGCTCCCAATACTCTGAAGAGATTCAACCCACAAAGTTTTAGTCAGAATCATATAACTGATTCCAGGGAGATTCATGTATCTCATGAAAACCCACAGGAAGTAAAATCTGTCTTCATGTTCCCACTCAGATGTTGGGAGGACCCAACACATGATTCATATACTACACAATGCACTCCTCCATCCTGGGTACAGCGACCCCCTCACTCATAACACGATTACTGAGCTCTCCCAAGCTCTGCATTGACCTTACTGCAGCAATAATCGAAGAACAGCACACACAAAAACAGGTGCCAGCTCTCCTTTAGAGAAAAGCCTGAATCTGGCATTAAGAAGGTCCCTGTACCTTTTATTATTAACAGATCTTGAGGAGGGTCTGGTTGGCTAGTGATGACTGAGTAACAAGATCACCTTCTTAAAGACACAGCGCAATGATTCCTGACCTGGACTTCCAACCCAGACAAAAACCATTTCTAGGTGAGCAGAGATACACATTTCTACTGCACTGGCTTTGACTCCAATAGCAAATACTGCTCTCTTCCTGCACCCACTCCTTTCTCCTGAAAACAAGGTGGCTCTCTAGCTTTCAAAGGCCACTACCCAAACACGTGATGTGATTATTCCCTGTCCTAACTACTAATGAGAGACATTTTGGCACAGAAAAATGAGATGTCCTGTAATTTCCCACTGATGTCAGATGTACTGAAACCACTTATTTCATGGTTGTCACTGGGACTTCAGAAAACCAGGGGAAAAAAAAGTAAAGAAAATAGGAACCAGATCTCAAACAAGAAAGAAGTCTTTCTGCAATCTCAAGGCTGGATGATGGATCCACTGATTTAAAAACCTGACAACAGTCCTGTTCAAGAAGAGAACATTGAATAATGCAGCTATTTTCTCACTGTACCCTGAGGAAGCTCTGCTCGGTCACCACAGTGCTTGTAGAAGCAAGCTTCCCAGCCCAATTCTCTCAGAGTATTCAAATTACCCTGAAGACAACAGTTTTTTTTTATTATTATTCATTTTTCAAGAATTTCCGGAATAAAACTCCAAATGCATTGGAGCTATCACCCCACGCATCTGACAGGAGAAAGTTATATTATCTTCTTTCTGATATTGTGCCTTCCCTTCTCTCATGGTTTCTAAATTGTCTGTGACCACTAGATAAAATGTACACCCACTTTCCTTGACCTCAGGAAAAATCCCAGAACAAACATCTTCTTTTTTTTGCCATATGCCCTAAAATCTCTCTCAAGTTTTTAATATTCTAGGCACCCTTCCCTCTGTTGACTAAAATATTCATTCCCATATGCATTTTGTAATTTTATCTGCAACATCTGCACATTTTTTGAGGAAGGAGGGGATGATCGTTCACACTGCTTGAAGAGAGTGAGTTGTCTATTTTAGACAGGGGTAAGTGACATTGAGATTTGTGTCTCTACAGTTGGCTATTAGGTCTGGATCTTGAGTAGAAGCCAGACCCAAGGTACCCATGGTGTGTCTTTAAGCACACTTTAACCCTTAAGGAAGTGATCTTGTTGATCAAGCCTTACTAGCCAATCAGCAACATCAGGCCAACCTGCGAGTCACAGGCATTTCAGGACACTTCCTATAGCCATAATGTAGGCTTTTGTTCTTGATGCAGATTTGGTTTTAAGCAGAACTAGTGCCCGTGGACTGATTGCTTTTTTGGGAGTGCTACTGTAGTAAATTGTGATTGGAATATGGTTGAGTACAGAAGCCACAACATGGTGAGTGATGGGATGCTATCATAGATGTTTTCATAATTACATTGAACTTTCCGAGTATTTCCAAAAATATTTGTTAATGTGCCTTTGTAATCAGCATGTTGTTATAAATTGTTGTTCATTGTCATAGGGTTGTATTCATTTCATGTTGCAAACTTACCATGTATAGGGTCTTAATTCTGATGCTTCATGCTCCAAAAGACCATTATTTAGTTCTTTATTTTTGTTTTATTGCTAATCTGTGGAAGTGTTTGGCTCATCAGATAAAACATGTTGTGTATCTTGGCAAGAGACTCAGTACATCTTTTGGGGGATGAACAGAGGTCAGATACTGACACATGACTTCACATAATTTATTACATCCCATAACATGTATACTCATACAAACCATTTTCTCTCATGCTCAATAATATAATAGATAGTAATAAACTTGGAAAATTGATAAATATTTATTACACCAATTCTATTACCATCAATTCTAGTATTGACACCCCAATTTAGCTTTGACACACTACACTGGAAATTGTAAAGCTAATTGTACTTGGTCTTAATAGTTAAAACCTGAATTCAGATATGTGATTAATGATGAAAAATCAGAGAAGCAGAGCAGCCCACCCCTAGGTCATACTTCCACTGAATCCTCAGACCTAAGGGGTGGGCAATTCTGATCCTACGAGTCTTCCATTAGAATGGAACAAACTTCTGTCTTCTTCCACTTAATATTTCTCCTCCAAGCCATATCTACCTCCCAAGTACAGGGATAAAGGGATGAGCCACCACCTGTCTCTCTTTCTCTTTTAGGCTGGGTCAATCTGTTGTAGCTTGGGGCGACCATGAAATTACAGATACCACCTCATTATGTCTCCCAAATTCTGGGATTAAAGGTGTGCTCCACCATGGCCTGTCCTTTATGGCTAACTACTGCCTAGCTCCACACTCTCTTCTTAAAGCAATTTTTTTTGTTGTTGTTGTTTGTTTATTTGTTTAGATTTGTGTATTCTTTTTGTTTTGTGTTATTTTCAGACAGGGTTTCCCTGTGCACATTTCTAACTCAATCAAATACACGGAGATTTACCAGCTTCTCCCTCTCAAGCACTGGAATTAAAGGCATATGCCACCACCAACTGGCAGGCTTTATTTGCTAAAGCAAAACAAAATACCACAATGCCACCGTAAAGGAGAAAACCTTTATGGACCCCACAAATTTAATGGCGTGTGGATCCTGCTGAGTTTATCACTTTATAGCTTTAAAGCCTATTTCTTTGACATACTCATGAGTACTGAAGACCAGCTGAGACACCCACACCCATGAACCAAACACATACCAAATTCTTCAAATTTCCATTGGTCATCATGACTTATATACTAGCTAGCCTACAGCCTGTGAGACATTCCAATAAACCCACTTTCTACAGACACACAGAGATATGTTCTACCAATCCTGTTCAAACAGAGAACATTGAATAATGCAGCTGTTTCCTCATCTTCCTACTGAGGAACCTGTGCTGGTTCAGCCTAATACTCATAGATAAAGGTGTTCTTCCCAGCACCATTGTCTTTGAGTATTCAGCTTACCTTGCAGATGACACTTTTTATTATTCTTCATATGTCAAGAATTTGACTCAAATATCAGGAATAAAACTCCAATACAATAGACCTATATCACTGGCTTCTGTGAGGAAAAGATATATCATCTTGTTCGTAATATGGCTCCTGCCTTTCTCTCATGGTTATCTGAGAGGCCTGAGACAACCAGGTAAAAAGTCCCCTCAGGTCTCCAGACCTCAATAAGACAGCACAGAACAAACATCGCTTGTGTCCTAAAAAATTTCTCTATACCTTTAATATTTTGGGAAGCCTTCCATCCATTTAATAAGAGAATCATTTCAGTCTGTATTGTGTAATGGTCTGAGCAAGCTCTGCACATTGTTTGGAGGACGAAAGACAGATAGAACCTGTGCACTGCAGGAAGTGAGCTGGACTGTTTATTGGTGACATGGGTAAGCAACATTGAAATTTGTGTCTGACTATGTTGTGTTGGGTGTTGTCTTTGATTCCAGCACTCAGGAAGTAGAGGCAAGTAGATTTCTGTGAGTAGACTCTGGTCTACAGAGTAAGTTCCAGGACAGTAGGGCCACACAGGGAAACTCTGTTTCAAACACCAAAAGAAATGAATGAATTAATCAAATAATCAAATAATTAATTAATATTAAACAAGTAATGAGAAAAATCTACTAGAATGCAACAACAAGATTAATAATAATAATTAGGAAGGAATTGACCAGCTCAGTTTAATGAGCAAGTGCTAGGAGAACAGGCGCCACACAGGGAAATTCTCTCTCAAAACAAAACAAAACAAAAAATAAGTTCCTGTTTGTGCAGATCTCTAAAATTTCTAGGTCTGGAGTAGAAACCAGGGCCAAAGAAGGTGCTGGGCTTGCTGTGTCTTTAAGAACAGTCTAACCCTTGGGGAACTGCTTTTGTCACTCAAGACTCACTTGCCAATCAGGGACACTGAGCCAACCCTCTAGTCTGAGGCCTGGAGGAGACTTCCTGGAGCCATGCTGCAGGCTTGGTTTTGTATCAGAACAGGAGCCAGAGGATTGATTGCTGCTCTATGAGTGGTGCTGTGGGGAATTCTGGGAGGAGCATTGATCAACAGAGAAGCTGAAGCATGGTGAGTGAGGTGATGTGGGAAGGTGGGATGGGGAGTAATGAAATTCTTTTGGCAGGCCCTCCAGCAGGAGGCTGGACTGGAATGTGCTGTCATATTCAGTATTCAGTTAGGCCCCTGGTGGTCCAGCAGCTTCCCTGACCACCTTGTGGCCTATGAATACTTCTCCATGTGTGCTGTTTCTGAGGAAAGGATTTTGATCTGGTAGCATTATGAATAAAATTCTGTGTAGTCAGCTCCATTATGGTTTTGGTGTGCAGGGATGGCTATTTACCAAAGAAGGAGAGGTTCGGTTACTTCAGTGCCTTCCAGCAGTCCTGCTTTTAACATCTAAAGTTTAGGGGTCACATCCATTCAGAGTTATTATTATTTTGTTTTTGCCATCAAAATAACATTTATTTTGTGAAAAAATAAATAAATAAAAAGACCTTACTTTACATTTTTTTTCAAACTGCAAGTGTGTGTCACTGTGCCTGCCATGTATTTGGTTTTGGTTTTTGATTTTAGTTTTTTTTTTTTTTTTGAGACAGAGTCTTTCTATGTTGCTTAGACTGGCCTCAAACTATGGCTGTCTCCCCACATTAGCTTTCTGAGTCCTGGAGTTACAGGAAGTTCAAGCTGGATCTATGAGACCCCACAGATGGCCAAGTTTTTAAACTAGGCATCCCAGATGAAGTGTGGCAATGACCTCCAGTCTAGACAAAGATACTTACCACTTTCCCGCTGAAACTTTATTGAAGGTACTTAATTGGCAAATTCCTTTTCAATCATCAGAAAAGCAAATGAATTGAAAAAAAAAAGAAAGAATTTAACAGCTAGGCATTGATGCCACTCACCTTGAATCCCAGTACTTGGGAGGTAGAGACAGTTGGATTTCTGTCAGTTTGAAGCCAGCCTGGTCTTCACAGGAATTTCTGGACACGTTCCAAAGCCACATCAAAACCCTATATCAAAAACCTAAAACAACACAAAATAAAACAAAAACAAAGAATTGAACAAAAAAATAAAACAACAGAGAGAGAGAGAGAGAGAGAGAGAGAGAGAGAGAGAGAGAGAGAGAGAATTTAGCCAAGCAATGATGTTTCAAGACTGTAAACTCAGCACTCTGGATATAGAAGCAGGTAGATCTCTGAGTTGAAGAACATCAAGGATACAAAGAGAAACCCTGTGTGTGTGTGTGTGTGTGTGTGTGTGTGCTACCCTGAATTATGTACACATATGTACATACACATCCAAGTGTCCATGGAGATAAGGAGAAATCATCATCACCAGGAGCTTTCTTTTCTGGTGGTTTTGAGACACCAGGTTTGGGTGTTAGAAATAGAAGTCCAGTCCTCTGGAAGAGGAAGAAATTCTCCTAACCTGAACAATGTTGCTAGACAAAGAGATTCACTACTTACAGTTAGTTCTTCTACAGATTATTATTATTATTGTTATTATTATTAATTGTTAATATCATTCTTTGCTGCAGCATTGAGTGATGATACTGGATCCAACAAACTCAACAAACCTACAGGAGTTTATTGGGAAAGGGAGTGAAGGCAGTGGTAGATGTCAAACAATTGGGGGCAGAAATAGAAAGAGAGAGAAAATTGGCAGTAGTTGCTTGCTAATAAAGAGGAGGGAAGAAGTTTAGAACCAGGCTCTGCAGTTGGGGCCCTTTCAACTGGGGACATGGGGGTTCCATTGGCCCAGCTCCTCATGGCCTTTGCATGCACTGTCTTATGGAGTCACTTAATGAATGCAAGGCTTAGCCTTCCAACTGTGACAGATTTTGAGATGTCAGTGTAGAGTGATCATCTCTGAAAAACAGATCCAGGAGGGAAGTGAAGGTTATCTGTGGAAGCAGAGAAGATCGACTCCAGGGCATGGAAAGAACTTGAGCATTAGAGAGGCCTGTGATCTGGAAAGGTTCCCTAAGAGGAAACAGGCCCTGGAGAGGACATGTGTGGAGTGACAGTCAGGTGCTGAGGAGAAACCACCAAGGCAGGAAGAGGAGTCTTTGGGAGTAGGAACAGGGCCAGGTTGCCTAAGATGAGGGTGAATCCAATAAATCAATTATTACTATTAGGTAGCACATGGTTTACTGGGTGCTATTATTTCCCTTGTTAATTATAGAACGTTAATGTTATAAAAATGTTATTAAGGCCACTAGCTGTAAGTGTGTGACAAAGGACTTTTAATCTCAACATTCAGGAGGCAGAGGGAATTCTTTCTGTTTGAATGTAGTTGGGTCTACAAAATCATCTCCAGGACAGCCTGGGATTCACAGAGAAACAAGTTCTGGAAAAGCACACAAAAGACCACTCCAGCAAATATGTTTTTATTTATCCCTCCAAATGATAAATAAAATATGTCATGTGTCTTAATTTTCTTTCTACTCTTCAAGCCTTACCCTAAGAAATTCTTTTGCATTTTTTTACTAGTGAAAACATGTTTGCATTTTGTCTGTCATGCACAATAATATTGGGATTTTTTTTCTCTTTCCTGACTGGTTATCCATTTCTCCAAAAAATGCCCAGTGTAATAAGCATCAGTCAAGTCTTTGGATGTATTCACATTCCCAGTGTGTGTGTGTGTGTGTGTGTGTGTGTGTGTGTGTGTGTGTGTGTGTGTGTGTGTGTGTGTGTGTTTGTGTGTGTGTGTGTGTGTGTGTGTGTGTAGACCAGAAAACAACTTTTGGTGCCTATTCTCTCCACCATGAATCTCAGATATTTTACTCAGGTCCTCTAGACTGGGCCCTGGAAATGGTTTTATTCCCATTACCCTTCCAAATCTGGCATGATTGTACTGTAATACCTTGTTGAGTTTATTCTTTAATTACATTTTAATACATATATTTGCTTTCATTATGTGAATTGTGTCTGTATGAATGTATGCAATGCATGTGACTGCTTGCAGAAGCCATAAAAGAGCACTGGATTACATGGAGTTGGAGTTATAGGAGGTTATAAGCCACCAGGCATGGATACTGGGAAGTGAACACAGGTATTTGGCAATAGCAGTAAATACTCTTTGCCTCTGATATAGCTCTAAAGCTCCTAATCCTAATTTATGTTTTTAGTTAAAAGTATTTTTTTCTTGTGTAGTTTTAATTACATTTTTCATTTCTTTTCTTTTTTTTTTTTTTTTTTTTTTTTTTTTTTTGATCAAACACATGCCTGTACACATGTGCTATCTTCCAGGCTTTACCAATCAAGGAAACATTTTGTGTCACTGGAATTTGGTATAAAGTGCCACTATCCAATGATCTACTTCAATGACAATTAATTTCATATTTTAGTTTTAGTTTAAATACAGAGTATTGGGTTTCATAGTGGTATCTTTATATGCTTGTGATTATGTGCTTTCCTTGTTTGTTTTCTTCCCACACTACTCTCCCTTTTGACCCTCCTCATCTCTAGCTCATTCCATTTCTTGTAGCATTTACTTCCAAGATATATTTACTAGTCTTTGCAAGTAAGGTTCTTGAGCAAATTCTGTATCTACCAAAATAGTGTTAAAACAAAAATTAATTAAAAAAGATGGGGTAGAACAATCCATATTCAATGGCAAACACTGATATGACATGTCAATTCTTAATATCTATGCCCCAAACACATGATGAGGAAACATACCCAAGAAGATTAAACAGGAAGAAACTATTGAATCACATTTAAAATTAATAAATTAGAAACAAAGAAAAATAAAATTATTGAATGAAAAACATATTTGATTTTTGTGTGAAAATCAACTATACAGACAAAACTAAGAGAGAGAGAGGACAATATAACAATTAATAAAATCAGAAATTAAAATGAGACTTAATCGACAAGGAAAACTACAGAACCATAAGAAATACTTTAAAAATACTTCATCCAAATTGGGAATATATATCTTCATAGTTACCACTTACCAAAGTTCAATCAACTCCACATGAACAATTTGAATATAGAACTATCACACATAGTGAAATAAAATGAATCATTACAAGCCTCACAACCAAAAATAAGTAAGAATTTAAATAAATAAATAAATAAAATCTGAGTGAAACATTGTTTTAACATTGGAATTTACCAGCCTTTCAAAGAAGAGTTAGAAATGTTACTTCTCAACTTATTCCATGATATAAAAACACAAGAAACTTTACCCAATTTATTTTATGATGCCACAGGTACACAGATATCCATGCTTTCAGGCTTTTTTTTTAATATTCATACATAATTTATGTCAGATGTTACTACATCATATACCTTTAACCTGCAACAGGGTACAGTGGAAATTTGGCTTTCTGGATAGCCCTTAACAATCTGGATATTGCAACAGGTTGACAGACTTGGGGATTCCAATTTCAATAATTCCATGGATCATAGCCACTCTGCCTGATAACGTTGAGATCATAAACCTTACTCAGCAAGGCTTTCCTATATTGTGGGAAATATAAAGAGAATTGGAGATCAATTTTTCTCGTGAATATATGTGAACAAATAATAAAATCCTCATAAAGAGATTCCAAAACAGGACAAAATATCATCCAAACCAATAAAGGAGGCATCATTGCAAAGAGGGAGTGATAATACAACACAAAAAAATCAAACATATGTAATGCACAATAAATGTACATTTTAAAAAACATAAGTATTCCTTTATTTATTTTAATTTTATATATTGATGCCAGTTGCCTCTCCCTCCCTTCATCTTTTTCTCTTCCACTTTCTCATGCCTCCTGACCCCCTTACCCTCCTAGCTCTCCACACTCCTCATGTAGGGTGATGCCTTCCAGGAGGGCTAATCTAAATCTTTCAAGTCATTTGGAGTAGGGACTAAGATTTTTCTCCTGTATCTATGTTAAGGGAGTATCCCTTCTTGGAGGATGTGATCCGAAACCCTTGTGTGCACCAGGGATACATAGTAGTTCCAATCTCCAAGGTCGCTTACACTGTCCAGGCATTCTAACTTAGACCCATGTTTAGTGGATCCGAGTCAGTCCCATGATGAATTGCCAGCTATCCCTCTGGTGCCCCTTGGCTCCTCTATGTTCAGATAAGCTGCCTCTATTTGTTACTGCAGCCTGGTGTTGTCCTCCCTCTGTGCATATGGATTCCAGTTATGCCAAGTGTTTAGTTGTGGCTGTTTCCTTCTGTTTGCATCAGCTACTAGATGAGTACTCTATTATGGTGCATAAGTTACTCATCAATCTCATTATCAGGGAAGGCCATGTATGGTAGCCTTTCCACTGTTCCTCAAATTGTTAGTTGGGGTCAGACTTGTAGATGTCTGGACATTTCTCTAGGTTCAGTTTTCTCTTTAAACCTACAATGGCTCCCTCTTTTATGGTTTCTCTCTGTGTCTCTCCTTCTGTCTCTGTCTCTCTCACTCCCTTTTCTCTCATCTATTCCTTCCCTGACACAATCTTCCCACGTGCTTTTCTCTCCTCTTCTGTTTCTTGTAGATCGTTCTCTATTCATTGTCCCCACCAACACCCCATATGCTCAGGAGATCTTGTCCCTTTCCTATTCTGTGAGGGACCTTATATGAACCTCTTATAATCATCCTTGTAGCTGAGTTTCTCAGCCAAAGTGAATTATAAACTGGTGATCAATTGCACTATGTCTAAAATCCATATATGAGTGAGTACATACCATGTTCCCCTTTTTCTGACTGGGTTACCTCATTCAGGATGGATTCTTCAAGTTCCATCAATTTGCCTCTAGATTTCAAGATTACAGTGTGTATGAGTGAGTGTGTGTGTGTGTGTGTGTGTGTGTGTGTGTGTGTGTGTGTCACAGCATAGTACTCCATTGTGGAAATGTGCACCATCTTCTTTATCCATTCTTCAGTTGAAGGGCATTTAGGTTACTTCAATGTTCTTGCTATTACAAATAATGCTGCTCTGAACATAAACATGTCTTTGTTGTGTGGATGTGGATTATTTGGCTATATTCCTAAGTGGGGGATTGCTAGGTAATGTGGTAGAGTCATTCCCATTTTCCTGAAGAGCTGCCACACTGATTGCCAAAATGGTTGTACATGTTTGCTTTCCCACCTGCAGTGGAGGAGTGTTCCCTTTTCCCCACATCCTCTCCCGCACAAGTTGTCATTGGTGTTTCTAATTTTAGCCATTCTGGCTGGAGTAATATATCTCAGAGTTGTTTTGATTTGCATTTCCCTTATACCCAAGGATTGTGAGCAAGTTCTTAATTTTTTTCAGCCATTTTGGATTCCTCTATTGAGAATTCTCTCCTCATTTTTTTTTAATTCAACTTTTAATAGGTTTATTTGGTGTGTGTGTGTGTGTGTGTGTGTGTGTGTGTGTTTAGGCCAGGGCTATCACCTTCTTTTCCTAAAACATTGCTCCCCTGTGTCTGGGGTGTGTGTAGGTAGGGAGGTACATGTGGAGGTGAGGGGAGAGTTATGAAGAGTCAGTCTCTCCTCTCATCTTCACAGGATTTCTGGAACTCTAACTCAAGCTGTCAGGTTTCTATGTCAAGCATTTTTACTCATGCAGCTATCTTGTCTGCCCCATAACTATTTCTCATCTTCTATCTATCTATCTATCTATCTATCTATCTATCTATCTATCTATCATCTATCATCTCCTATCACTTATCTGTCTATAGTAATCAATTATCAATCTATGTACCTATGTATGCATGTATGTATGTATCTATCTGTTTATTTATCAATCAATCATCTAACATCTATCACCTAACTCACTAGGCACATAGCCTCAAAAAGAAACAACCAGCCTAGAGGCAGTGGCTGGCTGGCCAGCAGGCCCCAACCATCTCTACCTACCAAGTGCAGGATTACACATAGGCAATACCATCCCTGCTTTTCTGTGTGACTGCATAAATGGGATTGTCCTTAGATCCACATGCTTCTACAACAAGACATTTACTGACTGATCTGTGTGCCTAAGTTCATATTCCAGTTTTAACTTTTAGCTTTTAAGCACTTTTTCTGTAAGTGTTAGTATTTGGGCATTTTTACTGACCTGCCTTTGGGGTTCTGACATGCTATGTGCACACCTACAGCCACTAAGAGCACCACCTGTGCACATTCTCTTTGTTCCCTTTTTAAAGGGTCCTGCCTACCTTTCTCTCTCTTCCTCTCTCTCTTTCTGCTTCTCTTCCTGTCTCTCAGTCTACCCTCCTTCCTGCCCCTTACTTTTCTACTACTCCTGTCCCCATAGTTCAGTTTTTCCCCTCCCTTCTCCTATTTCCCATTCCCTTTCCCCTAAAAAAGGAAACAAACTCCACATGAGCTTTTTTTTTTTTAAATTTTTATTTTACATATCGATAATCCCTCTCCCTTCCTCCCTCTCTCCCTCCTGCTACACCTTTCTACCCCTTCACATGCACCCTGACCAACCTCCCATCCCATCCCCCCTCACTCCACATGTAGGATGATGCCATCTAGGAGGGGTCATATAAATCTGTCAAGTCATTGGAATTGGGGAAAAGGACTTCTCTCCTGTCTCTAGGTTATAGGAGTACACTTCTATGGGGCATGTGCCCACAAGTCCCTTTTGTGTACCAGGAATACATCCTGGTTCCACTGCCTGGAATTCCTTAGACTGCTCAGGCCTTCTAGGTGAGACCCATATTCAGGGGGGTTTGAGTCAGTCCCATGATGTATTCCAAGCTATCAGTCTGGGGGCCAGTTAGCGTCTCCTTGTTCAGGTCAGCTGTCTCTATGAGTTTCTGCAAACTGGTCTTGTCCTGTCTCTTTGCATCTGGATTCTTTTTCAGGTCAGTGTTTATTGGTGGCTGTTTGCTTCTGTTTCCATCAGTTACTACATGAGGGCTCTATGTGTTGGATAAGTTAGTCATCAATCTCACTATCGGAGAAGGGCATTTATGGTAGCCTTTCCACTGTTGGTCAAATTGTTAGTTGGGGTCAGTATTGTATTTCTCTGGACATTTCTGTAGGTTCAGTTTTCTCTTCAATCCTATAATGGCTCCCTCTTTTAAGTTCTCTCTGTCTCTCACTCTCTCTTTTCTGTCTTCTATTCCTCTACTGACACAATCAGTAAATATCTTTACCCTTACATTATAAAGACTCTTTTTGTGATCCCCTTTGAAGGAAGTACTTCAAGAGGAAGTGTCCCATGGAAAAATCACAGGGACATGAAGAATTATGGAATTTCAAATAATAATTTCTCTGACCAGCAGTGCCTAGTTATTGCTGGGTTGAGGTGGGCTAGAACCTGAAAATAATGGGAGAGAAAGAAGGAACGAGACCAAGCAATGCTTGTCAAGGTCTCACTTTATTAGGCACAAAGAGGGGTTTTTAAAGCAAAGCGGGGAGGAAGTGGGTAGGGGTAGCTTTGCTGCCTCTGGGGCTCTGGTAAGGTCCCACACCATAAACATCAGACCATAAATGTCTGATTATCTCAGTTCCTGGTGTCTGGTTCATCTCAGTTCCTGGAAGGAGTGGAACAGACCACTGTTTAGCAGTTTTCTGTTTTACCGAGATAAGGCTCAATTAGAATTTTAAGGTGTAAGTGATTCTGCAAGAGTATGTGACTCAAGGCTGGCTCCCAACATCTCCCCCTATTTTATTCTTTTTTTATGGAGCGTCTATCTTAGGCTACATAGTGGGCTCCCACAATCGGGCCCTGGGGATGCGCTTGTCATTATGGGACAAATGGTAGGACCCCTCTCTTAATCTACATAGGGTGCATCCGCACTCAGCACTCAAGGACATGGTCAAAAATTGGGCAAGAATCTCGGGCAAGATGAGTGGGCTCCTGAGAGATGGTCCTATGCTACTGCTGTCATTGAGCGACTTACAGCCAAAGAGAAGGTTCTGCCTCCATTTTGTGGCACTGAGATATTCCCGTCATTGACATCTTCATATTTGAGAGAACCAGGTCCTCTGTTGTTCCAGTCCTGTGAAATCGAATCTTTGTCTAGGGTGTTCAGGACTGGCACTGTCACCATCCTCATCAGGTTTCTCAGAAGAGCCCTGTTCCTTTTCCAAAAGCTGCTGGTAGTGTACAGAAATAGCATGAAATCAATTTGAGTTCTGATCAATTGAGTTTATTTCTGGAATGCCCAAAGCCCAAAAGTCATCATCAGTAGCAATCCCATAAATGGTCCCAGGAAAGAAGGAAGCAAGTTAGAAAGCCAAGGGGAGGTGGAAAGCCAATTTTTATACTAGGACTCGGCCTGTTCCCACTGCCATTTACGTTCAGCAAGACTTTTTTTGCATTCTATCTAAGCTGTCTTCCATTAAGCCAGTCTTATCAGCATAAAAGCAACATTCCTCTTTGATTATTGCACAAATTCCTCCTTGTTGTAAAAAAAATAGGTTTAAGCCTTGGCTGTTCTAGAGAATGACCCTTGAGAGAGACACAGAGAGAGAGAGAGAGAGAGAGAGAGAGAGAGAGAGAGAGAGAGAGAGGAGGTATTACACTTCTGAGGTCACAGGTCCAGTTTTCCTGTTCCACACATTTCCACCAAATGGTCTTGCAGACACTGCACCTCATCTTCTTCCTGCAAGAAAACACAAACATGCCCTCACCTGTAACGAGTAAGGTTTTTCCGCCCGCCACCGCTGGTCTTGTCTTGCTGCTGCACCGCCAGCCCCAAATAATACACAGAGACTCTGTATTTGATACAACACTGTTGGCTGGTTACTTGTTTCTTATTGGCTAGCTCTGTCTTAAGTATTAACCCATTTCTGCTGATCTATGTTTTTCTCTTACCGGGAGCCGGCGGCATACTGCTTTCTACAGACTCTCCATCTTGACTCCTCCTTCCTCCTTCCTATTTCCTCCTTGTCTCCTAGTCCCTGCTGTCTTCCTTTCCTATTGGCCAACAGAGCTTTATTCATTAAACAGTATGAGAAACATATACAGAATGACATCTCCCATCATCTCCTCTTTTCTGTCTAAATAAAAAGAAGGGTTTTAACCTTAATATAGCAGAATATATAACATAACAGTTATCAAATAATCACAGTTAACACTATTTAGTCCATTAACATTTAGCAAGATTTGAAGAAAATATTCCATCATCTATCCTATCTTTGTGTGTCTAAAGTAACTTATCTTTAATACTAAGGAAAACTATAACTATAACTATCTGTCTTCAACTCCTTCAAAGACCACAGAAGGATAGTCTATAAACTCTAGAAATGACAGAGACATTTTGCTTTTTCAGTCACCTGAAGTTCTTTTGTAATCTTCCATCTTCAGCCCATAGGCCATAGTGTGTCTGGCAGACTCTTCAGCAAAGCAGGAAACTTTAAACTGTCTTCTTGTATTGGCAGTTTGTCAGTCACTACACTGATGCAAATAAATCAGGTAAGGCAGGATATAAATCAGGAAATATTAGAAAAGTGGTTCAAAGCCCTTACAATTCTGTACAAAAGGCAGAATTGTATGCCATTCTCATGGTACTTATGGATTTTAAAGAACCTCTCAATATAGTTACTGACTCTCAATACGCAGAGAGAGTCATCTTACACATTGAGACTGCAAAATTTATTCCTGACAATACAGAATTAACTTCATTGTTTATACAGTTACAAGATACTATCAGAAAGAGGACTCATCCTATGTATATAACACACATCAGATCCCATACGGGTCTGCCAGGTCCTCTAGCACAAGGCAATGATGAAATTGATCGTTTATCGATAGGAAGTGTGCTAGAAGCCTCAGAGTTTCATAAGAAACACCACGTGAACAGCAAAGGTTTAAAAAAGGATTTTTCTATCACTTGGGAACAAGCCAAGGAAATAGTAAGGAAATGTCCTACTTGCTCATTCTATAACCAAACTCCTTTACCACCAGGCAGTAACCCTAAAGGTATAAATAGGAATGAAATATGGCAAATGGATGTGTTTCATTTTGCAGAATTTGGAAAATTAAAATATGTACATCACACTATAGATACATTTTCAGGGTTTCAATGGGCTACTGCTCTGAGCTCTGAAAAGGCTGATTCTGTTATAACGCACCTTTTAGAGGTAATGGCCATTATGGGCATACCTGCACAAATAAAAACTGACAATGCTCCAGCATATGTCTCCAGCAAATTGAAAGAGTTTTTTGAGTATTACAAGATAAAGCACATAACTGGTATACCACACAATCCTATAGGACAAGCAGTAGTTGAGAGATCCAATCGTACTTTAAAAGAAATGCTCCATAAACAGGCAGGAGGAACCAAAACACCCAAACACAGATTACATAATGCTTTATTAACTTTAAACTTTCTTAATGCTGATGAAAAAGGAAAAACAGCTGAAGAAAGACACTGGACAATAGAAAAAACTTCTGAACTAAATCAGCCAGTGTATTTCAAGGATGTACTGACCTCAGAATGGAAAGCAGGATATGTGTTACGTTGGGGTAGGGGTTTTGCATTTGTATCTACAGGAGAAGAAAAACTATGGATACCATCTAAATTAATCAAGATCTGAGTTGAACAAGAGAAACATCTTAATGAAGAGAAATGACAAGTCATCCAACAAACTAGGTCCTATGAGGTGTGCGGAGGCCTCTCAAAGGTAGGGGAAGTGTTCTGTTCTTGTTTTTACAGGAAAACAGAGAAAACCTATCATCAAACAGCCAAAAGACAATGAACATGTAGGTGCCTACAGAAGAGAAGACAGCTCTTCAGAAACAATCACTTAAGGAAGCAGAATCTGATATATGGTAAAAAAAAAAAAAAAACATATTTAATTGTAGTAAACTATTTCTAGAAATCTATTTCTCTACTATCTAGTATTCCTGAAGTCCCAAATTTTGTAAATCAATGCTGGCTTTGGAGTTGGATTTGGCTTTCCTTCTCTAAATTCAAGCATGTTGTTAAGATTAAATTCATGGTTTCTGCCTTAAATCAAGAAGCCAATTGGTGTTAGGCAATAGAAAACAAAATCTGGGGACTCATATCTTATATGCAATTTTCTCTCTGAAATCCTAATTTTCTCACATACTTTTAATGCTTATTGTTGTCTTTCCCTAATGCATACCTTAAAACTTGAAAATTTTACTTTTATATTGATGTGTAACTTTTCCACAAGGAATAATAACGATTCCTAACAGCAGTCTTTGAACTTTCCGGAAAGAAGATGGGGCCCCACATCATCGCTTTCCACTTGACTCAACCTGTAACGTGTACTGTTTTTTTCCGCCTGCCGCCGCTGGTCTTGTCCTGCTGCCGCACCAGCCCCAAATAATGCACAGAGACTCTGTATTTGATACAATGCTGTTGGCCCTGTTACTTGTTTCTTATCGGCTAGCTCTGCCTTAATTATTAACCCATTTCTGATGATCTATGTATTTCTCTTACCGGGGAGCCGGCGGCATACTGCTTTCTTCCGACTCTCCATCTTGACTCCTCCTTACTATTTCCTATTTCCTCCTTGTCTCCTAGTCCCTCCTATCTTCCTTTCCTATTGGCCAACAGTGCTTTATTATTAACCAGTATGAGAAACATATATACATAATTGCATCTCCCATCATCAACCTGATGTATCGGAACTACAAACATCACCCTAAAACCGGTTTGAGACGGTTTTGCTCGAGACAACTCATGTCTAGCTAGCTGTAATGGTGCACCTTTTTATTACACCCTGGCCAGTTTCAAATAGAACTACAGTCAAGAATTTTCTGCCACACAGTGACTAACTACATATGTCACAGCCAGTTCTGTTGAGAAATTTGGTTGCTAAAAATTTTCTTCCTACAGGATCCATTGGAGCAATCATCGTCCCATTTCAGCAGGAAATAATCTTAATATGACTACGCCCCCTTTCCCTACCCTTGGAATTTTGGGATAATAGTCATCGTCTTTGGGTTGGTTTTAGTTATTTGGGATTGGGTGATGCTTACACTCGGGTTTATCTTTTAGACAGGAATAGGGAATGGTTGGTAAAGGTATGGTTTAGATGGGATATAGGTAGATTAGCCTATTTTCTTGAGAATTTGAGTAAGAATGAGATAGTATTTTACAGCTTACATTGTTGTGTATTCTTATGTGGTAAGCTATGTAAAATTAAGTTTATATTTTGTTATATTGTGTTAAATGTTTCCACTTATAATATTTTATGCACATTATTTTTTACCATATTCTATGTATGTATACTTTTCCTGTATTCAAGACATTTTGTATATTGATACAATTTGGGATATTTATCTTGCTGCCCTTTATAGTTCTACCTCTTCTCTTGACACTTATACTCTACCTCTATTTTAGGGATTTACATGTAGGTATATGTAAATAGTTATATTGTTTAAGTATTTGATCCTGCTTTACTCAGGAAAGTTTTAATCAGTCTTTTTAGCTAAGTTCCCGAGTATTACAGATTATCTTCACTCACATTTCCTGTACCTATGAGATTAGTCAGATATAGATGCTTAATCTTCAATCCTTCATAGACATGCAGAACATGGCATTTAAATGTTTTAATATTAGTACTCCATTGACATGAGACACTGTTGCTCCTGACAGCACCGTGCATTTTCCCAAACATATGTTGGACACTGTTGTTGCTCCTGCTGGAGTTCAATCTTGCCTCAGCTAATGGCCTGTTGGGCATAGAATTGCCCCCACCTTGACCACTGATTTGGACATGCAGTCCTATGTGCTTGCAGGAGACAAATATAGAAGACTGCTTGATCTTGCCAAGTCAGGGTAAGACAGCCATTCTATTTCCCTGCTGTTGTTGTGGTCTGTCAAGTTCTCTTGGCCTTAGCCAAATCTGGGTTTACCAATGTCGCTGTGAGACCTAGGGTGACTGTTCAGGTGGCTTGCTGTTTCTGTCCTTGCTGCACCTTTTGGAAGTTGTCCATCAGCATTTCCAGTCTACTCTAGTATTGTTAATTTCCTTCTCAGGTCTTGATGAGGTTGAAGATTAAACTATCACAACTATTATTCTCTCTTCCTAGTTAGATATATTAGGTACTAGACTTACGTTTTCCAGCTTAGGACAACTGTATTGTAAACTCCATTATGCCCTCACCCTAGGACTAGATATGTAGGTCATTTTGTTCTCGATTTTCCTTTTCTTAGAGCACACTTGTTATTCACTGTTTTGAATATAGTTTTGTATTAAGCCTAAATCATTTCTTTAGACTAAAAGGGGAATTGTAGTGAGATAGTCCTTCTGTAGCACTGACCACGCCCATTGGGGGGTGGAGCGATGGGCAGAGGTGACCTGAGGAAGGAGGTCGGAGGGGGCCAGGAAGGTGCTCTCTTTCTGGCATGACTCGGACAGGAGAGGATCGGGTTGAATTTCCTGGTGTTCATCTGTCTAGGTTGTAAGTTATTTCTCCCTGAATAAACATCTATTCGGCCTATTTGTTTATCCTGATCCTTATTTACTGCAATACTCACCCCCCTCAACCCCCCTATTAGGAGAAAGTTGGGCCCTTTCCATAGTCTCAGACATGGATCTTTCCATTTGACTTGAGTAAATGTCTCTTGAGTTTCATCATTTTCAGAATCTGTCTGCGACAGATTGCTCATAGGCTTCCACATTCAAAAAATTTAAATGAAGAGAGCATCATGTAGGGCACCACTTGCCCTGACCATCAGGGCCTAGATATTCGTGGTTGCTGGGAACCAAACTCTTATGTTTTTGGTTGTGAGCCTAGCCTTTAACAGCTGAGCCATCTCTACATATTAAGAGCACATGAAGCTATGTTGTGAAATAATGGTGTGTAGTACATTGGTGCCATTGCTGCTTGACAAAGATCCAGCATTTCCACATGGAAGACCAACCAAAGAGCTGAAGCACCTGCAGAGGCAAGCAGAATTCTTTGAGCTTAAAGTCAGACATGCAGAATAAGTGCTAGGACAGCCCAAGACACAGAGAGCAACCCTGTTGTAGAAAAGTTGATGAAATCCACCTTTAGCTGTTTGGTGGCAGTGCACATGTTTAAGCCCAAATCTCATGAGGCTGAGGCTGTCTGATTTTCATGATTTGAGGATATCCATGTCTACTGAATGAGTTCCAGGACTAAAAAGATAAAGCCTTTCTTGAAAACAGCAATGCAAATCTACACAAATCAAGAAATAATCTGATGCACCTTTAATATGGATCGAATCATCTGGTGTTAGCCTGCATAGGTAAATGAGGAAGCTCTCTTTTGGCTACTTCTCCTAATTCTGGCTACAATTTCATTCCTATACTAGCAATAGAGCCATATTCTTTGAAAAATTTAGTATATATTGAAGAAATGTTGAGACATCCAGCCTGATGAACTAGACAACTACTGTACTCTTAAGATTTCACATGGTAGGCAGGCATTGATGAACTACCTGAGAAAGAACTTTTGAGACATTCTAGAACATTTGCTTGGAGAGATTAATCCTACCAGTCCTGTGTATGTAGAGAAGCATGAATCCATGAATAATGCAGATAGTTTAACACTGCTCACTGAGTAAGTTGTGCTGGCTAACAGTAGTGTTCATAAACAAAAATCTTCCTAGCTCCATTCCTCTCTAAATTTTCAACTGTCCATGAAGAATGCTCTTTTTATAATTTTGCATTTGTCAAGCGGTTTTTCTGAGGTTCATGAATAAAACACCTACAGTGATAGAACAATCATCAAGCTTTCTTATGAGAGAAAGACAAATTATCATCTTTTGGAAGTGGTTCCTGCTATTATTACCTGACATTTGGAAGTTCCTATACAACCAGTCCAATAACACCTCATGCTGCACACTGCTCAGTGGGTGATGGGTCTCCATGGGTACCAAAACTCAATGGCCAGGTCAGGAGTGGCTTTGGCTTGACAGACAGACACAAACACACTAGAAGAGGTTTGCACCTGCTGCAATTTTTCATTTAGAGTATTAGGTTTTTATACAGAAATTACAAGGAACTCATTTTGGTCACAATTTACAGACATATTATAAAATGCCAGTAATTCTTTTGAAGCGTGAGATCAAAAAACACTTATTCTGACCTGCCTGTGGTAAGTGCAGCAGAGATTTGGTTTACTGAGTTTAGATAAAAGTCATTGTCTGTGATCAGTGAACTGTTAACAGCATTGAAAAGAACATTTGCATTGCTTTATTAATTTTAGAGGATAGTCCTAATTTTTTTTTATTTTATTTTATATAACAAAGTCCAATTAAATGATAACAAACATTTATACACCACATTTGGGAGTTTGGGCGTCATTCTTTCCAAACTACTTCTGGCTAGTAAGGGGCGCTGTCAAGGGGATTCGAAGAAGATTCAGAAATCCTGGCTGTAGTCTGTAAGGCTGCTTTGTCCAGATGTTTTGAATGTAGGATCAACTTGTACTCTGATTCAGGCAGTCTGGAATGATTAAATGACATTAGACTGGAAGAAATCCACATCTTTTCATTTTCTGTGGAAACAAAAATAGAAATCCTTTTCCCCAGTAACTTGTCCTTCAAATTAAATTTTGGAGTCAAAGCATTTTTTTTAAATTTAATTTATTATTTTACATGTCTATCCCAGTTCCCTCTCCCTCCCCTCCCTCCATCACTCCCTCCCTCCTCCCCCTTATTTTACCCTCTCTGCCCTCTCACATGCACTCTAACCACCCTCCCCTCCTATCCCTACACTCCAATTCCATATGTAGGGGAATGCCACACAGTTGGGGTCATGTAGATCTGACAGGCCATGTGAAGTAGGGACTAGGGCTTCTCTCCTGTCTCTAGATTAAGGCAGTTATCCCTCCATGGGGGATATGTTCGCAAAGTCCTTTTGTGCACCAGAGATATATCCTGGCTCCACTGTCTGAGGTTCCTTAGACTGCTCAGTCCTTCTGGCTGAGACCCATATTCAGGGGGGGCCTGAGTCAGTCCCATGTTGGCTTCCCAGCTATCAGTCTAGTGGCCTTTAGCTCATCCTTATTCAGGTAAGCTGTCTGTATGTGTTTCTGCCACATGATCTTGTTCTCTCCATCTGCATCTGGGTTCTAGTTTGACTCAGTGTTTATGTATGGGTGTTTGATCCTGTTTTCAACAGGCATTAGTTTAGGGCACCAGGGAGAAGTTAGTTGTTGATCTCACTCTCCGGGAAGGGCAATTATAATAGCCTTTCAAAGGAAGCTCAAAGAGGAAAGAGGGAGACAGAGAGAGAGAACATAAAAGAAGGAGCCAATGTTGGTTTGAAGATAAATTTGAACACAAAGAATAGTCTAGAGAACTACAAGACTGCTCCCAACTAACAATCTGAGCTTCCGTGGAGGAGCAGACTAAAGTGTGACAGACGTTCTAACTATCTGATTATTTCATTATTCAAATCTGTCTTTTTCTACTCCAGGTAGAGTGGAGTCTGGATCCACCTTGTTGGTGTTAAATTGACTCTTGTGATTTCGTTCTTTCTTCCTTCCTTCCTTCCTTCCTTCATTTCTTCATTTCTTTCTTTCTCATTTTCTTTCTTTAAATCAATGTTGATATCAATTTGTAACCTCTCTAGGGGTGAATTATCAGAAATTATCTTTTTATTCATTCATTTTTTTGTTCATCTCTATGATTAAGACTCAGTGACCCTTCAGTATGGAGCAATAATTTAGGCTTCACGGATAAAACACCACCCACTTCTTTAATGTTTATTCATTTAATTATGAACATCTGTCATTATGTATTCAGTAATCCCTGGGGTTTGGGCCTCCTTACACTTCCTTAGTTGTTAAACTAGGAAATCAAATAATTCATCATTTAATTAACGAATTTAAAATACAGGTGATGTTATGAACCATAAGTCCCTTTTGGAGTCAGATTTTGGGAGTTGATGTAACATCATCTCATTACTTCATCATTTAGCTATATAAATAGATCTGTAAATCGCGATAGGTTTAGGATAGGTTTGGTGCCACTATGTCAGTGTTAATATAAAATGCATATTAAGTAATTATCAATTTAATTTTTAAACACATCATTATTCCAGGAAGAGATCTGTCTGACTAATCCATGTGGGATTTATTTATGCCCCATCATTTCATTATTCAATCATTATTCATTGTACATTAATTATTTAAATCGATGAAGAAGTTGTTATTCTTGACTGGGGTCTGTCCATTCTTCCACGGAGTTAATCGTGTAGCATTATTTAATTATCTAAGTACTACTTCCTTGACAATCATTGGAGTTTCGTTTCCATCTTATGAATGGTAAGTAAGCAGGACTATCAATTTATTAACTTATTTGTTTGCGTAAGTAATGATGGTGTCTTGCGTCATTTGGCTACTGTGGGATTGACACAGGAGGAGATCCGTACCAGAATCAGTGCCCAGAGAATGGGGGACACTTTCTTATACAGTGATTGCTGATTACGTAATAGTAGATTTTTAACAATCGAATGATTACACGATTTAAAAAAAAAAAAAACTGTATGTTTCGCATCATCAGGTTCTGAGAGGTTACAACAGAACACACCCATGAAGGACACAGTGACCACTGATTTTAAAAATGCAATAACAGAATAATCTCCTGATCAGGGAATCACATCTAAAGAACTCTGTCGTTTTCAAGCTTATGTCACTATAAGCATGTTGTAGCTTGAGAGACTGGTAAATATGTAGAACTCAAAAGAAAGTGCCCTGCTTTGTTGTTGTGAGAAACTCAGTGAGGCTGTAAGGTTAGTTCATCGGTGGGTATGCTCCTTTTAGCATGTGGGAGGGGCACTAGAATGTGACAGAATGTTGGTTCATAAATGTTTCCTGGCAACACTGCTTGCATTCTGTATCCTGGTATCCTGGGCCAAGGACCAGAGAGCAGCTTCGAGAAAGTGTTATCATGGCACGTTAGAGTCTCCCAAGATAACTATCTCCAAAAACTTTCAATGACAGCATTTTATTCGCCTAACCAAGTCATAGCCAAATCTCTGGAAGTTTGCCTACAGCTTTTCGTGGTTATCAAATTCAAGATTACCTAATTATCACATAACACCTTCTGTGGAGAAACAGTTAAAGTCTTCTGTTTATGAATTCTCTCTCTCATAACAATTAATACTATGGAAACAAAGAAAATAGACTCACAAATATTCATCAAAAGGTGAGTTTGCCATTGTTAACTTCCTTCAGGATGGTGATAATCCATTTGTTAGAGTAGACTTAGGGATTATTGGATTGCAGTCCATCTCTTTTGAGGCCGCCATCCAAAATAAAATGTGTGGTATCTTCTAAAACCCTGCATACACAATAACATTTCAGCATTTAAACATTTTACTACTCTGTTCTGCGATTAAATAAGGGATGAACTTGGGAGTTTCCCACAATCATGTGGGAGTCAGTGAGAGTCAATTGTGTCGAGTAAGGCAGATCATTTCATCCTATGATTATGTTGTTATTTGATTATTAAAATAGGACATTAGATAATCCACGATCAGTGGATTCCACGTTGTGGGTAGCCATTATTATGGACCATCTAAATATCAATTTTGTAGTCAAAATATTGAAATTAATAATGACAGCATGGTTCATGAGCCTGGTTGGGAGCCACCTTAGGGAAGTGGATGATGTTACATGAACTCATTATTTGATTATTTAATTATATAAAAAAATGATTATATTGTCCATGACACCTGGAAACTGGTGCCACAGATCATCTAATTACATAATTAATGAATTTAAATTAACAATCTGTATTAATCCCCAAGATAATGTAAATATTTGTATAGTTATGTAAACAACAATCCTCCATTCCATGAAGAGTCCTGTAAAGCTCCCTCTTGTGGAGATAATTTGCAATATCTTCACATTTTATGATTCATTGACTCAATTGATGATGATGACATCTTTCATGACTGGAGTCTGGCCATGCTTCCCTGCCAGTAAAATGCTACATCCCCTAATTATTGTGACGGTTATCTATTACTGACATATTTAATTCTTTATGTAAACAACAGACAGTGCCATCACCGATTACGGTTAGGGTCAAAAATCTGTCAGGGACAAAGTTTGGAAAGTTGTAGACACGGGCAGAGCATTTTCTGAATGATCTATGCATCTCCCAGAGTACGAGGGATGCTGGGTAATTGAGTCCAGAAGGTTGCACGGTGCCCTCTGTGAAGTACAAGGACTTCACCAAGGCAGGCACGGTGGTTTGGGTGTTGAATACCTGTTCTTCCTCCACATCTTCACATGGGTTGTGATCTACCATGAGAAGAAGGAGTGGCACTAGGAGTTCGGCACCATCACCAAGACCTGGCAAAAGGATGACAACTTAGAACACTGAAGAACATCTCTCTCTCAGCTATGCTATTGATGCCCCTACTGCAGCCATCTTTTCAGCTGTTATCAACGTTGTCGTTGCTACTGCTACGCCAGGATTGGGCCCATTATCCCACATCCTGCCGCACCACAACAGAGATTCAGGTGCTTGTGATGATGTGGGGCCAACAGAATTCATCAGGCAAGACAGTATAGTTATCTGATGATTAACTGATAGCATGTTAAAAATGTGTGATGACAGCATACAGTTTCATACCTGGCAAGTCTGCCCAGGAATTGATGATACAAAAAAAAAAAAAAATGTCAACGGCTTACATATTTAAAGATGTAATTATTAAATTCTTTCATTATATAATGTGATCCATAAAGTTTGGCGCCACCTTGTGTGACTCAAGTGTGACTGACCATCTAACTATCTGATTATTTCATTAATCAAATCTGTCTTTTTCTACTCCAGGGAGAGTGGAGTCTGGATCCACTTTGTTGGTGTTAAATTGTATCTTATGAACTCTTTCTTTCTTTCTTTCTTTCTTTCTTTCTTTCTTTCTCCCTTTCTTTATTTAAATCAATGTTGATATCATTTTGTTATCTTTCTAAGGGTGACTTATGAGAAACTATCTCTTCACTCATTCATTTTTTGTTCAAATCTATGATTAAGAACTCAATGTCTCTTCAGTATTGAGCAATCATTTAGGCTTCACGCATAAAACGCCATCCACTTGTTTAATGTTTATTCATTTAATTATGAAAATCTGTCATTATGTATTCAGTGATCACTGGAGTTTTGAGCCTCCTTAGGGGAGACGGTTGTACCAGACCATCACATCATCTAATGCTACACTTACTTCTTTAACTGTTAAACTAGGAAATTAAGTAATAATTCATCATTTAATTTACATATTTAAAATTCAGGTAATGTTATGGACCATAAGTCCCCTTTGGAGTCAAATTGTGGGAATTGATGATGTAATATCATCTTATTAATTCATCATTTTGCTATGTAAAGAGATCTTTACATCAACGATAAATTTAGGACGTTGGTGCCATCTCGTCAGTGTTACTATAAAAGGCCCTCTAATTAATTATCAATTTTATTTTTTAAAAACATAATTATTCCAGTAAGAGATCAGTGTGACTACTCCATGTGGGATTTAATATGCAACACTATGTCATTATTCAATCATATTTCATTAAATATTATTCATTGAAATCGATGAAGATGTTGTTCTTCTTGACTGGAGTCTGGCCGTTCCTCCATGGGTGTTAATTACTTGGCATTATTTAATTATCTATGTATAACTTCCTTGACAATCACTGGAGTTTGGTTCCATCTTATGAAAGTTATGTATGGAAGACTATCCAATTATTAAGTTATTTGATTGGGTAAGTAATGATGGTGTTATCTGTCATTTGGCTGCTGTGGAATTGACACAGAAGGAGATTGGTACCAGAAGTCGTGCTCAGAGAATGGGGCCACTGCCTTATACAGTGATTATTCATTACGTAATAATAGATTTTTTACAATCGAATGATAAGAACTCTGCACATAGGGGACAATTCTTAACTATATCAATAGCTTGGTCTCTAGTAATTTTCAAATGGAATTTGAGTGACCATGCATTAAGGTGGAAGGTTGTATGAGCTTTGCAGGCTGCTTCATACCCAGACTCTCTCATCATCATGATGGCATTATCTGTTTTAGTATTAAAATCAGCAATAGCATTTCCTTCACTTAAAGGGCCGGGCAAATCAGAATGCACTCGGAGATGTCCTACAAAAATTGGATGAGAGCGCCTCCATAGTAGGCTTTGTAAGGCTAGTAAATATTCTTGTACACGAGACACTGGAGCTATATAAGCAGCAGTTTCTAAGGGAGCCAATATATGATACACATATTTACTATCCGTGTATAAGTTAAATGGCTCATCAGAAAAATGTTGAAGGGCTAATTATACTGCAGCTAGTTCTGCAAATTGTGCAGACTTCACTTTAAGTATAGAGCGTTTGATAATGGGAAAAGAAACAACTACTGCACAACCATTTGAAGAGCCATCTGTAAATATATTACGGGCCCCCTTCAGAGGATTTTGGGAAATAAACTTGGGGAAACACACTGGGTGATTTTTAAAAAATTGAGCTAACTTACTGGAAGGAAAATGACTATCAAAGCGGCCGGGTGTGGAACACAAGAAATGTGTTCACTCTTCATCAAACTGTTGAAGCCATTGAATATGTTGTTGAGTATAGGGAGTAACAATGAAATCCAGCATCTTGCCAAAAACTTGAATACTCATTTTGTATGCCTTTTGAATAATAGAAAGCATTGCCTGAGGATAAGATCTAACTGTCTTTCTTGGGGATGCATGTTCATGCACCCATAATATAGGCCAGTTTGCCAAAATACCGCAGTAGGGGAATACACTGAAGCAAAGACTAATAACATCAAGTTCTGAGATTGTCAATATAATTTAAATGTGCAGATTGGAGACATTTTTGCACAAGCTGTATACATTCTCGCTCATCAGGCGGTAAGGTGCGCAGAGAAGTGGGAACAGAATCTCCTTGTAAAATATCAAATAATGGTCTAAGATGCCCAGTGGTTAGGGCCAAACTAGATCGAATCCAATTTATGTGTCCCAATAATTTTTGAAAATCATTAAGTGTGATCAGATTATCCAGCCTTAAAGTAATCTTTTGAGGACGGATACCAGAAAATAACCCAGGTTATTATGGGTTATTATGATGACCCAGGTATTGATAGGGAAATTCTTGTTGCACCTTTTCTGGGGCTAATCTTAAGCCAGCTAGTTGAAGATTATGTTGCAATTCCCCAAAAGCCTCATTCACTTCCTTAGAATCCGGGCCGGCTAAAAGAATATCATCCATATAATGTATAATATATAGGGATTGAAATTTCTCTCTAATGGGGGCAATGGCCAATGGTACATAAATTTGACTAATAGTGGGACTATTGACCATTCCTTGAGGCAACACCATCCATTGATATCTCTTATAGGGCTCTTTAAATTTAATAGAAGGAATGCTAAATGCAAAACATTCATTATCCTGAGGATGTAAAGGAATGCTATAAAAGCAATCTTTTAGGTCTATAACTAGTAAATGATAGCCTTGAGGAATACCCACAGGGGAAGGCAAGCCAGTTTGTGTTGCTCCCATAATTTGCATACAATCATTAACAGCTCGGAGATCTTGTAGGAGTCTCCATTTTCCAGATTTTTTCTTTATAACAAAGATTGGGGTATTCCATGGGGAAGTGGAAGGAACAATATATCCTGTCTCTAATTGTTCCTTTACAACTTGATGTGCAGCCTGTAACTTTTCAATAGATAAGGGCCATCGCTCCACCCATATTGGGTTATCAGTTTTCCAGATAATAGGAATGGAAACAGGCTGTATAGCAATAGCCCCTAGGGAAAATTTCCCAGCCCAGAGCGATCTCCGGCTCTTTTGAAAATTACATTTTTGGATGTAACAGACTAAGGGTCATCTTGGAGGAATTTACCCAGTCCTTTTTCTTGTATATAACCTTGGTCAGCCAGCATATTATTAACAGGCTCAGTAGTAAGGACTGTTCCCATGGCCTGAAGCACATCTCTCCCCAAAAGATTAACAGGTATATGACTTAACATAAAAGGCTGAAAAATTCCTGTATTTCCTTCATCATCTCACCATTTAAGAAACTGAGTACTACGTTCTGGAGCCATAGTAATTCCTACTCCTTGTAAATGAGTGGAGGCTGGCTGAAGAGGCCATGCTTGTGGCCAATGTTTTTTTGCTATTTTTGAGGACTCTGCTCCCCTGTCCCCAAGTCCAGAAAATCGTCTACCTTGTATGGTAAGGGTGAGCATGGGGCGCTCTTCAAGAGTTGATACCCAAAAAGCACCCATGGAGCCTGTGGACCCAAAACCAGCAGATCCCCTGATGTCCTTTAAAAAGGGGTTGTTGGTTTTGAATTTAGGGAGAAGAACCAATTGCACTATCCGAGCATCCTGTGGTATCATTAATACCCCCATTTTTGCCCTAAACATGATTTTTATTTCTCCTTGAAAGTCTGAATCTACGATTCCTGGAATAACTCTAATTCCTTTTCACAAGGCATTACTGCGTCCTAACAATAGCCCTATTGCTCCTGGGGGAAGAGGCCCAAACACTCCTGTTCTCAAGGCTTGAGTGCCAATTGTGGTGTTAATATTGCTCGGGTGGCAGAACGGAGGGTCAAATCCTGTGCTTCCTGTGGTACCACTGATAAGGTCCTGGACATAAAGGGGTTTCTCTGAGGGATCATCTGTATTGGGCGGGTTACAGGTGTATCCATTGCCCCGTACATCTGGGCTTGAGAGGCCCGAGACTGGCCCCGCTTCCAGTTTCCCTGAGCCGGTAAAGGATTACCAAGGGCAGCTGTCTTTGACCAACATTCCTTGCTCCAATGATGACCCTTATTGCAACGTGGGCAAAGCCCTGGCCTAGGGCTCAATTGTGTTGCCACACCCTGGGGGCAGTTCCTTTTGAAATGTCCTAGCTGTTCACATCCAAAGCTACTCTTTGGTCTGGCTCCTCTATTGTTCTCCCCTCTTTTCATAACTGAAGCTATAACCTGGCCCATAATGTGATAACCATCTATGTCCCGACATATGCATATATAGTCATTAAGACTTTTGGACTTATGGGGACGTAAAGCCTCTTTACAATACTTGTTTGTATTTTTGAATGTTAATTGTTTAACTATGGGCATGGCATTTTCAACATCACCAAAAATATGTCCTGCCAGCTGTAGGAGGTGGTCTGCAAATTCTGAGTAGGGCTCAGACAGTCCCTGCAACATCTTAGATAGTTGATCTCTTGCAGCCTTATTAGTCAAGGCTTCCCAAGCTCTAGTAGCAGCAGCAGTAATTTGTGCATAGACCTCTAGGTCAAAAAGAATTTGAGCTGTAATGGTAGCATATTGACTTCTATTTGTAGCATTAGTGAGCATATCTAAATTCCTAGCAGGTAATCTGGCATCAGCATTATTTTGCGCGGTTCTTTGTAAAATTCTTGAAATTTGCCTCTCCAGAGCAAATAGTCACCCCCATTTAGTAAGGCTCTACAGAGCTGCATACAATCACTAGGGGTACAATTTAACACTGGGAAAGACTCAAAAAATTGAGTAAAAGGACCCATAAGCAGTGGCAGCCTCTTTATGCTTTTTTATATCCTTAAAATTTAATGGGCTGTGTTCCCTAACCCTGTTATCTGAGGATCCATTGTCTCAATCATTGGAAACATCTGTCTTTCCTTTTCTAATGCTTCTATCTTGTTCTAATTCTCATATTTCTTTAAAAGTCTTATTCATCTATGCCTTTTCTTTTATTTTATTGCAATGAATTCTTTAGATGACTTGTTTTTAATCGTGGTGATTTTCAATAGGGCCATTAATTGCTCATTGAGCTTTTCCTTATAGTTATTGGCATCCATACTTCAATACACCCTCATTCATTTATTTTTGCCGGCCGGCCTTCGAGGGCGATCTCTTAGGTGATCCTTTTTTTTCCCGAACTCAGTGGGACCTCTACTTGTTGCTCCCGCACTACCATCTCTACCACGAGTTGGGCGAAGGCCTAGAGATTGAAATAAAGGCAAGACAGTGGGTCATTCATTCAATGGCAAAGTGGGAACACCAAATGCCGAGTGCTGTTTATTGAAAGGGAAGAATGGGCTTAAATACCGACTTATAACAAAGTGGAAAATTACAGGAATTTTTTGGCTTAGCTCCTCCCTGTGTTGTCACAAGGTGTGTGTCACAAGATGTGTTGTCACGAGATGTGTGTCACAAGATATATTGTCACGGAAAGAGTACCAACAAAAGCCTTGGGACAAGGAGTTCCTGCCAAAAGCTTCAGGCTAGCTCAAGGTGCCTTGGGGGTCCATGCAGGGCCCTACATTAAATGATGCTTTTGATAATGATTATCTATCGTTCCTTCAAACCCACATTGCATTATGGCCCAATTATCGATAGTGACACACAAGATCTTAACCTAGTGACAGTAATAAAGCACCACAAGTAGCGCTGTGGGCAGTATAAAAAATTGAATGCTTTGTTGAATTCCACTATGAGGCAAACTAGCAACTCTGGGGGATAATGTTCTATTGCTTTCGCTGGGGAGATTTTGGGATGAATCCAAAGCAATGCTCCGACCTGACATAACAACCATGTAGTCTGATTTTAGGTAGGGAGAATGCATAATGTGATAGCTTGACCTTCCTTCCATCTAGATAAAAATACATTTTGTAGTCTTTCCTCAACTTTACATAAGGCTTCTCTCGCTTCAACAGTCAATTGCCTAGGAGAATCAAGAGTTGGATCCCCTACTAATATATTATAAAATGGCTTTAATTCATAATTTGGCAACTTTAAATAACTACTAATCCAATTAACATCTCCTAATAACTTCTGAAAGTCATTTAACGTTTTCAAATTATCCTTTCTCAACTCAATCTTTTGAGGAACAATTTGTCTTTCATACACTTTGGCTCCTAAATAATTAACAATCTTATCCTTTTGAACATTTTCAGGGGCTATAAATAACCTTTTCCAATAATTTAACCAAATCTTCATAAGCCTGATCTAAAATTTGTCCATTCTTGGCCGCCAACAATATATCATCCATATAATAGATGCATCTCAAGGTATGACATTTCCATCTTAACACTAAGAGTCATGCAATGTCTATTCAGGGCTTCAACTTGGGCTACAGTAAAAGAAGCTGAAATCCCATATGTTCTCATAGACTCAGCCAAAACCTTGATGACCTTGAAGTCTAAAAGCTCCTCATATCTATTGCCTTGGGCATCCTTGACAACCGGAAAAGCTAGACCAACATCAGTTTGGACTGCTCTCCACACCTCAGGGAAAAGGAATGCCCTGTCCTTCGGCCCCATCCTTGCTCCATCTGATAAGGGGAGCCGCCAATGGCTTTATTCCAGGGGATCCTCCTCCTCCTTATATTGCCATTTCTCCTTCTCTTCCCCTCTCTGTTCTCTAAGGGATTGTTTCTGAACCTTTTTCTACAAGGGCCTGCAATTCCTCCTCAGAGTCTGTTTCGTCCATATCAGACTCCCCTGTGCTCTTAACCTCTTCTGATCTTTCTTCTTGTAGCATTTCTATCACAGCTTGCTCCTTTTCAACTGCCTCTGTACAGCATTTCTGGTTCTCAGTGCAGCTATGCATTAACATCCAAATGGGTCTGACTCCAGGCTTCAGCATCCCTTGTTCCCAAGGGAAGTCAAGATCCCTGCCAAACTTGTCCCAGAACACTAACATAAGGTCTCCCGAAACTGCGAAACCAAGGTGCAATGGCATCGCATTCGCCCAGAAATCTCTCTAATGTGCTTTTCTTTAATTTAAGTTTCTTTGACAAAAGTAGCTCCTGAAGAGCCAGAAAAATTGGATGAGACTGAGATGTCCCCACTTTAAAAAAAAAAAATTACTTTCGGTTCTCTAGAACCTCTTGCTCAATGCCTGAGACTTTATTGCCACTTATTTCTGAGGTCTTTATTGTCCCACCTTACCTTTGGAACTTCCCAGTGCTGCCCTGACTACAAGAAGTTCTGATCTCTGTCCCTGTAAGGGCCACCAGGTGTTGCTCCCAACCTCAGCCTGCAAGGAAGACGCAACTCGGGCAAGATCTTCTTCAAGTAGTTTATTCAGGATCCTTGAACATGCTTCTTTTTCTGACCCCGGAGAAATGCTTGCACAGGCTTAAATCCCCTTGCACTGACAAACCCTATTGAGCCACGGGGACCCTGCAGATAGGCTGCTCTTATACGGAAGCAAGCAAGCTCAACAGCCGGGGCCAAATAAGGACTTTTTTTAACCATAGAGAGCGCTCACCATCTGGAAGGTGGAAGCCTGTGCCATCTTAAGGCAAGGCACTTCGTAGCTCTCTACACCCTCGAAATATAATAATCAAACAACTAGCATACAGAATAAAGAAAGAACATTAAGAGCAATGAAGGGAAAAGACAGATAACATATAAAGGTAGACCTATCAAAATTACACATGAGTTATCCATGGAAACCATCAATGCAAGAAGGTCCTGGATAGATGTTCTACAAGTATTAAGAGACCACGGAAGCAAGCCCACCATACTATACTTAGAAAAAACTCTCAGTCACTATAGATGGAGAAAACAATTTATTTAATGACAAAACCAGATTTTCAAAATATGTATCTACAAATCTAGCTCTACATTAAGTATTGGAAGGAATACTCCAACCCAAGGAAATTAACTATGCCCACGAAGATTGTAGGCAACAGATAATCTCACTACACCATTAAAATCTGACCACAATTCTTCACTGACCTTGAAAGGATCATATTCAACTTTATATGGAAAAACAAAAGACCCAGGATAGCCAAAACAACCCTGTGCAATAAAAAAATAACTTCAGGAGTCATCACCATCCCTTACTTTAAGCTCTACTACAGAGCTATAGTTCTGAAACAAGCCTAGTATTGGCACAAAAATAGACATGTAGACCAATGGAATCAAATAGAAATTGCTGAAATTAACCCACAAACCTATGAACACCTGATTTTTGACAAAGCTGCTAAATGAATACAATGGGTCGAGGACAGCATCTTCAACAAATGGTGCTGGCACAATTGGATTATGGTGTGTAGAAGACTGCAGATAGACCCATTTCCGTCACCATGCACAAAACTCAAGTCCAAATGGATCACAGACATCAACAGCAAACTAGCCACATTGAACCTCTTAGAAGAGAAATTAGGGGTTACCCTTGAGCAAATTGGTATAGGAGACCACTTCCTGAACATAACTCCAGGGGCATAGACACTGACAGCAACAATTAATAAATGGGACCTCTTCAAACTGAGAAGCTTCTGTAAAGCAAAGGACACATTGGAGAAGACCAGAAGGCTGCCCACAGACTGGGAAAAGATTTTCACCAATCCTATATCTGACAAAGGACCGATCTCCAAACTAGTCAACAAAACACCAAATAACACTAGTAAAATTGGGGTACAGAATCAAAGAAAGAATTCTCAATAGATAAAAGGCTGAAACACAATTAAGAAAGTGCTCTAAATCCTTAGCTATCAGGGAAATGCAAATCAAAACAACTTTGAGAAACATCTTATTCCACAATGTGTGACCCTTTCAGAACCACCACTGTGTAGGGCCCTGTATGTAACCCCAAGGCACCTTGAGCTAGCCTGAAACTGTTGTCAGGAACTCCCTGCACCAAGGCTTTTGTTGGTACTCTTCCCGTGACAACACATCTCGTGACAACACATCTTGTGACACACATCTCATGAAACACATCTTGTGACATACACCTCGTGACAACACAGGGAGCAGCTAAGCCAAAAAATTCCTGTAATTTTCCACTGTGCAATAAGTTGGTATTTAAGCCCGTTCTTCCCCCTCAATAAACAGCACTCGGCATTTGGTGTTCCAACTTTGCCATTGAACGAATGACTCGCTGTCTTGTCTTTATTTCAACCTCTAGGCCTTCACCCGACTCATGGTAGAGATGGTAGCACGGGCGCTACATGTGGAGGTCCCACCGAGATTGGGAAAGAAAGGATCACCTAAGAGATCGCCCTCGAAGGCCGGCCGGCAAAAGTAAGTGAATGAGGGTGTATTGAAGGATTGGTGCCAGTAAGTGTAAGGAAAAGCTCAGCGGGCAATTAGTGGTCCTATTGAAAAGGCAGGGCAATAGGATTAAAACAAGACATCTAAAAAATTCATTGCCATAAAGTAAAACAAGAAATGGCATAGATGAATAAGACTTTTGAGGAAGTACAAGATTTAGAAGAAGGTAGAAGTGATAGAAAAGGAAAGAGATGTGTTTCCAGTGATTGAGACAGTGGATCCTCAGATAACAGGGTTAGGGAGCACAGCCCATTAAATTTTAAGGATATAAAACAGCATAAAGAGGCTGTCACTGCTTATGGGCCCATGCTCCTTTTACTCAGACAATTTTTGAGTCTTTTGCAGCGTTAAATTGTACCCCTAGTGATTGTATGCAGCTCTGTAGAGCCGTGCTGAGTGGGGGTGACTATTTTCTCTGGAGAGGTGAATTTCAAGAATTTTGCAAGGAAACTGCGTAAAGTAATGCTGTTGCCAGATTTCCTGCTAGGAATTCAGATATGCTCATGAGCGCAACAAGTGGAGGGCAATAAGCTAACCTTGCAACTCAAATTCTTTTTGACCTATAGGTCTATGCACAAAGTACTGCTGTTGCTACTAGAGCTTGGGAAGCCTTGCCTAATGTGGCTGCAGGAGATCAAATATTCAAGGTCTTGCAGCAACCATCTGAGCCCTATTCAGAATTTGCAGACTGCCTCCTACAGCTGGCAGGCCGCATTTTTGGTGATGTTGAAAATGCCTCTGCCCACGTGTGGCTGACAAACTATTCGCCAGTGATGGGTAAGACAGAGGGGGCAAATATCCAACCTAATCCAGGAAGGTTACAGGCCTGTGTGACCTCTCCAATGACGGGAAAGGAATTATGCTGATATCCTCTGTCACCTAAGACAGGTGTTAGTTTATATTAAAAGAAAGGGGGGTCCTTTAGGGCCCTGCATGGACCCCCAAGCTACACCACTGCCCTGCTAAATTCTTTTATATTTGCATTTTCTTTCCTGTAGATTAAAAAAAAAGCCCTAAATTATGTAACTTCTGTATAACTACAGAGAACAACGATTAAGTATCTTTAGCTACAATGGCGGTCATTTCCACACTTCCTGTGGGACACCTTTTTAAAAACAAGGCCATCAGTGGTCTGGTGCCTCAACCTTGAACTACCTGTAATTCCAATACTAAGTAGGTTAAGGGAAGGAGGCAGCCAGAGTTTGAGTCCAGTCTAGGCAACATAGTAAACCTCTTTCTCAAAACACACACACACACACACACACACACACACACACACACACACACACACATTCTGAGAGCCAAAGTTGCATACTGTTGTCTTCCAGCACTTAGGAAATAGAGGCAGGAGAATTAGGACTGCAAGGTCCTTTATGGTACATAGAGAGCTCAAGATGAATGTGCACTGTATGAAACCTAGTATAAGGAAGGAAGACACCCAAAGACTGACACAAAAAACTTCACCAAGAAAAAAAAACAGATCAAATCAAATCCTTATCATCTTTAATATCTATTCTTAGTCAACAAAGCATTGCAAACAATATCCTCATTATTTTAAAAACATTTTAATATTGGGAGTATTTTGTGAACTGAAAAATAAAAACTTGTAAGGGCAACATTGAACAGCAACAAAAGCAGATGTAGGGTACATACACACTCACATACATAGGACACCTCTAAAAAGAAATATCAATCCCTAACCCTAACAGGTAGATATCAAGTATCATTCTTTCTCCACGTGCAATTTAAAGATGAGTAGTGAGGTACCTGTAACCATGATATAGCAATCCTAGCTATCCCAGAATGTGAGACAGTAAAGTAGGCTACCATATACCCAGGAGTTCCACACCAGCCATGGCATCTCCACAGAAATGAAAACAAAATTTAAAAACTTAGGTAAGTACTTTGCTGTCAGTCAGGCAAAGAATGGAAGTGTTGATCCTCCATTTACTCACAATTACATTGAGACAAATGCAGAAAAATAAGAGAAATATATTACACCATATGCATTCCATCTTCATGAATCCACTTTATAGCTGAGCCACCAGCGCTTAAATTCAGAGATGAATACTCAGTTAATTACAGACTAGTAAGCTGTAGCATCTCTAATACGAAAAGGAACTACTTCACTTCCCCAGGTATAAATCTCAAGTCAAATTCTAAAGTGCTGCAAAATAAGTATAAACATTAGTCCCAAAAATGACAGCAGTAGTTGCTGTGGTGGAACCAGGTGCACACACACACTCTAGTACCTGAGAGACAGTCAGCTGTGTCTCCTGTTGCTAATAGTGAGGGAGATGACAGCTGAAACCTATCATTGAACTCACCAGCTTGGTCTGAGATCAATGAGGACTTGTGCTTCAGAGTGGTGGCTTGGAGTGTGTTCCAGAGAGTATTGTTGGAAAAGAATTGGAGACAGGTGGCACCTCCAGAGCGGTTGGCTTTTTAGGACACCAGAGATTATCTGGCTGGTACACAGAAGGGAGAAAATCAACTAGAAACCACAATACAAGGGGAAACCTCTCCTGGAGTTGGAGGGCTGGATTCCTTTGAATTTAATAAAATGCAGAGGTCAAGGTGTCCATGGAGGAACAGGAATTCTGTGTAGGGTCAGGGGAAGCCCCATTCATTTCATCCTCTCATTTCAACCCAAAGGGAGATGTGTCTTTGTGTGGGGATGAGGAAATGGGGCAGGTGTTACTTGAGGATCTTGGAGTCTACTGCTCATGTCTAACGTTCTTTGGCCATGCATGGTATTTTCGTGACTATTTTCAATTCTTTGTATATTTTGGACATCAGTCCTCTGTCAGATGTAGGGTTGTGAAGATCAAATTCCAGTCTGTGGGCTGCCGTTTGGTCTTGTCCACTGTGTCCTTTGCCTTACAGAACCTATTCAGTTTGAAGAAGTCCCACTTATTAATTGTCCATCTCATTGTATGTACTCCTGGAGTTATGTTCAGAAAGTGGTCTCCTCTACCAGTTGTTCAATGGTATCCCCCCTTTCTATTCTAAGAAGTTCCATCTGGTTAGAAGTAGGTTAAGCTCTTCGATCCATTTGGACTTGAGTTTTGTGCATGGCTATAGACATGGGTCTATCTGCACTCTTATACACACCATCATCCAGTTGTGCTAGCAACATTTGTTGAAGATGCTTTCCTCCCTCCTTTTTATACTTTCAGTGTTTTGTCAAAAATCAGGTGTTTGGAGGTGTTAGGGTTAATATCAGGATTTTTTATTTGATTAAATTGGTATACCTGTCTATTTTTGTGCCAATACCAGGTGGTTATCAGCCCTATAGCTCTAGAGTAGAGCATGAAGTTGAGGATGGTGATGCATCCTGAAGAACCTTTATTGCACAGGGTCATTTTGGCTATCCTGGGTCTTTTGTTATTTTCACATAATGTTGAGTATTATCCTTTCAAGGTCAGTGAAGAATCTTGCTGGGATTTTATGCGGAATGCATTGAATATGCAGATTGCATTTCACAAGAACACATAAATATTAGGTTTTATAACAAACTTTACTAATAAAAGAGATAATAAAAGTGCAAGTATAGGAATATACAAAGCTATAGTAGCATATTTGAATCTTTTTACTGAAGTTAGAGTTTATCTAGACAAAAAGAATTGCATCAATAACAAATAGTCCTAATCTTTAGGAAAATTATTTCTCTCAGTCTCTACATCCCTAAGTCAATTCTAGAACTTTTTGTACTTTGGTTCTCTCTTGTTGTCTCCCATCTATGTTTTGGAACAGTCACTGTCAGATGTTGAAGTTCCCATTGAAGCTATCATACCCAGTTTTACACTAGTATAGTAGATAAATTTCATTAGATTGCAGAAATTAAAGAGTGTTAATTGGGACATACTTGTAATGAGTAATCAGTGAAGAAATAAATATATTCTGTCTCTAGATTTAAAAAGCCTATATATTTGGGGAAGATATTTAACTCCATGTTCAGAGGCTGTAGCTTCCACAGTATAGAAAAAAAAACATAGGAAACCATCACTGAATATTCATCCAAGAAATTGCTTAAAAACAGGGGGCCCCTTGAGGAACACTATGGGCCAGGTCAATCCCCAGAGGATATTTAAAATAAGTAGTCAAACAAAATTGGGGCAATGGAAGGGGTATGTATGAATGGAAAACAGAAATTACTTCTTTTAATTCCAAAGGCACTTCATAACTGTGCATACTATCTGCCTTCCTGCTCCCCATAGCTACACTTACTCCCTTCCTTCAGGGTGCATGCAAACCTGTCTAGGCCAAATCTATAGTTATTTAGATAGGAGACAATCATCATCAAGACACAGGCATCCTGTAGCAGGAAAGGTAATGTCTTAAGGACAAAAGGAGTTATTGGAGCTCAATGAACTCATGAAAATTTGGAATGCATACCCATATACCGGTTGAGAAAAATCAGACTGGCAGACTAAATTCCAGGACCGCCAAAGCATAAAGAAGCCATGTAAGGATATAGATGATGAGATCTACTTTTAACTGCTTGGTGATAGTGAACATGTTTAATCCCAGGACAAAGGGGGCAGCCTGATTTTCTGAGGTTGATGCCAGCCTCAGGGTTCCAGGGCTGCACTGACAAACCTGTTTTGACAACAAAAACAAAACAAAACAAAACAAATCAGATAAAAGAAGAATTAGATCCACCTTCTAGTGGTAGCCAGCAAGTATACAGGGTATTGAAGGAGGAACCTCTCCCTCTTTGGCTGCTAACCATTGCTCTGGCTACCAAATGTATTCATTTACTACCATCAGAGCCCATGTCTTTGTAATTTTGGTATATAATGACCAGCTGAGACATCCATCCTGATAAACTAAAAAACCTCTGTACACCTAAGATTCCCATTGGTAGGCAACCACTGTTGGACTAACTAGATCACAGCTTGTGAGACATTATAATAAATCCATTTTCTACATATATGGTGAGATTCATCATACATTCTGATTCTTGTAGAGAACATTGAATAATGTACTTGGTTTTTTTTGGGAGCCGGCCTTGAGTCACATCCTCTTGCAGAATTACTTATAACTTAAAACTCTAATTGAGCCTTATCTTGGTAAAACAGAAAACTTCTTAAACAAGCAGTCTGTTTCACTAACCCCAGGAACTGAGGTGAACCAGACAGCAGGAAATGAGATAAGCAGACATTTATGGTCTGAGGTTTATGGCCTGGGACATTACCAGAGCCCCAGATTGGGCACAGTTACCCCTCCCCACTTCCTCCCTGCTTTGCTTTAAAAACCTCTCTTTGGCCTAATAAAATTGAGACCTTGACAATCCATTGCTTGGTCTCATTCCTTCTTTCTCACCCATTTATTTTCAGGTTCTAGCCCACCTCGACCCACAAATAACATGGTTCCTCTGGTCGGGGTAGGTTTTTGTTTTCTTTTCTTTTTCATCTTATCAGTGAAGATGTATTGGCTTACAATAGTGCTCACAAATACATACATCCTAGTTCAATTCCTCTCCAAATATTCAATTTTCCATGAAGACTACTCTTCTCATTATTATGCATTTGCCAAGTGTTTGCTCTCAGTTTCTGGGATAAAACTCTACATCCATGGAGCCATCATCCAACAATCTGATAGAAGAAAGACATATTATCTTTTTTTGAGATCTGGTACCTGCTTTTCTTTCCTGATTGTCTGAAGTTCCCAAGACAACCAGGTAAAAAAGTTACTTTAGTTCACATAAATTCAGTTTTAAACCAAATAACAAATATCAATTTTTATATACCTAAATCTCTGTGTAGTAAATAAATATTCTGAGCTCCCATCCAACTCGTTCACCAAGAATAACTCAACCCACTTATTTATGTATAGTTAACTAGCCACACTGTGTCTAGGAGGAAGAAAGGAAAATTCCTGTGAACTGCAGGAAGTTAGCAGGGGTCAGCTATAGAACAAGTGTTATAGAAATGCACATCTCTGCTGACATAGAAAAGTCTTTGTCTGTGGTAGAAGGCAATCAGGACCCATTGTAATTTGTCCTTAAGTACTCTGCATCCAGCTGTGAGGTACTCTTATAACTAAGGCCTTACTAGCCAATCAGACCCCAAGGTGGCCTGCCTGTCAGAAGAAGTACAGAGCCATTCTGGCCTGGATTTGAAGAGAAACTGGAGGCAGTGGTTTTGTGTACTCTGCTTTTAGGAAGGGCAAATTGGAAAACCATAGCACGGTGAGTGAGGGTCTGCTGTCCTCAGATGGGTAGTGGGAGATGGTGAGGTATGGGATCCAGTGTGGAGGGTATTTCCTGAGTTGTCATACAGTCCATAAAATTCCCAGAAGTGAGAGGCAGGCCTCTAAATAACTCTTCTGTGGGCTGTATCTGCTCTGAGCACTGGGAGCAGGGAGGTGTTTGTAGAAACATCTATTTCGTCAACTTCTACATACTTTTGGTGCACCCACTGAAAGCATGGCGACAAACTTCCAGAGGCCTTTTTGGTAAGTATCTTTTAGTTCAGCACTTTGCATTTTACTTTTATGTGTAAGATCCATTTATTGTTAATTTTCTGCCCATTGTAAAAGACATCTCATGTAAGGGTAGCACTTCACTATTGAGCAGTGATCTACAGGAGTAAATTTGTAACACAAAGGATTTACAAGTGCTTTGGAGATAATTTGTCTCACAAAGTAGAATTTAACTAAGGTAGTAGTGCCTCTAAACCACACAAAGTGTAGGTTGACCAGACCTGATAGAATTTTGAATCCCAAATACACATTTGTTCACCATGATTTTCCAGACATTTGACTCCAAACCATTACAAAGAAGCCACTCCTGTTTTATAACAGCATGTAGTCCCTTACTGATATCAAAAAAAAAAAAAAAACACGCACACACACACAAAAACTGGCCCATAACCAGCTGCTCACAGAAATATTAAATGTCCACAAGCAACCTTTAGGCCCAGTATGCCATATAGTTGCAGTTTTCTTCTCCAGAAAAGCATAGTTCTACCAGATTGGCAATAGGAAACCAGATTTTAAAAAGTAAACCAATGATAAAGCACAGCTTTCATTTAGGCTCTCAGGCAGGCATGACAAACATTCTTGGGAGAGATAGTAACAGCCTTATCTAGGCCTTGGGAGCTTTCCCTAAGGCCCTGGTGTATTAAACATAAAAGAGTGTATCTTGTCCAAAATCAGGTATTTGCTGGGGAGAGCTGATGATTGTTTGGAACAAAGCCTTAGTGGACAGGTTATTTCAGGTCTGTAGATCTAAACTACATAGAAATATGTTTCTCAGTCCCAAGGTCACTGTGGGCTTAGTCAGTAATAATCATGAGATACCCTGTGTTCCCCTTGTGTGGCTTTGTTTTAGTGGTCTTCTCCTGAGTGTCTCCCATTGAAAGACTTCAAGGAAATTTCCTGTTTCCTTCCCTTTCCTTCCTGGAAGTAGTGTAGAACAGTCTATTCTCCTTAAGAAGCTTACTTGGCATGGGAAACTTCTCCCCATCCCAACATTTATTTTTATATATTTTCTACCTTCTACATTTACCAATACCTTCACCACAGGATCCTACATGTGAAGCAGGTCCATCAGTTTCAGGTATCTGATGTCCTTAAGAAATAGTATTTTGAACACATTTGCTGTATAATCGTCTCATCTCGCTTAGTAGCTAGACATTGAAATTGTTCAATGTCTAAAATGGAGCTTGAACTTAAAAAGCCATTTAAGAAGGATAGAATATATTAAATGCAAACATATGTCTAGGCTGGCTCCTGTTCGAGTATTTTCTAAGATAGATACATGTTAGATGTATTTGTTTTTATAGATCTCCACTGTGGGTGAAATGATTTTTCCCTGGGAAGGCATATTAAGGCTATAAAAGATGCATTTTCATCCTGTTGGAAGAATGTTTATGAGGCAAGCTCTTATGTTGATGCAGGTGACATTAGTTGTAGTCTGTTGTTCTCCAAACAATGGCCTTGCTGTGTTCTGTACTATTCCTTCAAAATTCTTAAATTACTGTAACCTCAGAGATTTAAAATATCCATTAGTGTCACTTAGGGAACTATCCAGTGCAGTCACAGGAAAAGGATTCGCATGTGGAGCATTGCCTCTGCTTTCAGATCAGAATAAGCAAAATTATTTACACTGAAGGAGGATTCAGGGTTAGCAACCAGGTGCTGGAATCACCACTGTGAAAAAAGTACATGACTGTGGTAGGGGGAGTGATTTTGTAATTTCCCATCATGTTTGAATCCATGCCATGTGTATGAATACAGACCAGAGTATGTGGGTATACAGTTTGGGAAGCTAGTTCTGAGTCAATGAAGGTTGAATTTGACAATAGGTAACTCTCTTTGTGGAGAAATGTTCACTCCTGCATGACACACTAATATCAGGTCAGACGTTTGAGAAGATCATTGACTATGTGTAAGGTTACCATGCTCAATACAAAATAACAGCATATGGGCAGTATCAGTCTATCTCTTCTTAATTACTGCTCTATTTTGTTTGTGATCTATCAAATTTCTGAAGATCAGATTACTAAGCTGAGTCAATATTTAGCTACAGACTTTGTTAAGTGTAAGTCATTAGTTAGCCACAAACTAACCCACTAGTTAGTCACACATACTAACTCACTAGTTAACTACATACACTATGTCACCTGTTAGACACACACCTAAGTCACTTGTTTGCAAAACACATGAAGTCACTAGTTAGGCAAACACCTAAATCAATAGTCATCCACCCACATGCCTATGTCACTAGTTAGTCACTGCTTCCTGAACATAACTCCAGGGGCACAGACACTGAGAGAAACAATTAATAAATGGGACCTCTTCATACTTAGAAGCTTCTGTAAGGCAAAGGACAAAGTGGACAAGACCAAACAGGCGCCCACAGACTAGGTAAAGATTTTCACCAATCCTATATCTGACAAAGGTCTGATCTCCAAAACATACAAAGAACTCAAGAAACTAGTCAACAAAACACCACATAACCCCATTAAAAATGGCATACAAAACTGAAGAAAGAATTCTAAATAGAGGAAATCAAAAGGTGGAAAGACACTTAAGAAAATGCTCCACATCCTTAGCTATCAGGGAAATGCAAATCAAAAAACTTTAAGATACCATCTTACTCCTGCCAGATTGGCTAAAATTAGAAATACCAATGATGACTCATTTTGGAGAGGATATGGAGAAAGGGGGACACTCCTCCACTGCTGGTGGGAGTGCAAACTCATACAGCCATTTTGGAGATCAGTATGGCTGTTCCTCAGGAAAATGGGAATTAGTTTACCACAAGACCCGGCAATCGCCCTCTTAGGCATATACGGAAAGGATTCACATCCATACAACAAAGACATCTGTTCAACTATGTTCATAGCAGCACTATTTGTAATATCAAGAACCTGGAAGCAACTTAGGTGCTCCTCAACTGAAGAATATTTAATGAAGATGTGGCACATCTACACAATGGATTACTACTCTGCAGAAAAAAATAATGGTATATTGAAATTCGCAGGCAAGTAGAGGGCACTTGAAAAAAACCACCCTGATTGAGGAAACTCAGTCACAAAAAGAGGAAAATAGTATGTACTCACTCATAAATGGATTTTAGACCTAGATCAAAGGATCACCATCCTATAATTCACACCACCAAAGGACCTAGGATACAAGGTATATTCTAAGAGATTCATATAAAGTCCCTCACAGAACCGGGAAAGGACAAGTCCCCCAGAGCACAGGGGAAGTGGGGGACAGTGAATGTAGAGAGAAGTAGGAGAAAATGAGGGGGAGGAAAGGAAAACATTTGCGACTAGGAAGATTGAGCCCTGTTAGGAATAGAAGACAGGAGAGAGAGAGAGAGAGAGAGAGAGAGAGAGAGAGAGAGAGAGAGAGAGAGCAATAAAGAGGGAGCCAATATTGTTTTGAAGATAAAATTGAACACAAAGTAAGGTCTATAGAACAACAAGACTGCTCCCAACTAACAATTTGAGCTTCCATGGAAAGGCTATCATAAATGCGTTTCCCAGAGAGTGAGATCAAGAACTAACTTACCCATGGAGCCCTCAACTAATGCCTGTTGAAAACAGGATCAAACACCCATACATAAACACTGAGTTGAACTAGAACCCAGATGGAGATGGAGAGGACAAGACCTTCCGGCAGAAACACATACAGACAGCTTACCTGAAAAAGGAGGAGATAACAGCCACTTGACTGATAGCTGGGAAGCCAGCATTGGACTAACTCAGGCCTCCCTGAATATGTGTCTCAGCCAGAAGGACTGAGCAATCTAAAAGACCTCAGACAGTGGAGCCAGGATGTATCCCTGGTGCACAAAAGGACTTTGCGAACATATCCCCCATGGAGGGATAACTGCCTTAATCTAGAGACAGGAGAGAAGCCCTAGTCCCTACTTCATATGACCTGTCAGTTCGACATGACCCCAACTGGATGGCATTCCCCTACATAAGGAATTGGGCTGGGGTGTGGGTGGTTAGAGTGCATGTGAGAAGGCAGTGAGGGTTAAACTGAGGGAAGGAGAGAGGGGGAAGGAAGGGAGGGAGGGAGGGAGAGGAAACTGGGTTCGACATGTAAAATACTAAATTAAATTTTAAAAAAATGCTTTGACTACAAAATTTAAGTTGAAGGACAAGTTATTGGGGAAAATGAGTTCTATTTGTGTTTCTACAGAAAATGAAAAGATGTGGGTTCCTTCCATACTAATGTGGTTTGATCAAGCCAGACCACCTGAAAGAGAATACCAGGTGATCCTACATTCAAAACAGGTGGACATAGCAGCCTTACAGACTACAGCCAGGATTTCTGAATCTTCTTCGAATCCCCCATGACAGCGCCTCTTACCAGCAGGAAGTAGTTTGGAAAGAACGATACCCAAATCCCCAAATATTGTCTATAAATGTTTGTTATTATTTAAATGGACTTGGTTATATAAAATGAAAAAAAAAAGAATAGAAGCGTTGATTGAAAAAAAAACTTTATAAAATCAAAAATAAAAATAGGGTACAGAACAGAAGAAATAATTCTCAAAAGAGGAAACAAAAAAAGCTGAAAAACACTTAAGAAAATGTTCAACATCTTTAGCTATCAGGGAAATACAAATCAAAACAACTTTGAGATACCATCTTACTCCTGCCAGGATGGCTAAAATTAAAAACACCAATGACAACTTATACCAAAGAAGATGTGGAGAAAGGGAACATTCCTCCACTGCTGGTGGGAGTGCAAACTCGTACAGCCATTTTGGAGATAAGTATAGTGGTTCCTCAGGAAAATGGGAATTAGTTTACCACGGGACCCAGCAATCCCCCCTTAGACATATACCCAAATGGTCCATATCCCAGAAACAAAGACATCTGAATCCCTAGGGGTTAATGACAGAACCAGACCCTTGCCCAGCCCTCCTCTCCTCAGGTGGCAGTGACTGTGACCTTAGGGAAAGTGGTGAGGGTGAGAGTGGGGAGGAGGAGGATGAGGGGTGTTGGGGAGAACAGCTTTGGTAAAGATTTTTGTGTCAACTAAAAAAATAAAAATAACAAAATATATGGTAATTAGAAGTGATGGCTATGTGCAGACTTGGTACAATGAGTCTGAAGCAAAGAAGACAAAATAAGATAACAGTTGTCTAGTAGACAGGTCAAGTGGCCTGCAGATTTATAGGTCGATGCAACTCATCAAAGCAGAACAGAGAACATCAGAAGGAACTTCAGGTGTTACGAGTATGATTCCATTTCTCTGGGCAATAAAAGGTAGAACAGGAAAAAGGATTGTCAAGATCCAGAAGAGTGGAAAAGATATAAAAATAAAATTATAATACTGAAAGATAACATAAAAGAAGATCTTGGGTAACCCACAAAATTCATAAAAGGAGCCAACAGTTAAGAGAGCAGAGGGTGCAGAGAGGCTCAGGGGAAAGCACCAATGTAAGAAGGTAGAGTCAGGAATTAAATAAATAAATAAGATTTCACTTCAGGCATGCATATCTGGGTAAGAGTCACTGATAAGAAAAAAGAAAAAGAGAAAAGGAGAGACATTTCTACGCTAGGGATGTCTGATAAAATCAAGAGAGACTAAAGGTAATGTAAAAAGTTATGGAGGTTCAAAGAAAAGTCATCAAATGTCGAGAAAGATGTAAACTGTTTGCTGTGGGCTCTCATATCTACAAATATAAATTTAAGATTAGTAATATGAGTTAAAATTTTTGACCATACCAGGTTAATGGTTTAAAAGTTCTGTTTATTTCTCTCAAGAAAAATACATGTACTTGCTAAAAATTTCTATCAGTGTTTCCTGTTAGAAACCTGTTTGTTGCAAGAATAGAGCTAAAACAAAAATGGTTTAAACATTTTTGCTGTCCAATGATAACAGACTCCAGCTCCAAATTTACCTCTGAGCACTGGTCATTAAATTCAGATTATCAGAAAATCAGATGTCCTTTTAATGTAGATGACATTAATTCTGTTTTATGTCGAAAGCTGTTAAATATTGAAACTAGTTAAAAAGTTACATTTATTAACACTGGAAATTAACATAAACTTAACCGGCACTAAGGTGACAATTGGTTAAACAACATAAAGGATGCTAAAATTATTTGATATTATAAGAAGTCAGTACAGGATGTTTAATTGGTTTATCAAACAGTTTTTTATATGTTTAAATTCAGAATATAATACATTATATTTGTGCTTTATTACATTGTTAATATTTGTACTTAAATTAAAGTGCTAAAATTTAAGATCATAGCCATAAACTGTATATACTAACCAAAAGTTGAGAAGCTCATTTTTTTTTATGATACAGAGGGCAATCCATCCATGTTTTTGCCAAATTTGGTAAGCATAAGTTATTTAGATAAACTGAATCACATAGCTGTTTTATGTTTCCCTAAAAGGAGTTTCAAATTAAAATCAGTATATTCAAAGCTAAAACTGACAATGCAAAGTTCTAGTTTTATAAAATCTGGTAACTATTATAAAATGTTAAGAAACACAAGTTACCAGGCATCCTTATAGATTAACTTTTGGTTATAGTCAAACTAAGTATTAATGATTAATAACAGGAATAAACATCACTCTGTCTCCTATACATATTCTAAAAGTATAAGCTTAAATCAAGTAACTGAAAACCAAGTTGTCTATTAAGATCTACCTAGAAAGACTTCTAATACTACAGAGATCTGTAGAATAAAATATTTTAATATTAACTAAAAAGCTGTAATAATTTCAGACAAAGAATCACAGAATCTAACTATGACGAAATGTCTCTAAAGAACATTGTGGGGCAGCATGGATTGTGATGACACTGACCAGGGAGCAAGATGCTGAAACACAATGCCTGCAGCATGATAGGACCCAGCTCGGACTGTGTAGAGGCTGCAGGGTAATGGAAAATTGTCTGCACCTTTGCCTAGACAAAATAAGTTCAGACTTTTCCAATGCCAGGTTCCACAGGGGAAAAAACTCTCACATTATGTACTTGGTGAAAAATTTCTCCCCGCAATGCCATAGAAAATTGGTTATGGCTAAGAATATAAGGAATGGTCCCTGTGTTTTTTTTAGTAGATTCAAATGTAACATATAGTTTATCCTTCTCAGATCTCTAATTCTATTGATGGCTTGGCTAACCAAAACTTTGTGAGCTTGGCAGTAAAGGCAGCCTTGATAAGGCTCCTAAATAATGACTTAAAAATATAAGGATATATACGTCTTTTTTGAACATTTATTCATTAATTTTGCATACAGTGTTCTGCCTGTATACATGTCTGCACACCCAAAGAGGATACCACATCACATTACAAATGTTTGTGAGCCACAATGTAGTTGCTGGGGATTGAACTCAGGACTTCTGGAAGAGCAGCCAGTTCACTTAACCTCTGCTACATCTCTCTAGCCCAAGACATATACTTCTTAAAGATATAAAAATTAATTTACAATATAAAAATTCAGAGCTTAACTTTTAATCAAGTTCTGATAAGCTAATCTAGCAGGGACTCCCAGCTGTTTAGTCACAAACTCAAAGTTTTGTGATTTATATTGGGTGTCATCAAAGTGTAAATATGAAGGTTGTTTCATTAGGCCAAATGCACCACTGACCAATCTATACATGGATCGCTCTTGACAGAAGAAAAAGCTTCTAATCCAAATATGTAAATTTTGCTAGGACTCAAAGGCATAAGTTCATTCCTGCTGTTTTATAGATACCCAAAACCTACTTTTTCTACAAATTGGATTTCAGCACAGATTGGTGATGGTAATATATCTAAAACTTTTATATAACACAGTTCATATAGGCTTCAGAACATCAAATGTCATAAAGCTTTTATCCACTTCTTACATGTCAAAAGGACTGCAGATAAATACAGCCATCCTGAGGATGGAATTTTCTCCATGGTCTTGCTGTCTTTCTTGATCACCAAAGGTAAGGAACTAAGAGTTCCAATTAAATATATACATTTTAACCTTTGTCCCAGTTTAAACATGTCTCAGAAGATTTGTGCTTCTGGCAGATGAGTATCAGTTGCTGACTACAGCCTGCTCCTCTCTAGTGGTCTCCCTACTTACTGTGAACTAGCCCAGCCAAGGTGAATCTTCAACAGTGTCTACAAACTGATGCCTCTGATTAATGGTCCATTTCCTGAATCCCCCTTCCTTTTGTTGGTATTGTCTAGTATTTTAGCCTACTTGCAGCTAAGAAAACACTGCAAAATTGAGCAGGAAGTATTACAGGCATGTCCCTGGCACAACAGTGTTTTGATTTTCAAATAGTTGTTACCTGGAGTTCTATAGCCTATACAGCCTCATTGAGCAGCTGGTTACTATTATGCCTACTGGTTTCCTCAACTTCCAAGGAAGTTGGAACTCCTGGCTGCAAAAGCAAAAGGATTTTACTGGTAAAAATCAAACCAGCTAGGACCTCACTCTGTCAGAAAAGTAAGGTAGTGGCTTAAAATTGTGAGGGGTTTATAACAGGGTTAACAGAAAGGGAAACTTGAGACCACTAATCTCAGTTCACAAGGTTTCCAAGATACAGGCAGTTCATAGAGTGCAAATTTATTTACAAGGTCAACATGGAACTAAGTTAATATAATCCATCATTTATTTAGGCAAGATAGACAAGAACACCTGAAAGGTTGGGTTTTTTTTTTTTTTTTCTTTGTTTTTACTTCTTCTCCTGAAAACAGGATGTGGATTCTGTACTCTGTAGTCAGGGATTTATCTATTGGCAGAAATTCTTGTTCTCATTATTTTTTCCTTCTTGCAATAAGCACTACTTTTATAACTTTTAGTTATTAATTTTTCCATCACATTTCCTCTTTGCAACAAACATTAGAGGCCCAATTTTTGGGCCTCCAATAGGTAAAAGACTTCTGGTGTTTTTTGGTGTACAGGTTACTCACATTGCCTCCTAGGAAAAGGTGAAATGTATTCTTTTCCTGTACTACCTCCTGCTTATCTGTGCAGTGTTATTTTGGTCATGAGATGGCTTAAATGCTATACAAAACCAAAAAAAAAAAAACAGGACAAAAAGCAGGGGGGACTTCAGCAAATTGCACATTTATCAGAGGCATTAGTATATAGACCCTGTTGAAGATTCACATTGGCTGTGCTGGGTCACAGTAAGAGCAGTATTTAGGAGCAGAATGTAGTCAGTAACTGATGCTCATCTGCGAGAAGCACAAACCTGCTGAGACATGCTTAAATTGGGAAAAAAAAGTTTGAGATATATTATCATCACCACTCTGTACTCAAATCTATATATTAGAAAAATTAGATATTGGGTTTCTGTAAAACAGCAGTAATGTACTTATGCCTTTGAGTCTAGCAAAAACTACAGATTTGGGTTACAAAATTGTACATTTTTTTTTATGTCAAGACAGATCCATGTATAGATAGGTCAGTGGTGCCTTAGACCTGATGAAATATCCTTCATATTTACACTTCGATGACACACAACATAAATCATAAAACATTGAGTTTGTGAATAAACCGCTGGGAGACCCTGCTAAATTAGATTATCAGAACTTGATTAAAAGTTAAGCTCTGAATTTTTATATGGTAAATTAATTTTTATATATTTTAAGACATATATGTCTTGGGCTAGAGAGATGATGCAGAGGTTAAGAGTACTGGCTGCTCTTCTAGAAGTCTGAGTTAAATCCCCAGCAACTACATTGCAGCTCACAAACATCAGTAATGAGATCTGAATACCTCTTCTTGCCTGCAGATATATGAAGGCAGAGCACTGTATGCATAATTAATAAATAAATGTTCAAAAATGACTTTTATGATTTGAGATCCTTATTTAGGAGCCATATTATTGCTGACTAATATTGCCAAACTGACAAAGTTATGGTTATCCCAGCCATCAAAACTATCATATGTGAGAAGGATATAGTTAATTAACTGTTCAATCTATAAAAAAATGTCAGGTACCATTCATTATGGACCTGGCCCTGGCCCTGGCCCTGGCCCTGGCCCTGGCCTTGGCCCTGGCCCTGGCCCTGGCAATGACACTGGCCCTGGCCCTGGCCATGGCCCTGGCCCTGGCCCTGGCCCTGGCTCTGGCTGTTCTGGACGAATTCAAATCTAAACAATGCCGAGAAACCATAGGATTAAGCTCCTCTAAAGGGCAGAGAATGAAGAGGGATCATTTTATTTTCAAAAAAGAGAAAAGGTTCATGGTAGAGGCGAGTAATTGTATTGTATCCATTCTAGGAATCAGATAATTGAAGCATTGAAAAAAGGTTTAAGTTGTTCATCATTGTACTTGAATGGCATTATGATGCTTTCCTTTTCATGCTTTTGTCACTATAGGCAAGTTGCAGCTTGAGAGTGATTTTCAAGGAAGTAGTACTTAGATAATTAAATAATGCCACATGATTGACTCCCATGGAGGTTTGCCCAGACTGCAGTCAAGAAGAACAACACCTTCATCGATTTTAATAATTAATATATAATGAAAAATGATTGAAAATTGACATGGTGGTGCATATTTAAATCCCACATGGAGTAGTCAGACTGATCTATTACTGGAATAATGATGTTTTTAAAAAATTAAATTGAAAATTAATTAGTGGGCCTTTTATATTAACACTGATGAGATGGCACCAAAGTCCTAAAATTATTGCTGATGTAAAGATCTATTTACAGAGCTAAATGATGAAGGATTGAGATGATATTACATCATCAACTCCTAAAATCTGACTCCAAACAGGAGTTATGGTCCATAACATTACCTGTATTTTTAATACATAAATTAAATGATGAATTATTACTTAATTTCCTAGTTTAAAGTTAAAGAAGTAAGTGTAGTATTAGATGATGCGATGGTCTGCTACAACGGTCTCCCCAAAGGAGGCTCCAAACCCCAGTGATCACTGAATACATAATGACCGAATTTCATAATTAAATGAATAAGCACTAAACAAGTGGATGGTGTTTTGTGCGTGAAGCCTAAATGATTGCTCAATACTGAAGAGACATTGAGTTCTTAATCATAGATTTGAACAAAAAATGAATGAAGAGATAGTTTCTCATAATTCACCCCTAGAGAGATAACAAAATCATATCAACATTGATTTAAATAAAGAATGGAAGAAAGAAAGAATGAAATAAAGAAAGAAAGTAAGAAAGAATTCCCAAGATACTAATTAACACCAACAAGGTGGATACAGACTGCATTCTCCCTGGAGTAGAAAAAGACAGATTTGAATAATGAAATAATCAGATTGTTAGAAGGTCTGTCACACTTGAGTCACACAAGGTGGCGCCAAACTTCAGGGATCAGAGATTATATAATGAAAGAAATTAATAATAATATCTTTAAATATGTAAGCCGATGACATTTTTTTGTATCATCAATTCCTGGGCTGACTTGCCAGGTATGAAACTGTATGCTGTCATCACGCATTTTTAACATGCCATCAGTTAATCGTCAGATAATCATATTGTCTTGCTGATGAATTCTGTAGGCCTGACCTCATCACAAGAGCCTGAATGTCTATTGTGGTGCGGCAGGACGTGAGATAGTGGGCACAATCCTGGCGTAGCAATAGTAGCCACAATGTTGATAACAGCTGACAAGATGGCTGCAGCAGGGGCATCAATAGCATAGCTGAGAGAGAGATGTTCTTCCGTGTTCTGAGTCGTCATTCTTTTGCCAGGTCTCGGTGATGGTGCCGACCTCCTAGTGCCACTCCTTCTTCTCATGGTAGATCACAACCAATGTGAAGATGTGGAGGAAGAACAGGTAGTCAACAGCCAGACTATCGTGCCGGCCTTGGTGAAGTCCTTGTACTTCTCAGAGGGCACCGTGCAACTTTCAGGACTCAATCACCCAGAATCCCTCGTACTCTGGAAGATGCATAGATCATTCAGAAAATGCTCTGCCCATGTCTACAACTTTCCTAATCCTGTCCCTGATAGATTTTTGCACCCTAACAGTAATCAGTGATGGCACTATCTGTCGTTTACATAATTTAAAGCATGAAATAAGTCACTAACAGCTAACTGTCACAATAAATAGGGGAAGTAGCATTCTACTGGCAGGGAATCATGGCCAGACTCCAGTCATGAAGGATGTCATCATCATCAATTGAGTCATTGAATCATACAATGTGAAGATACTGCACGTTATCTCCACAAGAGGGAGCTTTACAGGTCTCTTCATGGAATGGAGGATTCTTGTTTACATAACCATACATATATTTACATTATCTTGGGGATTAACACAGATTGTCAATTTAAATTCATTAATTATGTAATTAGATGATCTGTGGCACCAGATTCCAGGTGCCATGGACCATATGATCATTGATTTATATAATTAAATAATCAAATAATGAGTTCATGTAACATCATCCACTTCCCTAAGGTGGCTCCAAACAGGCTCATGAAAGATACTGTGGTGATAAATTTAAGTATTTTAACTACATAATTGATATTAGGATGGTCTATAATAATTCCCTCCCACAACGCATCACCACAATCCACAGATCATGGATTATCTAATGTCCTATTTTAGTAATCAAATAACAACATAATCAGAGGATGAAATGGTCTGCCATACTCCACACAATTGACTCTCTGTTGACTCCCACATGATTGTGGGAAACTCCCAGGTTCATCAGTTATTTAATCGCAGAGCAGAGTAGTAACATGTTTAAATACTGAACTGTCATTGTGTATGCAGGGTTTTTAGAAGATATCACATATTTAATGTTGAGCAGCTGCGTCAAAAGAGATGGACTGAAATCCAATAATCACCAAGTCCACTCTAACAAATGGATTATCACCTTCCTGAAGGAATCCATCAATGGCAAACTCACCTTTTGATGAATAATTGTGAGTCTTATGTGTCTTTTGTTCCATAGTGTGACTTCTTAGGAGAGAGAGTATTCATAAACAGAAGACTTTGAACTGTTTCTCCACAGACTACGTACTCTGATGATTAGGTAATCTTTAATTTGGTAACAATTGAAAGCTGTAAGCACACTTCCAGAGGTGTGTCTATGACTTGTTTAGGCGAATCAAGTGTTGTCATTAAAAGTTTTAGGAGAGAGTTACCTTGGGAGAGTGTAATGTACCATGATAACACTTTCTCGAAACTGCTCTCTGGTCCTTGGCCCATGATACCAGGAGACAGAATGCAACAGGGCTGCCAGGCAACATTTATGAACCAACAATCTGTCACATTCTAGTGCCCCTCCCACATGCTTAAAGGAGTATACCCACCGATGAACTAACCTTACAGCTCACTGAGTTTCTCACAAAAACAAAGCAGGGCCCTTTCTTTTCAGTTCTACATATTTACCAGTCTCTCAAGCTACAACTTGCCTATAGTGACATAAACATGAAAACGAAAGCATCATTGTGCCATTCAAGTACAATGATGAATATTTTAAACCTGTTTTATATGCTTCAGTTTTCTAATTTCTAGAATGGAAACAATACAATTAATCGCCTCTAACATAATCCTTTGCCCTTCATTGAAAATAATATTAACTCCTCTACATCCTCTTTCCTTTAGAGGAGCTTGATCTCATGGTTTCTCAGAGTTGTTTAGATTTGATTTAGGCTGATTATTAAGGATTTTGAGCAGTGTCTTCTAGTTCTTTCAGTTATTTTGGATTCCTCAATTGACTGTTCTCTATTAAGTCCTGTACCCTGCTTTCTAATATGGTTATTTAGAGTTATTTATTGTTGGTGGTGTGTCATGTTAACAGCCCGACAGAGTTCATTAGATGATATTCCCTGATCAGGAGATTATTCAGTTATTCCATTATTAAAATCGGTGGTCACTCTGTCCTTCATGGGCCAGTTCTGTTGTAACCTCTCATAAACTGATGATTCGAAACAGTACATTTTTTTTTTTAAATCGTGTTCCCATTCGATTGTTAAAAATCTACTATTGTGTAATCAGTAATCACTGTATAAGTCAGTGTCTCCCATTCTCTGGCCACTGCTTCTGGTACTGATCTCCTGCTGTGTCAATGCCACAGCAGCCAAATGACGGATGATGCCGTCATTATTTACGCAATCAAATAAGTTAATAATTGGATAATCCTCCATATTTCACTTTCAAAAGATGGAACCAAACTCAAGAGATTGTCAAGGAAGTAGTATTTAGATAATTAAAAAATGCCTCATGATTAACTCCCATGGAGGTTTGGCCCAACACCATTCAAGAAGTACAACACCTTCATCGATTTTAATAATTAATATATAATGAAAAATGATTGAAAATTGACATGTTGGTGTCTACTTACATCCCACATGGAGTAATCAGACTGATCTCTTACTGGAATAATGATGTTTTTAAAAAATTAAATAGAAAAATAATTAGTGAGCCTTTTATATTAACACTGATGGGATGGCACCAAAGTCCTAAACCTATCGCTGATGTAAAGATCTATTTACATAGCTAAATGGTGAAGTAATGAGATGATATTACATCATCAACTCCCAAAATCTGACTCCAAACAGGACTTATGGTCCATAACTTTACCTGTATTTGAACTACGTAACTTAAATGATGAATTATTACTTAATTCCCCAGTTTAACAGTTAAAGAAGTAAGTGTAGTATTAGATGACGTGATGGTCTGCTACAACGGTCTCCCCAAAGGAGGCTCCAAACTCCAGTGATCACTGAATACATAATGACAGATTTTCATAATTAAATGAATAAGCATTAAAGAAGTGGATGGTGATTTATGCGTGAAGCCTAAATGATTGCTCAATACCGAAGAGACATTGAGTTCTTAATCATAGATTTGAACAAAAAATGAATGAAGAGGTAGTTTCTCATAATTCACCCCTAGAGAGATAACAAAATGATATCAAAATTGATTTAAATAAAGAAAGGAAGAAACAAAGAATGAAATAAGAAAGAAATAAAGAAAGATTTCGAAAGATACAATTTAAAATCAACAAGGTGGATAGAGACTCCACACTCCCTGGAGTAGAAAAAGACAGATTTGATTAATGAAATAATCTGATAGTTAGATGGTCTGTCACACTTGAGTCACACAAGGAGGCGCCATACTTCAGGGGTCACAGATTATATAATGTAAGAAATTAATAATTACATCTTTAAATGTGTAAGCCATTGACATTTTTTTGTATCATCAATTCCTCGTCAGACTTGCCAGGTATGAAACTGTATGCTTCATCACGCATTTTTAACATGACATCAGTTAATCGTCAGATAATCATACTGTCTTGCCTGATGAATTCTGTTGGCCTGACCTCATCACAAGCGCCTGAATATCTGTTGTGGTGCGGGAGGACCTGAGATAATGGCCCCAATCCTGGCATAGCATTAGAAGCCACAATGTTGATAACAGCTGACAAGATGGCTGCAGCAGGGGCATCAATAGCATAGCTGAGAAGGAGATGTTCTTCCGTGTTCTGAGTCGTCATCCTTTTGCCAGGTCTCGGTGATGGTGCCGACCTCCTAGTGCCACTCCTTCTTCTCATGGTAGATCACAACAGATGTGAAGATGTGGAGGAAGGACAGGTGGTCAACAGCCAGACCACTGTGCCGGCCTTATTGAAGTCCTTGTACTTCTCAGAGGGCACCGTGCAACCTTCAGGACTCAATCACCCAGCATCCCTCGTACTCTGGAAGATTGCATAGATCATTCAGAAAATGCTCTGCCATGTGTACAACTTTCCTAACCTTGTCCCTGACAGATTTTTGCACCCTAAACGTATTCGGTGATGGCACTGTCTGTCATTTACCTATTTTAAAGAATTAAGTAAGTCAGTAATAGTTAACTGACACAATAAATAGGGGATGTAGCATTTTACTCTCTGGGAAGCATGGCCAGACTCCAGTCATGAAGGATGTCATCATCATCAATTGTGTCAATGAATCATAAAATGTGATGATATTGCACATTATCTCCACAAGAGGGCGCTTTACAGGTCTCTTCATGGAATGGAGGATTGTTGTTTACATAAATATACAAATATTTACATTGTCTTGGGAATTAACACAGATTGTCCATTTAAATTCATTAATTATGTAATTAGACGATCTGTGGCACCAGATACCAGGTGTCATGGGCGATAAAAACATTGTTTTATATAATTAAATAATCAAATAATGAGTTCATGTAACATGATCCACTTCCCTAAGGTGGCTCCAAACCAGGCTCATGAACGATGCTGTCGTGATAAATTTACATATTTTAACTATATAATTGATATTAGAATGGTCTATAATAATTGCCTCCCACATCGTATCACCACAATCCACTGATCATGGATTATCTAATGTCCTATTGTAATAATCAAATAACAACATAATCAGAGGATGAAATGGTCTGCCATACTCCACACAATTGACTCTCTGTTGACTCCCACATGATTGTGGGAAACTCCCAGGTTCATCAGTTATTTAATCGCAGAGCAGAGTTGTAACATGTTTAAATGCTGAAAAGTCATTGTGTATGCAGGGTTTTTAGAAGATATCACATATTTAATGTTGGGCGGCTGCCTCAAAACAGTTGGACTGAAATCCAATAATCACAAAGTCCACTCTAACAAATGGATTATCACCTTCCTGAAGGAATCCATCAATGGCAAACTCACCTTTTGATGAATAATTGTGAGTCTTATGTGTCTTTTGTTCCTTAGTGTGACTTCCTAGGAGAGAGAGTATCCATAAATAGAAGACTTTGAACTGTTTCTCCACAGACTACATTCTCTGATGATTAGGTAATCTTTAATTTGGTAACGATTGAAAGCTGTAGGCACACTTCCAGAGGTGTGGCTATGACTTGTTTAGGCGAATCAAATGTTGTCATTCAAAGTTTTAGGAGAGAGTTACCTTGGGAGACTGTAATGTCCAATGATAAAACTTTCTCGAAACTGCTCTCTGGTCCTTGGCCCATGATACCAGGAGACAGAATGCAACAGGGCTGCCAGGCAACATTTATGAACCAACATTCTGTCACATTCTAGTGCCCATCCCACGGGCTTAAAGGAGTATACCCACCGATGAACTAACCTTACAGCTCACTGAGTTTCTCACAAAAACAAAGCAGGGCCCTTTCTTTTGAGTTCTACATATTTACCAGTCGCTCAAGCTACAACTTGCCTATAGAGACATAAGCATGAAAACGAAAGCATCATTGTGCCATTCAAGTACAATGATGAGTATTTCAAACCTGTTTTTTATGTTTCAGTTTTCTAATTTCTAGAACGGAAACAATACAATTAATCGCCTCTATCATAATCCTTTTCCCTTTATTGAAAATAAAATTAACTCCTCCGCATCCTCTTATCTTTAGAGGAGCTTGATCCCACGGTTTCACACAGTTGTTTAGATTTGCATTAGGCTGATGATTAAGGATTTTGAGCAGTGTCTTCTGTTTCTTTCAGTCATTTTGGATTCCTCAATTGACTGTTCTCTATTAAGTCCTGAACCCTGCTTGCTAATAAGGTTATTTAGAGTTATTTATTGTTGGTGGTGTGTAATATTATCAGCCAGACAGAGTTTATTAGATGAGATTCCCTGATCAGGAGATTATTCAGGTATTCCATTTTTAAAATCGGTGGTCACTCTGTCCTTCATGGGTCAGTCCTGTTGCAACCTCTCAGAAACTGATGATGCGAAACAGTACATTTTTTTTTCTTAAATCGTGTAGTCTTTCGATGTTTAAAAACCTACTATTGCATAATCAGTAATCACTGTATAAGGCAGTGTCTCCAATTCTCTGGTCACTGCTTCTGGTACCGATCTCCTGCTGTGTCAATGCCACAGCAGCCAAATGACGGATGACACCGTCATTTCTTACGCAATCAAATAAGTTAGTAATTGGATAGTCCTCCATATTTCACTTTCAAAAGATGGAACCAAACTCCAGTGATTGTCAAGGAAGTAGTACTTACATAATTCAATAATGCCAAGTGATTAACTCCCATGGAGGTTTGGCCCGACTCCAGTCAAGAAGAACAACACCTTCATCGATTTTAATAATTAATATATAATGAAAAACGATTGGAAAATGACATGGTGGTGCCTACTTAAATCCCACATGGAGTAATCAGACTGATCTCTTACTGGAATAATGATGTTTTTAAAAAATTAAATTGAAAATTAATTAGTGAGCCTTTTATATTAACACTGATGGGATGGCACCAAAGTCTTAAACCTATCGCTGATGTAAAGATCTATTTACAGAGCTAAATGATGAAGTAATGAGATGATATTACATCATCAACTCCCACAATCTGACTCCAAACGGGAGTTATGGTCCATAACATCACCTGTATTTTAAATACGTAAATTGAATGATGAATTATTACTTAATTTCCTAGTTTAACAGTTAAAGAAGTAAGTGTAGTATTAGATGACATGATGGTCTGGTACAACGGTCTCCCCAAAGGATGCTCAAAACTCCAGTGATCACTGAATACATAATGACCGAATTTCATAATTAAATGAATAAGCACTAAACAAGTGGATGGTGTTTTGTGCGTGAAGCCTAAATGATTGCTCAATACTGAAGAGACATTGAGTTCTTAATCATAGATTTGAACAAAAAATGAATGAAGAGATAGTTTCTCATAATTCACCCCTAGAGAGATAACAAAATCATATCAACATTGATTTAAATAAAGAATGGAAGAAAGAAAGAATGAAATAAAGAAAGAAAGTAAGAAAGAATTCCCAAGATACTAATTAACACCAACAAGGTGGATACAGACTGCATTCTCCCTGGAGTAGAAAAAGACAGATTTGAATAATGAAATAATCAGATTGTTAGAAGGTCTGTCACACTTGAGTCACACAAGGTGGCGCCAAACTTCAGGGATCAGAGATTATATAATGAAAGAAATTAATAATAATATCTTTAAATATGTAAGCCGATGACATTTTTTTGTATCATCAATTCCTGGGCTGACTTGCCAGGTATGAAACTGTATGCTGTCATCACGCATTTTTAACATGCCATCAGTTAATCGTCAGATAATCATACTGTCTTGCTGATGAATTCTGTAGGCCTGACCTCATCACAAGAGCCTGAATGTCTATTGTGGTGCGGCAGGACGTGAGATAGTGGGCACAATCCTGGCGTAGCAATAGTAGCCACAATGTTGATAACAGCTGACAAGATGGCTGCAGCAGGGGCATCAATAGCATAGCTGAGAGAGAGATGTTCTTCTGTGTTCTGAGTCGTCATTCTTTTGCCAGGTCTCGGTGATGGTGCCGACCTCCTAGTGCCACCCCTTCTTCTCATGGTCGATCACAACCGATGTGAAGATGTGGAGGAAGAACAGCCAGACCACCGTGCCAGCCTTGGTGAAGTCCTTGTACTTCTCAGAGGGCACCGTGCAACCTTCAGGACTCAATCACCCATCATCCCTTGTACTCTGGAAGATGCATAGATCATTCAGAAAATGCTCTGCCATGTGTACAACTTTCCTAACCTTGTCCCTGACAGATTTTTGCACCCTAACCGTATTCGGTGATGGCACTGTCTGTCATTTACCTATTTTAAAGAATTAAGTAAGTCAGTAATAGTTAGCTGACACAATAAATAGGGGATGTAGCATTTTACTCTCCGGGAAGCATGGCCAGACTCCAGTCATGAAGGATGTCATCATCATCAATTGTGTCAATGAATCATAAAATGTGATGATATTGCACATTATCTCCACAAGAGGGCGCTTTACAGGTCTCTTTATGGAATGGAGGATTGTTGTTTACATAAATATACAAATATTTACATTGTCTTGGGGATTAACACAGATTGTCCATTTAAATTCATTAATTATGTAGTTAGACGATCTGTGGCACCAGATACCAGGTGTCATGGGCGATAAAAACATTGTTTTATATAATTAAATAATCAAATAATGAGTTCATGTAACATGATCCACTTCCCTAAGGTGGCTCCAAACCAGGCTCATGAACGATGCTGTCGTGATAAATTTACATATTTTAACTATATAATTGATATTAGAATGGTCTATAATAATTGCCTCCCACATCGTATCACCACAATCCACTGATCATGGATTATCTAATGTCCTATTGTAATAATCAAATAACAACATAATCAGAGGATGAAATGGTCTGCCATACTCCACACAATTGACTCTCTGTTGACTCCCACATGATTGTGGGAAACTCCCAGGTTCATCAGTTATTTAATCGCAGAGCAGAGTTGTAACATGTTTAAATGCTGAAAAGTCATTGTGTATGCAGGGTTTTTAGAAGATATCACATATTTAATGTTGGGCGGCTGCCTCAAAACAGTTGGACTGAAATCCAATAATCACAAAGTCCACTCTAACAAATGGATTATCACCTTCCTGAAGGAATCCATCAATGGCAAACTCACCTTTTGATGAATAATTGTGAGTCTTATGTGTCTTTTGTTCCTTAGTGTGACTTCCTAGGAGAGAGAGTATCCATAAATAGAAGACTTTGAACTGTTTCTCCACAGACTACATTCTCTGATGATTAGGTAATCTTTAATTTGGTAACGATTGAAAGCTGTAGGCACACTTCCAGAGGTGTGGCTATGACTTGTTTAGGCGAATCAAATGTTGTCATTCAAAGTTTTAGGAGAGAGTTACCTTGGGAGACTGTAATGTCCAATGATAAAACTTTCTCGAAACTGCTCTCTGGTCCTTGGCCCATGATACCAGGAGACAGAATGCAACAGGGCTGCCAGGCAACATTTATGAACCAACATTCTGTCACATTCTAGTGCCCATCCCACGGGCTTAAAGGAGTATACCCACCGATGAACTAACCTTACAGCTCACTGAGTTTCTCACAAAAACAAAGCAGGGCCCTTTCTTTTGAGTTCTACATATTTACCAGTCGCTCAAGCTACAACTTGCCTATAGAGACATAAGCATGAAAACGAAAGCATCATTGTGCCATTCAAGTACAATGATGAGTATTTCAAACCTGTTTTTTATGTTTCAGTTTTCTAATTTCTAGAACGGAAACAATACAATTAATCGCCTCTATCATAATCCTTTTCCCTTTATTGAAAATAAAATTAACTCCTCCGCATCCTCTTATCTTTAGAGGAGCTTGATCCCACGGTTTCACACAGTTGTTTAGATTTGCATTAGGCTGATGATTAAGGATTTTGAGCAGTGTCTTCTGTTTCTTTCAGTCATTTTGGATTCCTCAATTGACTGTTCTCTATTAAGTCCTGAACCCTGCTTGCTAATAAGGTTATTTAGAGTTATTTATTGTTGGTGGTGTGTAATATTATCAGCCAGACAGAGTTTATTAGATGAGATTCCCTGATCAGGAGATTATTCAGGTATTCCATTTTTAAAATCGGTGGTCACTCTGTCCTTCATGGGTCAGTCCTGTTGCAACCTCTCAGAAACTGATGATGCGAAACAGTACAGTTTTTATTTTTTAAATCGTGTAGTCTTTCGATGTTTAAAAACCTACTATTGCATAATCAGTAATCACTGTATAAGGCAGTGTCTCCAATTCTCTGGTCACTGCTTCTGGTACCGATCTCCTGCTGTGTCAATGCCACAGCAGCCAAATGACGGATGACACCGTCATTTCTTACGTAATCAAATAAGTTAGTAATTGGATAGTCCTCCATATTTCACTTTCAAAAGATGGAACCAAACTCCAGTGATTGTCAAGGAAGTAGTACTTACATAATTCAATAATGCCAAGTGATTAACTCCCATGGAGGTTTGGCCCGACTCCAGTCAAGAAGAACAACACCTTCATCGATTTTAATAATTAATATATAATGAAAAACGATTGGAAAATGACATGGTGGTGCCTACTTAAATCCCACATGGAGTAATCAGACTGATCTCTTACTGGAATAATGATGTTTTTAAAAATTAAATTGAAAATTAATTAGTGAGCCTTTTATATTAACACTGATGGGATGGCACCAAAGTCTTAAACCTATCGCTGATGTAAAGATCTATTTACAGAGCTAAATGATGAAGTAATGAGATGATATTACATCATCAACTCCCACAATCTGACTCCAAACGGGAGTTATGGTCCATAACATCACCTGTATTTTAAATACGTAAATTGAATGATGAATTATTACTTAATTTCCTAGTTTAACAGTTAAAGAAGTAAGTGTAGTATTAGATGACATGATGGTCTGGTACAACGGTCTCCCCAAAGGATGCTCAAAACTCCAGTGATCACTGAATACATAATGACCGAATTTCATAATTAAATGAATAAGCACTAAACAAGTGGATGGTGTTTTGTGCGTGAAGCCTAAATGATTGCTCAATACTGAAGAGACATTGAGTTCTTAATCATAGATTTGAACAAAAAATGAATGAAGAGATAGTTTCTCATAATTCACCCCTAGAGAGATAACAAAATCATATCAACATTGATTTAAATAAAGAATGGAAGAAAGAAAGAATGAAATAAAGAAAGAAAGTAAGAAAGAAAAATTCCCAAGATACTAATTAACACCAACAAGGTGGATACAGACTGCATTCTCCCTGGAGTAGAAAAAGACAGATTTGAATAATGAAATAATCAGATTGTTAGAAGGTCTGTCACACTTGAGTCACACAAGGTGGCGCCAAACTTCAGGGATCAGAGATTATATAATGAAAGAAATTAATAATAATATCTTTAAATATGTAAGCCGATGACATTTTTTTGTATCATCAATTCCTGGGCTGACTTGCCAGGTATGAAACTGTATGCTGTCATCACGCATTTTTAACATGCCATCAGTTAATCGTCAGATAATCATACTGTCTTGCTGATGAATTCTGTAGGCCTGACCTCATCACAAGAGCCTGAATGTCTATTGTGGTGCGGCAGGACGTGAGATAGTGGGCACAATCCTGGCGTAGCAATAGTAGCCACAATGTTGATAACAGCTGACAAGATGGCTGCAGCAGGGGCATCAATAGCATAGCTGAGAGAGAGATGTTCTTCTGTGTTCTGAGTCGTCATTCTTTTGCCAGGTCTCGGTGATGGTGCCGACCTCCTAGTGCCACCCCTTCTTCTCATGGTCGATCACAACCGATGTGAAGATGTGGAGGAAGAACAGCCAGACCACCGTGCCAGCCTTGGTGAAGTCCTTGTACTTCTCAGAGGGCACCGTGCAACCTTCAGGACTCAATCACCCATCATCCCTTGTACTCTGGAAGATGCATAGATCATTCAGAAAATGCTCTGCCATGTGTACAACTTTCCTAACCTTGTCCCTGACAGATTTTTGCACCCTAACCGTATTCGGTGATGGCACTGTCTGTCATTTACCTATTTTAAAGAATTAAGTAAGTCAGTAATAGTTAGCTGACACAATAAATAGGGGATGTAGCATTTTACTCTCCGGGAAGCATGGCCAGACTCCAGTCATGAAGGATGTCATCATCATCAATTGTGTCAATGAATCATAAAATGTGATGATATTGCACATTATCTCCACAAGAGGGCGCTTTACAGGTCTCTTTATGGAATGGAGGATTGTTGTTTACATAAATATACAAATATTTACATTGTCTTGGGGATTAACACAGATTGTCCATTTAAATTCATTAATTATGTAGTTAGACGATCTGTGGCACCAGATACCAGGTGTCATGGGCGATAAAAACATTGTTTTATATAATTAAATAATCAAATAATGAGTTCATGTAACATGATCCACTTCCCTAAGGTGGCTCCAAACCAGGCTCATGAACGATGCTGTCGTGATAAATTTACATATTTTAACTATATAATTGATATTAGAATGGTCTATAATAATTGCCTCCCACATCGTATCACCACAATCCACTGATCATGGATTATCTAATGTCCTATTGTAATAATCAAATAACAACATAATCAGAGGATGAAATGGTCTGCCATACTCCACACAATTGACTCCCTGTTGACTCCCACATGATTGTGGGAAACTCCCAGGTTCATCAGTTATTTAATCGCAGAGCAGAGTTGTAACATGTTTAAATGCTGAAAAGTCATTGTGTATGCAGGGTTTTTAGAAGATATCACATATTTAATGTTGGGCGGCTGCCTCAAAACAGTTGGACTGAAATCCAATAATCACAAAGTCCACTCTAACAAATGGATTATCACCTTCCTGAAGGAATCCATCAATGGCAAACTCACCTTTTGATGAATAATTGTGAGTCTTATGTGTCTTTTGTTCCATAGTGTGACTTCCTAGGAGAGAGAGTATCCATAAACAGAAGACTTTGAACTGTTTCTCCACAGACTACGTTCTCTGATGATTAGGTAATCTTTAATTTGGTAACAATTGAAAGCTGTAGGCACACTTCCAGAGTTGTGGCTATGACTTGTTTAGGCGAATCAAATGTTGTCATTCAAAGTTTTAGGAGAGAGTTACCTTGGGAGGCTGCAATGTCCAATGATAAAACTTTCTCGAAACTGCTCTCTGGTCCTTGGCCCATGATACCAGGAGACAGAATGCAACAGGGCTGCCAGGCAACATTTATGAACCAACATTCTGTCACATTCTAGTGCCCATCCCACGGGCTTAAAGGAGTATACCCACCGATGAACTAACCTTACAGTCTCACTGAGTTTCTCACAAAAACAAAACAGGAGTCTTTCTTTTGAGTTCTCCAGATTTACCATTCTTTCAAGCTACAACATGCATATAGTGACATAAGCATGAAAACGAAAACATCATTGTGCCATTCAAGTACAATGATGAGTATTTTCAATCTGTTTTCTATGCCTCAATTTTCTAATTTCTCGAATGGAAACAATACAAGTAATCGTGGCTGCCATAATCCCTTTCTCTTTATTGAAAATAAAATAAACTCCTCTTCATTCTCTTACCTTTAGTGGAGCTTGATCCCATGGTTTCTCAGGGTTGTTTAGATTTGCATTAGGCTGATGATTAAGGATTTTGAGCAGTGTCTTATGTTTCTTTCAATCATTTTGTATTCCTCAATTGACTGTTCTCTATTAAGTCCTGTACCCTGCTTTCTAATATGGTTATTTAGAGTCATTTAATGTAGGTGGTGTGTCAACTTATCAGCCCGAGAGAGTTCATTAGATGAGATTTCCTGATCAGGAGATTATTCAGTTATTCCATTTTTAAAATCGGTGGTCACTGTGTCCTTCATGGGTCAGTTCTGTTGCAACCTTTCAGAAACTGATGATGCGAAAGAGTACAGTTTTTTAAAATCATGTAATCATTTGATTGTTAAAAAACTCTACTGTTACATAATCAGTAATCACTGTATGAGGCAGTGTCCCCCATTCTCTGGGCACTGCTTCTGGTACCGATCTCCTGCTATGTAAATCCCACAGCAGCCAAATGACGGATGACACCATCATTACTTATGCAATTAAATAAGTTAATAATTCGATAGTCCTCTATTGTTAACTTTCAGAAGATGGAACCAATCTCCAGTGATTGTCAAGTAAGTACTAATTAGATAATTAAATAATGCCACGTGATTAGCTCCCATGAGGGAATTGCCCTACTCCAGTCAAGAAGAACATTTTCGTCGATTTAAATACTTAATATATAATGAAAAATGATTAAAAAATGACATGGTGGTGCATACTTAAATCCCACATGGAGTAGTCAGACTGATCTCTTACTGGAATAATGATGTTTTTAAAAAATTAAATTGAAAATTAATTAGTGGGCCTTTTATATTTACACTGACGAGAAGGCACCAAAGTCTGAAACATATCAATGATGTAAAGATCTATTTTCATAGCTAAATGATGAAGTAATGAGATGATATTACATCATCACCCCCCAAAATCTGACTCTAAAAGTGTCTTATGGTCCATAACATTGCATTTATTTTTAATGTGTAAATTAAATGATGAATTATTACTTAATTTCCTAGTTTAACAATTAAAGAAGTAAGTGTAATATTAGATGATGTGATGGTCTGCTACAATGGTTTCCCCTAAGGAGCCTAAACCTCCAGTGATCACTGAATACATAATGACAGATTTTCATAATTAAATGAATACACATTAAACAAGTGGATGGTGTTTTATGCGTGAAGCCTAAATGATTGCTCAATACTGAAGAGATATTGAGTTCTTAATAATAGATTTGAACAAAAACAATGAATGAATAGACAGATAATTTCTCATAATTCTTCCCTAGAGAGATAACAAAATGATATCAACCTTGACGTAAATAAAGAAATGAAGTAAGAAAGAAAGAAACAAAGAAAGAATTCACAAGATACAATTTAAGAACTACAGGGTGGATACAGGAAATTAAGAACTAAATAATGGTCTTTAGGAACATGAAGTATCAGAATTTAAGATCCTATACATGGTAAGTTTGTAACATGAAATGAGTACAATCCAGTGACAATGAACACCAATTAATAACAAAATGGATATTACAAAGGCACATTAACATTTTATTTTGGAAATACCCAGAATGCTCAATGGAATTATGAAAACAAGCTACACAAACCGATATAATATGACTTTTATACTTACCACAAAGTAACAACAATCAAAATATGTATATTCTTTGTAAAAGAATAAAAGAGATAGAGAGAATAACCCAAGAGCAAAGGTCAAAATATATCAACTATTAATATAAAGTACAAAAGAAATTTAGCCATGAAAAGTGTGATCTTGACCAATGTTATCCAAATACCTATGAATCCAAGTGTAAAGAGATTAAATAAACACAGACTTCAACACTCCAATTAAATCGATTCAAAGTGACCCTTCAACACTTTTGACCCTGCAGCTATGGATATCTATTCCAAAGACAGGATGTCCCTGCTCTAGAGCTCTCTATGCAAAAGGAGCTGATCTTCTGCTATGGCTCTGCAGACCTTTATGCCCCTTCATTTATTCAGGTAAACTAAGCCCCACTGATGCCCATTCCACAAACAACATGGGAGAATAATTTAAAATCTGCTTCCTGCCAAGAGATTTAAGCCCAAGATGAAAACCCTGACCTAACTCCCTGTCCCAAACCATACACACCTGAGAAATTTCTGCAGAACAAAGATGCATTTTGTACACTGGAATTAAACTTCACTCAGTACAGTATTGTAACTCTTGTTAGCAGAGAGTTAAAAACATTATAATCTTGTATTGCTGAGAGATATCTGCATCACTACTTTTTAGTACTTTCTAAAATATTTATAAGGCAAACCTGAAAGTGGAATGGAATATTCAGAACTTCAAGTAATCAGACCTCCAGTTATCCAGTGTCAGCCCCCACTGCACACCAACAGCATTGCATGCATGTGCACAGTGGACAGTTTTATCATAAGCAACACACCCTCCCATGCCAGGGCTGCAGAGTCTCCCTCAAACCAAGAAACACATGGACAGGAAGGCTCAGAGGACAAGGGTAACTGCCCAGTTCACCACATGGACCAAAAGAACCTTAGTCTGTCTCATGGTCCACACAAATTTTGCATAAATGACATCTGAGCAGACCTGCTTTGAAAACCGTACATTCAGAATGGTGTAACCTTTGTTCTTCCTTATAACTCGATAGAGCAGAAGGAAAAGAGAATCATGGAAGGAAGCCTTCTCAGAGTCCAGCATTGCCTGGGACCACTCAGTTGGACCTAAAATTTTGCAGCCCATGACCAGGGAATCAGAAATCCATGACTCAGATTGTATAGTCCTTGTAGCTCTGCACAACCCACCCTGCAGATAGTGGCCTATTCCAGAAAGTTTGTGTATTAGCATGCATTCTTCTACTATCCTGGAAGTCAAGCTGCTCATTATGAAAATCACAGTGACCTTTCTGTGCACATATTGTTACATACTCATTGTTCCTGGTCAGTAACCTTTGACCTCATAGCTAGGAAATCCTGCCACCAAATGTATGCCACCTTCCAATATCCACTGTGTTTAATGTGAAACTCCTGTTTAAGAAAAGCAGGCTATGAATTAGAGAACACTGAGTAATCATAGTAGGGCTTGTGGGCAGAAAAGTGTAAGTGGATATGATGTAGTTATGATCTAAAATAAAAAAATATTTTGAATAGCTGAAAATAGCTTCATGGCCATGTGTTCCAGAGACTAGGAGTTTCAATTAGAGCACATCAAGTATTCCTCAAACCATTTCTCTTAGATTGTACAACCAAACCCACAAAACATAACAGTCCTGTTACATAGTCCACAAGAGTACACCCAGACCGGTTTTTGCTGAATACTGTAATTATCACAATTTGTATACATGATAAGGTCTCTCCTTTATCCAGAATCTTGATAGCCCTCATCTGTGGATTCCAAGATACAGCACACAATTATGGATGTATGGATGTATACAATCCACAATTATGGATTCTCTAGGAATGATTACATAATTCCATATTGCTTACCTCAACTACTGTTGAAGGAGGAAATCTCAGCCTCCATCCTGCCTCTATCTTTCTGCACTGTGACTCCAGCTGTGTCAATCCTATCTCGAAATCCATACTGCTGGGATTAAAGGCCTGATTCCCAAGTCCTGGGACCACCTTAGTGTGAGCTGTTTGTCTTTTAGACAGACTTTGTATGTGTCTAACTAGTAACATAGTGTGTGTGTCTAACTACTGATTTAGTATGTGTGGATAACTAGTGACTTAGGTGTGTAGCTGACTAAATACATAGAAATACGTAGGTGAATGGCTAACTACTAGCTCTGTGTGTCTGGCTGACTAATTTCTTGGTGTTTGTGGCTAGCTAGTGAATTAGATGTGTGGCTGACTAGTGACTTAGTATGGGTGGGTAAGTAGTGATATATTGTGTGTGGCTAACTAGAGACATAGTGACTGTGGCTAACTAGTAACCTAGCTTTGTGTGGCTGACTAGTGACTTAGTCAATGTGGTTAGTTACTGCTTAGGCAACGCTAGCCACAGAACAATCCTGCCTTTCATCTCAACCTTCACAAACTGTACCCCTACATACGCTGGTCTGTGTTCAAACACATGACAGATTAAAACATGCTGGGAAATTACAAAATCACTCCCCCTACCACAGTCATGTACTTTTTTCATTGTGGTGACTCCAGCACTTGGTTGCTTACCCTAAATCCTCCTGCATTGCAACGAGTATGGTTTTTGCGCCCACTGCCTGGTCTTGTCCCGCCGCCATGCCAGCCCCAAATAACACACAGAGACTCTGTATTTGATACAAAGCTATTGGCCAGGTGCTAGTTTCTTATCGGCTAGCTATGTCTTAATTATTAACCCATTTCTATGTATTTCCACGTGGTCTTACCGGGGAGTGAGGTAGGCTTCTGGTCTTTCCATGCTGACTCCTTCTCCCTACTTCCTATTTCCTCCTTGTCTCCTAGTCCCTCCTATCTTCCTTTCCTATTGGCCAACAGTGCTTTATTTATTAACCAGTATGAGAAACATATACAGGATGACATCTCCCATAACTGCAGTGTAAACAATTTTCCTTATTCTGGTCTGAAGGCAGAAGCAATGCTCCACATGCAAATGCTTTTCCTGTGACTGCACTGGATAGTTGGCTACTTGACTCTAATGGAAAATTTAAATCTCTTAGGTGTTACACTAATTTAAGAATTTTGAAGGTATAGTACAGAAGACCGCAAGGCCATTGCTTTGGAGAGCAACAGACTGCAACCAATTCCACTTACATCAACATAAGAGATTGTCTCATAAACATTCTTCTAACATGATGAAATTGCATCTGTTCTAGCATTAATCTGACTTCCCAGGGAGAAGTCACTTCACCCACAAAGGAGATCCATAAACACAATTATTTCTAACATAACATGTATCTATCTCTGGAAAATAATCTATTTGTTCAATGGTACATCCTACTTTTTCTTCTAAGAGGTTCAAGGTGGCTGGATTGATGTTGAGGACTTTTATCCATTTAAACTTGAGTTTTGTGCATGGCGACACACATGGGTCTATCTGCAGTCTTCTACACACCCTCATCCAATTGTGCCAGCACCATTTGTTGATGATGCTGGTCTATTGTCTCCGGTGATTTCATTATTTATATACTTATATCAATGGTGATATCATTTTGTTATCCCTCTAGGGGTGAAGTATGAGATATTATCTCATTATTCATTCTTTTTTTATGTTCAAATTTGTAATTAAATACTCAATGAACTCTTCAGTCATGAGCAATATCATAGGAGTCACGTGTAAAACACCATCCACTTGCTGAATTTTTATTCATATATTTATGAAAATCTGTTATTATTTATTCAATGATCGCTCGAGTTTTGAGCTTCGTTATGGGAGTCAATCATGCCAGACCATCACATCATCTAATACTACACATACTTATTTAACTGTAATACTAGGAAATTTAATAAAAATTCATCATTTCATTAATGTATTTAAAATAAAGGTGATGTTATGGACCATAGGTCCCTTTTGGAGTCAGATGTTGGGAGTTGATGATGTAACATCATCTCATTACTTGATTATTTAGCTATTAAAACAGATCATTACATCAGCCATAGTTTTACAAGTTTCGTGCCAACGTGTAGAGTTAATATTAAGCACCAACTAATTAATTATCAATTTAAGTTTTTATTTTTTTACTTAATTTTATATAACAAAGTCCAATTAAATGAAAAGAAACATTTATACACAATATTTGGGAATTTGAGCATCGTTCTTTCCAAACTATTTCCTGCTGGTAAGGGGCGCTGACTTGGGGGATTCGAAGAAGATTCAGATATCCTAGCTGTAGTCTGTAGGGCTGTTTTGTCCAGCTGTTTGGAATGTAGGATCAGCTTGTACTCTGTTTCAGGCGGTCTGGTGTGATCAAACCACATTAGTCTGAAAGGAATCCACATCTTTTCATTTTCTGTGGAAACAAAAATAGAAATACTTTTCCCCAGTAACTTGTTCTTCAACTTAAATTTTAGAGTCAAAGCGTTTTTTTTTTTTTTTCATTATTTTACATGTCGATCCCAGTTCCCTCTCCCTCCCTCCCTCCCTCCCCTCTAGCCCTCCCTCCATCCTTCCCTCCCTTTTGCTCTCTCTACCCTCTCCCATGCACTCTAAACACCCTCCCCTCCCAACCCCCCACCACAATACCATATGTAGGGGAATGCCATCCAGTTGGGGTCATGTAGATCTGACAGGTCCTGTGAAGTAGGGACTAGGGCCTCTCTCCTATCTCTAGAATAAGGCAGCCATCCCTCCATGGGGGATATGTTTGCAAAGTCCTTTTGTGCACCAGGGATACATCCTGGCTCCACTGTCTGAGGTCTCTTAGATTGCTCAGACCTTCTGGCTGAGACCCATATTCAGGGGGGTCCGAGTTAGACCCCTGTTGGCTTCCCAGCTATCAGTCTAGTGGCCCTTAGCTCCACCTTGTTCAGGTAAGCTGTCTCTATGTACTTCTACCGCATGGTCTTGTCCTCTCCATCTGCTTCTGGGTTCTAGTTTGACTCAGTGTTTATGTATGGGTGTTTGCTCCTGTTTTCAACAGGCATTAGTTGAGGACTCCATGGAGAAGTTAGTTGTTGATCTCACTCTCCGGGAAGGGCATTTATGATAGCCTTTCCACGGAAGCTGAGATTGTTAGTTGGGAGCAGTCTTGTAGTTCCCTCGACCTTTCTTTGTGTTCAACTTTATTTTCAAACCAATATTGGCTCCCTCTTTTATGTTCTCTCTCTGTCTCTGTCTCTCTCTCTCTCTCTCTCTTTCCTATTTTCCATTCCTAACCAGGCTCAATCCTCCTGGTCGCACATGCCTTCCTCTCCTCCCTCTCATTTTCTCCTACTTCTCTCTCCATTAGCTGTCTTCCCCGACTTTACCTGAGATCTGGGGGACTTGTCCCTTCCCAGTTCTGTGAGGGACTTTATATGAATCTCTTAGAATACAACTTGTATCCTAGTTCCTCTGGTGACGTGAATTATAGGCTGGTGATCATTTTATCTAGTTCTAAAATCCATATATGAGTGAGTACATACTGTGTTTCTCTTTTTATGACTGGGTTACCTCAATCAGGATGGTGTCTTCAAGTACCATCCACTTGCCTGCGAATTTAAAGATACCATTATTTTTTTCTGCAGAGTAGTATTCCACTGTGTAGATGTGCCACATCATCATTAACCATTCTTCAATTGAAGGGCATCGAGGTTGCTTCCAGGTTCTTGCTATTACAAATAGTGCTGCTATGAATATAGTTGAACAGATGTCTTTGTTTCATGGATGTGAATCCTTTGGGTATATGCCTAAGAGGGGGATTGCCGGGTCCTGTGGTAAACTAATTCCCATTTTCCTGAGGAACCGCCATACTGATCTCCAAAATGGCTGTATGAGTTTGCACTCCCACCAGCAGTGGAGGAGTGTTCCACTTTCTCCACATCCTCTCCAACATAAGTCATCACTGGTGTTTCTAATTTTAGCCATTCTGGCAGGGGTAAGATGGTATCTCAAAGTTGTTTTGATTTGCATTTCCCTGACAGCTAAGGATGTGGAGCATTTCCTTAAGTGTCTTTCACCTTTTTTGATTTCCTCTATTGAGAATTCTTTCTTCAGTTCTGTACCCCATTTTTTAATAGGGTTATTTGGTGTTTTGTTGACTAGTTCCTTGAGTTCTTTGTATATTTTGGAGATCAGCCCTTTGTCGGATATAGGATTAGTGAAAATCATTTCTCAGTCAGTGGGCTGCCGTTTGGTCTTGTCAACTGTGTCCTTTGCCTTACAGAAGCTTCTAAGTTTGAAGAGGTCCCATTTATTAATTGTTTCTTTCAGTGTCTGTGCCCCTGGAGTTATGTTCAAGAAGCAGTCTCCTATACCAATTTGTTCAAGGGTACCTCCTACTTTCTCTTCTAAGAGGTTCAATGTGGCTGGATTGATGTTGAGGTCTTTGATCCATTTGGACTTGAGTTTTGTGCATGGCGACAGACATGGGTCTATCTGCAGTCTTCTACACACCCTCATCCAATCGTGCCAGCACCATTTGGTGAAGATGCTGTCTTTGCCCCATTGTATAACTTTAGCTGTTTTGTCGAAAATCAGGTGTTCATAGGTGCGTGGATTAATATCAGGATTTTCAATTCGATTCCATTGGTCTACCTGTCTATTTTTATGCCAATACCAGGCTGTTTTCAGAACTATAGCTCTGTAGTATAGCTTAAAGTCAGGAATGGTGATGCCTCCTGAAGTTCTTTTATTGTATAGGGTTGTTTTGGCTATCCTGGGTCTTTTGTTTTTCCATATAAAGTTGATTATTATCCTTTCAAGGTCGGTGAAGAATTGTGGTGGGATTTTAATGGGGATTACATTGAATCTGTAGATTGCTTTGGTAAGATTGCCATTTTTACTATGTTTATCCTACCTAACCAAGAGCATGGGAGATCTTTCCATTTTCTGGTATCTTCTTTAATTTCTTTCTTTAGAGTCACAAAGTTCTTATTATATAGATCTTTTACTTGTTTGGTAAGCGTTACACCAAGATACTTTATGTTGCTTGTGGCTATTGTAAAGGGTGATGTTTCTCTGATTTCTTTCTCTGCCTCTTTGTCGTCTGAAAAAAATAGGGCTACTGATTTTTTTTGAGTTTATCTTGTATCCTGCTAGTTTGCTGAAGGTGTTTATCAGCTGTAGGAGTTCCCTGGTAGAGTTTATTGGGTCGCTTATGTAAACTATCATACCATCTGCAAATAGAGACAGTTTCACTTCTTCCTTTCCAATTTGGATGTCCTTGATCTCCTTTTGTTGTCTTATAGCATTAGCTAGAACTTCTAGTACGATATTGAAGAGATATGGAGAGAGAGGACAGCCTTGTCTTGTTCCTGATTTTAGAGGAATTGGCTTAAGTTTCTCTCCATTCAGTTTGATGTTGGCAGTTGGTTTGCTGTATATTGCTCTTATTATGTTTAGGTATGTTCCTGTTATCCCTGACCTCTCTAATACCTTTATCATGAAAGGGTGTTGAATTTTATCGAAGGCTTTTTCTGCATCTAGGGAGATAATCATATGGTTTTTCTCTTTCAGTTTGTTCATATGATGGATCACGTTGATAGATTTTCGTATGTTAAACCATCCCTGCAATCCAGGTATGAAGCCTACTTGATCATGGTGGATGATTTCTCTGATGTATTTTTGAATTTGGTTTGCCATTATTTTATTGAGTATTTTTGCATCGATGTTCATCAGGGTTATTGGTCTGTAGTTTTCTTTATTAGTTGTGTCTTTGTGAGGTTTGGGTACCAAAGTTATTGTGGTCTCATAAAAAGAGTTTGGCAATAAACCTTCTGTTTCTATCTTGTGGAACAGTTTGAGGAGTAGTGGTATTAGTTCTTCCTTGAATGTCTGGTAGAATTCTGCACTGAATCCATCGGGCCCTGGACTTTTTTTCTTTGGAAGGCTTTCGATGACTGCTTCTATTTCATTTCGGGTTATAGGTCTATTTAAGTTGTTTGTCTGTTCTTGATTTAATTTTGGTAAGTGATAGTTATCCAGAAACTTGTCCATTTCCTTTGAATTTTCAATTTTTGTGGAATACAGATTTTCGAAGTATGACCTGAAAATTGTCTGGATTTCCTCTGTGTCTGTTGTTATGTTCCCCATTTCGTTTCTGATTTTGTTAATTTGCATGTTCTGTCTGCTTTTTCGTTAATTTGGATAAAGGTTTATCTATCTTGTTGATTTTCTCAAGAAACCAACTCTTTGTTGCATTGATTTTTTGCATTGTTTTCCTGGTTTCTATTTTGTTGATTTCAGCCCTCAAGTTGATTATTTCCTGGCATCTGCTCCTGCGGGGTGAATTCGCTTCTCTCTGTTCTAAGGTTTTCAGTTGGGCTGTTAATTCATTTATGTGACTATCCTCTGTTTTCTTCATATGGGCACTTAGTGCAATGAACTTCCCTCGTAGCACTGCTTTCAAGGTGTCCCATAAGTTCAGGTATGTTGTATCCTCATTCTCGTTGAATATTTGAAAGTCTTTAATTTCTTTCTTTATTTCTTCTTTGACCCAGGAGTGGTACAATTACACATTGTTAAGTTCCCATGAGTTTGCAGGTTTTCTGCTATTTGTGTTTGTTGTTGAATTCCAATTTTAAAGCATGGTGGTCCGATAAGATACAGGGGACTATTCCTATTCTCTTGTATCTGTTGAGGTTTGTTATGTCTCCTAGTATGTGGTCGATTATAGAGAAGGTTCCATGTGGAGCAGACAAGGAGGTATATTCTTTTGTCTTTGGATGGAATGTTCTATAGATGTCTGTTAGCCCCAGTTGAGATATAACTTCTGTTAATTCTTTTTTTCTTTGTTGAGTTTCTGATTTGTGGTCCTGTCTAGTGTTGAGAGTGGTGTATTGAAGTCTCCCACTATAAGTGTGTGAGGTTTTATATGAGCTTTGAGTTTTGGTAGTGTTCCTTTTACGAATGTGGGTGACTTTGCATTAGGGGCATAGATGTTCAGAATTGAGACTTTGTGTTGATGGATTTCTCCTGAGATGAATATGAAATGACCGTCTTCATCTCTTTTGACTAGTTTTGGTTTGAAGTCTAACTTGTAAGATATTAGGATAGCTACGCCTGCTTGCTTCTTATTTCCATTTGATTGGAAAATCTTTTCCCAACCCTTTACCCTGAGGTAATGTCTATCTTTGGAGCTAAGATGTGTTTCTTGTATGCAGCAGAAGGATGGATTCTGTCTTCGTATCCATTCTGTTAGCCTGTGTCTTTTTATAGGTGAGTTAAGACCATTAATGTTGAGGGTGAGTAAGGTCCATTGATTGTTGATGCTTGTTTGGTTTAGGTTTGTTGTTGGCAGTGGTATTGTGAAGATATTTGTTCTGTTTCACCCTAGGTTTCTGGTGTAGTTGGATTATCTGTTGCCTACATTTTTGTGGGCGTTGTTACCTTCCTTGGTTGGAATTTTCCTTCCAATATTTTCTATAGGGCTGGATTTGTAGATACATATTGGGAAAATCTGGTTTTGTCATTGAATATCTTGTTCTCTCCATCTATATTGACTGAGAGTTTTGCTGGATATAGTAGCCTAGGCTGGCATCCGTGTTCTCTTAATACTTTTAGAACATCTATCCAGGACCTTCTGGCCTTGAGGGTTTCCATGGAGAAGTCAGGTGTAATTTTTATAGGTCTGCCTTTATATGTTACCTGTCATTTTTCCTTCACTGCTCTTAATATTCTTTCTTTATTCTGTATGCTAGGTGTTTTGATTATTATATGTCGAGGGGTCTTTTTTCTTAGGTCAAGCCTATTTTTGGTTCGGTATTCTTGTGGAGCATGTCTCCTGCATTCAAATCCAAATAGGATGAATACTTTCTTGTGTACACTATAGCAAGAAATGGTAGGCAATCAGTTGCTGGATTTACCATGCAACTGGAAATTATCCAGAAGGTGGTAGCTTTAGTAATTTCATGAATTTCCAAGATTGGGATTGTGGTTGTCAGTCCTAAATGCCCTGTTGATTTTGTTCACTAAGTTCTTGAGTTACAATGTATTCCTCTTGTGGATTATTTTTCTGATTAGCCTCCTTCAACATTTTTATACTTCCTTTAATAACCAAATCCATTGGTTCACATTAGCAAGGGACTTGCTCTTGGATGTGGCACAGTTCTGCAATCAATCTTGGATAAATCTCTTTTTCACATGAAAGACAGGACTTTGAAACATGCTATCTTGTACTTTCTCCTCACCATATCCTGTCACTCATGTCTAATTAGCCAATCAGAGACTCAGGAAGATCTGTTTAACTGAAGGGCAGATTCTTCTAGGAGCCAGAGTTCTGCTTTACTTCCCCTTGTGAGGAATTCTAATGTTGTTTTGTGTGCACTTTTCTTTGGGCTCTGCTGTGGGTTGAGTGCTTGAAAGCCCACAACCTCCCATGGTAATATAGGACCCACTGTCCCAGAAGGGAAGGAGTGGCTTGGAAAGGTGTGTGTGATTCCAATGTTCCTAGATTGAGAATTGCAGCAGCTGATGCTGAGCCCCGGGGAGCTGTTCCTTCCCCAACTGGGTGGGAACCAGCTGCCAGAAACTGGTTGAGCTTGCTTCTTGCCTAGTGATGTGCATCCTATATCTGCTTGTCCTTTTTCTTCCTTGCAATTCCATTGGGGAGGGGAACAGACTTTGATCACATCACACTGTGGAATTTGCCTGTTCATAGTGTAATGGCAGAGCATCTTGATCCAGACTGTGAATAGAATATGTCTGATTTTGACATTCCTTTGAATTGCTGATAACTCTTGTGCTGGATTGTCAGCATGGAAGACATATGTGCCCAATTCAGAGAGAGCTCATCTCTCTAGTATGTTCCAGAAGTTCTGAACCGTTAATATTTAACATTTAGGTTCAGGATTTATCTGGAGTTAATTATATTGAGCTTGTAAATTGTATCTCATATGGACAGCAGTAATCCACTACTAAAATGTTTTGTAGAGAGTATAACAGATGACATAAAAACATACCATATCTTAGGAGAGACATTAAGTCACATAAAGTATAATTTAGATAATTTAGGGCTGCTTAATGAATAGCCCAGAATTATTTGACCTATATGCTAACCACACCTGTTAGAAATTGATATGTTAAGATGTAAATGTTTTTTTCATCAGGATTAATAGCATTTGAGCTGCATTTCCATAATGAAAGAGAAAATCCTGATTTTACAACCAGTGAAATGCCAACTGAACATCAAAGAACAGTCCTCTAAAGTGCTGTTCAAGGTTCATAACAGGGTTGAACCAAACAATAAATCCTGTCGTAAGTTAAAGTTTAATTTATTCTAGAACAGTATGTCTCGAAGTTTTCTGAAAAACGGATGTGAGGAAAGGCCAGGTTTGTTGATTGATGTCACTTGAACCCTGTCTGTAGCATAACAAGACATTGCCCTCATTATCTTCTTGACTAAACAACCTTAATTCTTGGATTGCTAGTCTGTAGCATCGCAGAGTTCTAAAATTACCAGTCTATGCCACATAAGGCTGTGTGCAAGGCCCTGACCAAACAAAAAAAAAAATCATAAAGGATTTTCATGTGGAGCATGGCTTCTTGTTTCAGAACCTAAGAAGAAAAACAGTGCACTGTATACACTTCAGGGAAAAAACACTCTAGGCAATGGTGAGATTACAACTTGCAGCTTAAGGCAGTGAGATTCATGGGTCTCCATTAAAAGAAGGGCATGATGGTGTAGGTTGAGTGGCTTTCTGGGTTATTTTCCCACATGTATTCATTCCTTCCATGTGAATGACAACACAGAATTGGTGTGTGTACAATGTAGGGAGGGAAGCTTTCAGTACTCGGTGTTCAGTTTCCAATTAGGGTGTTCTCCTGTATTGATGTTTAGAGTCAGAAAACACAGGTGTTTATGATTCATAATAGTAACAAAATTATAGTTAGGAGGTAGTAGTGACAGCTATTTTATAGTTGTTAGGTTGCCAGAACAGGAAGAACTAACTGTGTTACAGTGACACAGCATTAGGAAACTTGGGAACCAGTCGTTTAGATTAATGAGTCCTAGGGCTCAGGCTTGCCTCACACTATTTAATTGAGGAGTTGTTTGTAATTTTATACAGCTGCTTAATCATGGGAAGACAGTTTGCATTGTGTCCAGGCAGGACATTGATTATTGTGTGAAAAGAAAAAATACCACAGTGAACCTGCTACTTCCAATCCCTCCAGCATTTATGGTGGACTTACCCATGAAGATGGACCTGTGTATGAATGGTGTTCACTTACCAACTGTAAGGCAGTGGTGGTAATAGAACAAAAAGGGAAGGGTAAGGAGGAGTTCAGATTCCCTGCTTTTATGGTAGTTGACATTAGCACTGAGAAATGAGGCAATCATTATTTTTTTTAATGCCAGAGCTTTTACAGTTGAGTATATATCATATTGTGTAAATGTACCCCATTTCTTTTAAAATCAATTCTCCAGTTAAGGGAATTCTTGGCTCTTTCCAGTTTATGGTTATAATGGATAAAACCTTGGTGTTCATTGTGGTAGAAGGGAACAACCTTTGGGTTTATGACTAAGGGTGGTACAGCTGGATATTGACATAAATAGACTCTCAGTTTTCTGAAGAATGATGATACTTATTTCCTTAAAGGCTGTATTAAATTGCACTTTTAAAAGGAGTGGAGGCTTGTTGTCCTTGCTTACCTTCCTTACCAGCATGAGCTGTCACTTACATGTTTAATATTTACCATTCTCAAAGTTGTAAGATGGAATCAAAAAGTAGTTTTCATTTGGAATTCTCTGATAGCTAATTGTGTCAAACATTCCTTTAACTGTTTCTTAGCTACTTGTCATATATCTGCTCAGAAGTCTTGGCTTACATACATATGCCATTTTTTATTTGGATTATTTAGATTTTTAAATATAGGCAGGTGTTTTGTTCTAACTGCAGCTCTCCAATAAAGACACTGAGGCTTATATCAATTATACATGGCTCTAGCTTATTACCAACTAGCTCTTCTAACTTAATTTAACCCATTTCTATTAGTTTATGTGATGCCCAGGGTTCATGACATTAGCCTGTTCATCTTCTCTTGCTACCTTTTTGTCTGGTCCATGACTTCACTGACTCCACCCTTTTTTCCTGAATTATCCAAGTTTGGTCCCGCCACCAATCTCTTCATGCCCTGCAATAGTATTTTGAGCTCGGTTTTAACGACTGAGAGTAAAACAAATTCATATTATACAGAAAACATTTTTCACAGCATACAACGTTTAGAATTTTTTAGTTCTTTATATACTTTTAATTTCACCTCTACTGGATGTGGAGTTGTTAAAAATTTTCCCCCATTTCTTAAGCTGACCTTTTGCCTGATAGAGTGTCCTTGGTCTTACACGATCCTTGCAGTTTCATGGTGTCCCATTTATTAATTGTTTTTCTATTCAGAAAGTTGTCCCCTGTGCCAATGTATTCAAGGCTTTTCCCCACTTGGTCTTGTTTCTGCTTCAGTGTGTCTGATTTTATGTTGGGGACTTTCACACGCTTGACTTGAGTGTTGTGCAGGGGGATCTATATGAATCTATTTCAATTCTTCATGCAAAAATTCAGTTTCACTGGTACAATTTGTTGAAGGTGCTGTGTTTTTTTCCCATTTTGTATTTCTTAATTTCCTTATCAGAAATCAAGTGTGCACCTGTGTTTTGATTGATGCTAGAGTCTTTAATTCCATTCCATTGTTGAACATGTCTGTTTCCCTGGCAGTGCCATGGTATTCCTTAACTGTTGTTTTACCTATATTTTTTTGTTATTCATATGAAGTTTCAAACTCTACTTTATAAGTCTTTGATGAAGTGTGCTGTAATTTTTATGGGTATTGTTGTGAATTGTAAATTGTTGTTAGTGGGATGTCCTTTTGACTGGCTTAATGCTATTGATCATGAGTATTGGAAATCTTTCCATCTGCTCATATCTTCTTCAAACTCTTCCTATACATAAATCTTTTTATCATACATTGTCTCACTTGTTTGTTAAGAATTTCTCTTTTTGTGTGTGTCTTTTGTCTTATTTTTTTATTTATTTTATATAACCAAGTCCATTTAAACGAAAACAACCATTTATAGGCAATGTTTGTGAATTTGGGCGTTGTTCTTTCCAAACTACTTCCTGCTGGTAAGGGGCGCTGTCATGGGGGATTCGAAGAAGATTCAGAAATCCTGGCTGCAGACTGTAAGGCTGCTTTATCCAGCTGTTTTTAAAGTAGGATCACCTAAGTACTCTTTTTAGGTGGTCTGGCTTGATCAAACCACATTACTCTGGAAGGAATCCACATCTTTTCATTTTCTGTGGAAACAAAAATAGAAATCCTTTTCCCCAGTAACTTGTTCTTCAACTTAAATTTTGGAGTCAAAGCATTTTTTTTTTTTTTGGTAATTTAATTTATTATTTTACATGTTGATCCCAGTTCCCTCTCCCTCCCTCCCTCCCTCCATTCCTCGCTCCCTCCTTTTTTCCCTTTTACACCCTCTGCCCTATCACATGCTCTCTAACCACCCTCCCCTCCCATCCCTCACCCCAATTCCATATATAGGGGAATGCCATCCAGTTGGGGTCATGTAGATCTGACAGGTCATTTGAAGTAGGGACTAGGGCTTCTCTCTTGTCTCTAGGTTAAGGCAGTTATCTGTCCATGGGGGATGTGTTCCCTTTTGTGCACCAGGGATACATCCTGGCTCCATTGTCTGAGGTCACTTAGACTGCTCCGTCCTTCTGGTTGAGACCCATATTCAGGGGGGCCTGTGTCAGTCCCATACTGGCTTCCCAGTTATCAGTCTGGGTGCCCATTAGATCCAGAAAGAGGAGTTTTTAAAGCAAAGCTGGGAGGTATTGGGGAAGGGCAACTGTTCCGAATCTGGGGCTCTGGTAATCATCCCAGGTTATAAGTATCAGACCATAAACGTCTGCTTATCTCAGTTCCTGTAGTCTGGTTCATCTCAGTTCCTGGGGTGAGTGGAACAGACTGCTTGTTAAGCAATTTTCTGTTTTACCAAGATAAGGCTCAAATAGAGTTTTAAGGTGTAAGTAATTCTACAAGAGTATGTGACTCAAGGCTGGCTGTGACTCGAGTGCAGCTCCCAACATCTCCCCCTATTTTATTATTTTTTCTGGAGGGTCTGTCTTAAGCTATGTGGTGGGCTCCCACAATCGATACCCTGGGGATGTGCTTGTCACTATGTGACGAATGGGTAGGACCTCTGACTTAGGCTACATAGGGTGCATGCACCTTCAGGACTCAAGGACATGGTCAAAAATCAGGCAAGAAACTCAGGCAAGAGGAGTGGGATCCTGAGAGAGGGCCCTTTGCTACTCCCTTCATTGAGGGACCTACAGCCAAATAGGAGGGCCTGCATCTGATTTGTGACACCATGATATTTCTGTCATTGACATCTCCATATTTGAGGGAACCAGGTCCTCTGTTGTTCGAGTCCTGTGAAATCAAGTCCTTGTCTAGGGGGATCAGAAGTGGCATTGTCACCATCCTCAAAAGGTTCCTCAGCGGAGTTCTATTCCTTTACCAAAAGCTGATGGTAGTGTAAAGAAATAGGTTTTTCAATCATGGATACAATTTGAGTTTTGATCAATCAAGTTAATTTCTGGAATGCACTAGGCCCAAATGTCAGCAATAATCCTACAAATTGTCCCAGGAAAGAAGGAAGCAAGGGAGAAAGCCAAGGGGAGGTGGAAAACCAATTTTTATACCAGGACTCGGTTTGTCCCCACTGTCCTTTACATTCCTCAAGACTTTTCTGTACTATATCTAAGCAGTCTTCCACTAAGCCACTCTTACCAGCATAAAAGAAACATTCCTCTTTGAGTGCTGCACAAATTCCTCCTTGTTGTAAATACAATAGGTTTAAGCCTTGCCTGTTCTAGAGAATGACCCCTGAAAGAGAGCCAGAAGGGGGGTAGTTATGCTTCCAAGGTCTCTGGGCTGGTTTTCCTCTGTTCCACACATCTCACCAAATAGTCTGGCAGTCACTGGGCCTCATCTTCTTCCTGCCAGAAAACACAAATTTGCCAAGCCCCCTCAACCCCATATTAGGACAGGGTTGGGTTCTTTCCATAATCTCGTGCATGGATCTTTCCATTTGACTTGAGTAAATGTCTCTTGAGTTCCATCATATTAGAATCTGTCTGCCACAGATTGCTCATAGGTATCCATATTCCAAAAATTTAAAATGAAGAGTGCATGATTTAGAATCATGTGGAGACTGGGGACATGAATCCCTTCTCCTAATAAGTTGCATTTTTAAGGAGCTATGAGGATGCTCCACAATTCTTTGCTCTTGAGTATTATAAGAAATGCCTGTTATATGATTTATTTTTTATTGGGCACAAAACATTGAAATGCTTTATTAGTATATCCAGGACCATTGTCTGTCTTTATAATTTTTTGGAACTCCCATGTAAGCAAAACATTTTAAACAGTGACTTATCACATGCTTAATGGCTTCTCAAGTTTTTGCAGTGGCCATTAAGAAGCCTGAATATGTATCAACTGTCAAATGAACATACTTTAATCTGCCAAATTTTGCAATATGAGTAACATCCATTTGGCATAAATGATTAGGAAGCAGGGCTGAGGATTTACTCCTGTATTAGTTACTGGTAAATATTGTGGGCACACATCACTTGCATGTTCCTGAAGCCTTTTCAATCACAAATATAGGGGAATTTCAGGGAGAGGTGGAGGGGATCACATGTCTTGCCTCCAGTAGTTCTTTAACTAGATGGGAAGCCACAAGAAGTTTTTCTGCGGTTCAGAGTCATTGTTCCATCCACATTGGATGTCAGAAATCCATGCAATGGGAACGGGGGCTGGTAATGCAAAAGCAACCCTCCTTAAAATGGCTAAATCATTTTCTATCTCCTTGAGTGTCTAATGGGAGTGTGGCCACAGAGCAAACTTTTCCTTGCTCCAGCTTACCTGTCACTTGTTGTTTGTCCCAGCCCATTTTACATATCATTTGGAGAGCTTTGTCTCTTGGCAGAGTGCCTTGGGTGAGGGTTTGGGTAATAAGGACAACTCCCATCTCTTGCAAGAGGCCCCATCCCCACAATTTAGGGGAGAGGCCAGCCAGGATATAGGCCTGGAAGTAACCTGAATGGCCTTCAGCATCTTTCTACTTAAACCAAACTGTTTCCTTATACTATTACTATTTTGATGATGAAAGCTATGTGACTGCTGAGCTAATTCTACCTGAGATAAGGGACTGTCATCTGACTCATTACTTTTACCAGTAGAACGGGAAGGTTTGAATGAGCTCTTATATGACCCACAAAGCAATATGCCTTTATTTGATGAATGACACTATGCTCAAACAGTAATTTAACCTGATTATTACTTTCAATGTATGGAACCGTCTCTATAACTTGAAGAGCTCTGAAAATATAATGACTATCAGTATATAAGTTAGATGAATCTTTCATTAGAAGCTGAAAAAAGATTGCAATAGCTTGTAACTCAACTATCTGAGCTTAAGCTGGATCTGTCTGTACTACATATTCTATTCCCATCAATAAATAACATAAGCTGCTTTTCCATCAGAACAACCATCAGGAGAAACTAACATAGCATTTTTTTTAAACAGGATTACTCTTTACAATTTTAGGGAATACAAAAGGATGTATTAGTACAAATTGTAATGTCTATGAACTGATTATCAAATTTTTCCAAAAACTGAGCAAACCTGATGGACCAAAAATTATAAATAATAAAAGCTTGAAAAATTAGGCCCTAAATATATACAGAGAAAGAAAACTTCTAATGATAAAAGAAAATTAAATCCTTAAATCAGGAGTGCCAGGGCTGGCCCCTGAGACCACTCTCAGAAAAGGGGAGGTAACTACTCACCATCTAAGTAAACATTCTTTGCCTGTTAATTGCTGGTTGTAACGATTTAGAAATAACTATTAACTTAATATTTGGTATAGGGAACATGTATTATGCTTAGTTATCTGGCAAAATATCTCTTAGTCTAAATACAGCATTTTGTACCATACAAGCTACTGCTTTAAAATAAGGATTTAACACTTTAACTGAGGAAACAGGTAAATGCCACCATAACAATAGTCGCCTTTGCCATAAGACAGAAAGAATTCTGACTGTGCTGTGTGGGAAGGACATAAGCCTCCCATGGTCTTGCATAGTCAATACAGCATATCTGCTGATGCTGGATTGCATTCTCCAATTGTAAGAGAACTTGTCTACTCTCTTCTGTTAGCTGTCTTGGTGAATTGGGATCACTATCTCCTTTCAGGATATTGCTTTAAGGTTTCAAATCACCAGTAGGTGCTTCTTAAAAAAGGATGCAACCATTACAATATTTCCTAAATAACTTCTGAAAATCATTCAATGATTATAAGCTATCTTTTCTAATTTCTAATCTTTGAGGCCTAATTTCTTTAGGATGTAACATAAGTCCCAAATACTTTTGAAAACTTTCTACTTTGACCTATAAAGCTTTCATTAGCTGACCTGGTCTCATTTGCATTTTCACTGACACCTTTCTAGGTGCAGGGGGTGGGGTGGGGTGGGGAGGGGCTACAGGGTCCACAGTTCCCAGAGGCTTTTTCTCAATAGCTGACAAGGTCTCATTTGCATTTTCACTGACACATCTGCAGGTGGGGCCTAACAGAGCCTGCAGTTTCCAGAGGCCTCCTTTTAATAGCTTTTCTCAAATCTTATATAAAACTCCATTCTTTCAATTTCTTTTTTAACCACCAAAATTTAGGAAGATTTTTTTTATTCTCTCCTCTGTTAAACTCTTCTGAGACATCCATACAGATTGCTCTGGCTCTCAGGCCATTCTGGCTTTGACCATTTCCTATTGTTTCACTCTGCAAGACGGTTATGGGAGATGCAGATCTCCAACCCTTTAAATTAAGATATGACCTGATATCTCTCTCTCTGTGTACTGTTTTTTTTTTGTTTGTTTGTTTGTTTTTTGTTTTTGTTTTTGTTTTTTTTTGTTTTTTTGTATATCCCAAGCAATTCAAGTAGTACCTATTGTTGGGATTCACACATTCACAATCACACTTCAGACACCCACATGTGTGGTCATACCATACATAGATAGCATACATACATTTTTCAGCTCTCCATTTCTTTAGAACAAGATTATTTTGTTGAAATAAAACATCCTTAATCGAAACCACTTATAATATGGCTGCTATAGATAACCCTTAAATTATGAGCATTCAAAATCTGAACAAATTTCAATAAATTCAGCAGTTTCTGACAGGCTGTATCAATTTTTCCATACACCTGGCTGGGTGTTAGCCACAGCAGTAGTCCCTAATGTTTAGAGCCTCCTTAAGTAGTCTATTAAGATCCTCACCCACATTTTGCCATATCAGGGGGTGAATATCTGGTCCTTCAAGAATAACCTAAGGACAATTTTTAGAAACAAAAGCAAAGAAACTTGCTAACTCTTTATATGAAAGTCTAATTCCTGTTTCTCGAAAGGAAGCCTTGAAGTCCCTAATGAACTTCACTCCCTTGGACAAATATTGACCTATTATTACTGAACAGAATGAGTGGGAACTCACCAGAAATCAGCGTGATCATGAGCATTGAGGACGGATTCCAAATAGCCTTGTTGCAGCTCGCAGGTCTGCAGGTCCTGCACTCTTCTCTGTGCCCACTACCGACTTTCTTCAGGGTTGGGGGACTCCTTTTTGTAAAAGCCCTCCCTCAAGCAGGATGTTGAGCATCAATTGCTCCCACCAGCAGGGCCTAGTTATTTGTGGGTTGAGGTGGGCTAGAACCTGAAAATAATGGGAGAGAAAGAAGGAACAAGACCAAGCAATGCTTGTCAAGGCCTAAGTTTATTAGGCAAAAAGAGGATTTTTTAAAGCAAAGTGGGGAGCAATTGGGGAGGGTAATTGTACCGACTCTGGGGCTCTGGTTGTCCCAGGCCATAAACATCAGACCATGAACATCTGCTTTTCTCAGTTCCTGGTGTATGGTGCATCTCAGTTCCTGCGGTGAGTGGAACAGACTATTTGCTAAGGAGTTTTCTGTTTTAGCAAGATAAGGCTCAATTAACGTTTTAAGGTGTAAGTAATTCTGCAAGATTATGTGACTCAAGGCTGGCTCCCAACACACTCATTACTTTAACAACATAGAAAACCTCATTGAAATGATTGATGTCCTTAATTCCAATCCTACACATTTCCTTTGCATAACATAAAGCAATTCATATTGTAGGAAACTCACAATATTAAATATTCACAGGTGAAAACATGTTTCGTTAAAGGGTTCGTTTAATGTCAATTATGTGATGCCAGTGCATGGATTTTGTGTCTGATCACACTTGTTCCCAAGAATGTTAGACCCTTAAGTTATTCTTGAAGCAGGAAATACAGAATGTTCTCATAATCCTGACATAGGTCCTGGCAATGAACTTTCCATATATTTTCTTGTCCGCATCTCTAACCCTGTACATATCAGACATCCTTTGTCTATCATCTTGATATGAAGTGATAGGGAAGAACTCATGAAAGAGAAAATCAAAATCATGCAAACATTTTGATGGAGATTTTAGCCTTCAAACTTTATTTTCAACAAACAAAATGGATTTTTGTTGAACTGGGCCTTACTAAGTTCACTAGACACAAGATAAGTGACAAATGTTTCACAGATCACAAATGTAATCTGCAACCCAAGAGAGAGAGATCATGAGAGAGAGGGAGATGAAAGAGAGATAATGGGAGTAAAAGAGACATCACCCCAAGCTTCTCCACCTTCTGGTTTTATGCTCTGTACCAAAGGCACTGTATATAAAGCTGGGGGAGAACCCTCCCCTATTACTGGTGGCTATGTTTGAAGCTCTGATTGGCTGAGTAACAGGACTAAATGAGCAGAAAATGCAAAGAACTTGAGGGCAGTGTTTGGATCAGGGCTACCAAATATTTTAAACTCTTTGTATAGATACAGAAGCCAGTAGGGTTTCCATGCAACAATCTAGGCTCTGTGGGTATGCCAGGGTTGTTTTATGTAAGGCATCTTGCTTCTTGCCAGGAATGATATGGGGAGGAAGGATTCAGGAGTTGGTGGGATTGCTTTTAGGAGGAGGTGTGGTTTACAAGTTCCCCTTAGGTGCCATTCTGTAGAGCATCACTTTGTGTAAAGCCTCAGCATTAACATTGAGCTGCATGTGGAGAGATGCTGGTTCCAGTCCTGCCAGTGTTAGGTAGCACCATTAAAAGCACTGCACTAGGGTGTAAATGGGGACATTCCACTGGATTCACCTCAGTTCAGACTTCACCCAAAAAAAGGCCTATCATTGCCTCCTCAGAGTAGTGGAAAGGAACAAGGTCTGCAGAGAAATTTGGGAGCATGGGCTAAAAGGAGGAAGAGTTAGGAGAAAGAGGAGAAGAAGATGGGAGAGGAGAATAAGAGACATCAAGAAGACTGAGTTTTGGAAAGAAGAGAGAACAACAAAAGAGATACCATATTAGATGGAGATATTTTAGGTGTTATTATGGGAGATTACATTCTCCCAAGATAACTATCTCCTAAAATTTGTAATGAGAGCATTTGTTTCCCCTAACCAAGTCATAGCCAAATCTCTGGAAGTTTGCCTACCCAATATAAGATTTTATAGTTTGTGGAGAAACAGTTCAAAGACTTCTGCCTATGAATGCTATCTCTCCTAAGAAGTACAACTATGGATTAAAAGACAATAAGACTCACAATTATTCATCAAAAGGTGAGTTTTCCATTGTTAACTTTCTTCAGGAAGGTGATAATCCATTTGTTAGAGTAGACTGAGGGATATTTGGATTGCAGTTCATCTCTTTTGTGGCAGCAGTCCAACATTAAAAATGAGACACCTAAAACCTTGCATACACAATGTAGTTTCAGCATTTTATTATTCAACTCTGTGAAGAACTAAGGGATGAAGCAGGGAGTTTCACACAATCTTTTGGGACTCAAGTGAGAGACAAGTTGTGTCGACTATGGCAGACCATTTCATCATCTGATTATGGTATTATTTAATTATTAAAATAGGACATTAGATAATCAATGATCAGTGGATTATTGTTCAACAATGTGGGACTCAAGTATTTTAGACCATCTAAATATTAATTATGTGATTAAATTATTTAAATAAATGATGACAGCATTGTTTACAAGTCTGGTTTGTAGCCACCTTAGGGAAGTGGATTATGTGACATCCATTATTTGACTATTTAGTTATAAAAAACAATGATTATATCATCCCTGACACCTGGAATTTCATCCTACCTTGTGGGGTCAAGTGCCACAGATCATCTAATTACATAATAAAAGTATTTTAATTGCCAATTCATGTTAATACCCAAGATAATGTAAATATTTGTATAATTAAGCAAACCATTACTCCACTATTCCATAAAGAGTCCTGTAAATCTCCCTCTTGGGCTGTTAATGTGCAATATCATCACATTTTATGATTCATTGTTTCAATTGATGATGATTATGTCCTTCATGACTGGAGACTGGCCATTCTTCCCTGCCAGTAAAATGCTACATCACCTCTTTATTGTGACAGTTATTTAATTATTTAATTATTTAAATTATTTAAACGATGGACAATGACATCATCAATTACCATTTGGGTGCAAATATCTGTCAGGGACATGGTTAGGAAGATTGTAGACATGGAAATAGCAGGTTCTGAATGATCTATGCATCACCCAGATTACTAAGGATGCTGGATGATTGAGTCCAGAAGGTTGCACGGTGCCCTCTGAGAAGTACAAGGACTTCACCAAGGCCGGCACGGTGGCCTGGGTGTTGACTACCTACTCTTCCTCCACATCTTCACATCGGTTGAGATCTACCATGAGAAGAAGGAGTGGCACTAGGAGGTCGGCACCATCACCAAGACCTGGCAAAAGGATGACGACTCAGAACATGAAAGAACATCTCTCTCTCAGCTCTGCGGGTGATGCCTTTCCTGCAGCCATCTTTATAGCTGATAGCAACATTTTAGCAACTACTGCTATGCCAGGTATAGGCCCATCATCTCAGGTACTGCCACACCCCAACAGAGATTCAGGCACTGGGGATGATGTCAGGCTGACAGTGTTCACCAGGCAAGACAGTATGGTTATCTGATTATTAACTTATGGAATTCTAAAAACCCGTGATGACAGCATAGTTTATCATGTCTCCCATGTCTGCCCAGGAATTGATGATACAAAAAGTTCAACTACTTACATATTTAAAATTGTTATTATTAAATTGTTTCATTATATAATCTGTGAACCCTGAAGTTTGGTGCCACCTTGTGTGACTCAATTGTGACACATGATTTAACTATCTGATTATTTCATTATTCAAATCTGTCTTTTACTACTCCAGGAAGAGTGGAGTCTGGAACCACCTTGTTGGTCTTAATTGTCTCTTGTGATTTCATTATTTATTTATTTAATAAATGGGGATATCATTTGTTATCTCTCTAGGACTGAATTACGAGGAATTATCTCATTCATTCATTTTTTTGTTCAAATCTATGGTTAAAAACTCAATGATCTCTTCAGGTTTGAGCAATCTTGTAGAAGTCACATATAAAACATCCACTTGTTTAATTTTTACATTTAATTATTAAAATCTGTCATTATTTATTCAGGGATCACATGAGATTTGGGGCTCCTTATGGGAGTCAATCATGCCAGACCAACACAACATGTAATACTAAACTTACTTAACTGTGAAATTAGGAAATTAAATCTTAATTCATCATTTAATTAACATATTTAAAATAAAGGTGATGTTTTGGACCGTAAGATAGTTTGGAGTCAGATTTTTGGAGTTGATGATGTGACATCATCTCAGTACTTGACTATTTAGCTATTTAAATAGACCATTGCATCAGAAATAGTTTTACGAGGTTGGTGCCATCTTGTCAGAGTTAATATAAAACTCCAACTAATTAATTAGCAATTTAAGTTTTTATATACATAATTATTCCAGGAAGAGAACAGTCTGACTTCTCCATGTGGGATTTAATTATGCACTACCATGTCATCATTCAAATATTTTTCATTTTATATTAATTATTAAAATCGATGAAAATGTTGTCCTTCATTACTGGAGTCTGTCCATTCCTCCCTGGGTGTTAAATGTGTGGCATATTTAATTATCTAAGTATTACTCCTGGACAATCACTGGAGTTTGGTTCCATCCTATGAAAGTTGAGTATGCATGACTTTCAAATTATTTACTTATTTGATTACCTATATAATGCAGGTACCATCCATTATGGGTTTGGCTGCTGTGTGATTGACACATATAGGAGATTGGTATCAAAAGCAGTGCACAGAGAATGACAGACACTGGGATATTAATTGATTATTGATCACATAATAATAGATCTTTAACGATCCCTAAGCCTACACTTACAAATGGATTTTCGCCTTCTTGAAGGAAGTTAACAATGGAAAACTCAACTTTTGATGAATAATTGTGAGTCTCATTATCTTTTAAACCATAGTTACTTCTTAGGAGAGAGAACATTCATATACAGAAGTCTTTGACCAGTTTTTCCACAGATTATATTCTCCGATATCAGGTAATCTTGAATTGGGTAACCAGTAATAGCTGTAGGCAAGCTTCCAGAGATTTGGCTATGACTTGGTTAGGGTAATGAGTTGCTGACATTAAACGTTTTAGGAGATAGTTATCTTGGAAGCTTTTCATGTCCAATGATAACACTTTATCGAAACTGCTCTCTGGTATTTGGCCCATGATACCAGGATACAGAATGCAAGCATTGTTGCCAGGCAATCTTTATGATCCAACATTCTGTCACTTTCTAGTTCACCTCCCACATGCTAAAATTAGCATACCCAATGATGGACTAAATTTATAGCCTCACTGATTTTCTCGCAAAAACGATGCAGGGCTCTTTTTTTGAGTTATACATATTTACCAGTCTCTCAAGCTACAACAAACCTATAGTTATATAAGCATGAAAAGGAAATAGTCATAGATTTAAATAATTAAGATATAATGAAGAATAATTGAATAATGACATGGTGGTGCATACTTAAATCCCACATGGAGAAGTCAGACTGATTTCTTGCTGGAATCATGATTTATTTAAAAATTAAATTGATAATTAATTAGTAGACGTTTTATATTGACTCTGACATGATGGCACCAAATTCGTAAAACTATGGCTGATGAAAGGATCTATTGAAATAGCTAAATAATCAAGAAATGAAATGGTGTTACATCATCAACTCCCAAATCTGACTCCAGAAGGGACTTATGGTCCATAACATCATCTTTACCTTAAACACATTAACTAAATGATGAATTATTATTTATTTTCCCTATTTTACAGTTAAATAAGTAAGTGTAGTATTTGATGATGTGATGGTCTGGCATGACTGACTCCCACAAAGCGATTCAAAACTCGAGTGATCACTGAATAAAAAATGACAGATCTTCATAATTAAATGAATAAAAATTAAACAAGTGGATGGTGTTTTGTACGTGACTCCTACAATATTGATCAAAACTGAAGAGATCCAAAGTCCAAAAGGGACTTACGGTCTAGAACATTACCTGTATTTAAATACGTTAATTAAATGATGAATTAATATTTAATTTCCTATTTCCTCAGATAAATGAGTAATTATAGTATTAGATAATGTGATGGTCTGGCAAGATGGACTCCATGAGGAGCCTCAAAACTCCAGTGATCACTGAATACATGCTGACAGATTTTCATAATCAAATGAGTAAATACTAAACAAGTGGATAGTGTTTTATTCATAAAGCCTAAAAGATTGCTCAATACTGAAAAGACATTGAGTTCTTAATCATAGATTTGAATAAAAAATGAATGAATAAATACATAATTTCTCATAATTCACCCCTGGAGAGATAACAAATGATATCAACATTGATTTAAATAAATCAATAAATAATGAAATCACAAGAGACAATTTAACACCAACATGATGGATCCAGACTCCACTCTTCCTGGAGAAGAAAAAGACAGATTTGAATAGTGAAATAATCATATAGTTTGATCATCTGTCACGCTTGAGTCACACAAGGTGGCACCAAACTTCAGAGTTCACAGATTATATAATGAAACAATTTAATAATTACATCTTTAAAGTAGTAAGTCGTTGACCTTTTTTGTATCATCAATTCATGGGAAGACTGGCCAGATATGAAAAAGTATGGTGTAGTCAGGGAATTTTAAAATTCCATAAGTTAATCTTCAGATAATCATACTGTCTTGCCTGGTGAATTCTGTTTGCCTGGTATACTCACCAGTGCCTGAATCTCTATTGTGTTGCTGTAGGAACTGAGGTAATTGGCCCATTCCGGGTTCTGGGTCGTCATCCTTTCGCGAGGTCTCGGTGATGGTGCCGATCTCCTTGTGCCACTAATTCTTATCATCATAGATCACAACTGATGTGAATGAAGATGTGTAGGAAGAGCAGGTAGTCAACACCCAGTCCACCATGCCGGCCTTGGTGAAGTCCTGGTATTTCTCGGAGGGCACCATGCAATCTTCTGGACTCAATCATTTAGTATCCCTAGTCCCCTAGGAGATGCATAGATCATTCAGAAAATGCTCTGCCCATGTCTACAACTTTCCTAACCTTGTCCCTGACAGATATTTGCATCCTAATGGTAATCAGTGATGGCAATGACTGTCATTTAAATAATTGAAAGAATTAATAAGTCAGTAATAGCTAACTGTCTCAATAAAGTGGTGATGTAGCACTTAACTGGCAGGGAAGCATGGCCAGACTGTAGTCATGAAGAATGCCAACATCATCAACTGTAACAATGAATCCTAAAATGTGATGATATTGCACATTAACTCCACAAGAGGGAGCTTTTGTGAAGTTAATGGAGGATTTTTGGTTTACATAACTATAGAGATATTTACATTATCTGGGGTATTAACACAAATTGTCAATATTTATAGTTTAATTCTGTAATTAGATGATCTCTGGCTCCAAAATTCCAGGTGTCATGGACGATATAAACATTGTTTTATATATTTAAATAATCAAATAATGAGTTCATGTAGCATCATCCAGTTCCCTAAGGTGGCTCCAAACCAGACTCGAGAACGATGCTGTTGTGATTAATTTAAATATTTTAGCTATGTAATTCATAATTAGATGGTCTATAATAATTGCCTGCCATATCGTGGAATCACAATGCACTGATCATGGATTATCTAATGTCCTATTTTAATAATCAAATAACAACATAATTAGAGGATGAAATGGTCTGCCATACTCGACACAATTGGCTCTCACTTGAATCCCATATGATTGTGTGAAACTCCCAGGTTCATCCCTTATTTAATCTCAGAGTTGAGTAATAAAATGTTTAAATGCTGAAATGTCATTTTGTATGCAGGGTTTTTAGAAGATAGCACATATTTAATGTTGGACAGCTGCCTCAAAAGAGATCAACTGAAATCCAATAATCACTAAGTCTAATCTAACAAATGGATTATCACCTTCCTGAAGGAAGTAAACAATGGAAAACTCACATTTTGATGAATAATTGTGAGTCTTATTATCTTTTGTTCCATAGTTGTACTTCTTAGGAGAGAGATCATCCATAAACAGAAGCCTTGGAACTGTTTATCCACAGACTATGTTCTCTGATAATTAGGTAATCTTGAATTTGGTAACCAGTAAAAGCTGTAGGCAAACTTCCAGAGATTTGGCTATGACTTGTTTAGGCAAATCACATGCTGTCATAAATAGTTTTAGGAGATCTTTATCTTGGGACACTGTAATGTCCCATGATAACACTTTCTTGATGATGCTCTCTGGCCCTTGGCCCATGATATCAGGATACAGAATGCAAGCAGGGTTGCCAGGCAACATTTATGAACCAACATTTTGTCACATTCTAGTGCCCCTCCCACATGCTAAAAGTAGTCTACCCACCGATGAACTAACCTTACAGCCTCACTGATTTTCTCACAAAAACAAAGCAGGGCTCTTTCTTTTGAGTTCTACATATTTACCAGTCTCTCAAGCTACCACATGACTATAGTGACAAAAGCATGAAAACAAAAGCATCATTATGCCATTCAAGTACATTTATGAGTATTTTAGACCTGTTTTCTATGCTTCAATTTTCTCATTTCTAGATGGAAACAATAAAATTAATCACATCTAACATGATACTTTTCTCTTTATTGGAAATAAACTCCTCTTCAGTCTCTTAACTTTGGAGGAGCTTGATCCCATATTTTCCCAGAGTTGTTTGCATTTGCATTTGGCTGATGACTAAGGATTTGGAGCCCTGTATTATGTTTATTTCAGTCATTTTGGATTCCTCAATTGATAGTTCTCTATTAAGTCCTGTACCATGCTTTCTAATATGGTTATTTAGAGTTATTTATTGTTGATGGTGTGTCATGTTATCAGCCAGACAGAGTTCATTTGATGAGATTCCCTGATCAGGAGATTATTCAATTATTCCATTTCTAAAATCGGTGGTGACTGTGTCCTTCATGGGTCAGTTCTGTAGCAAGCTCTCAGAAACGGATGATGCGAACCAGCACAGTTATTTTAAATCGTGTAATCATTCTATAGTTAAAATTCTATGATTACATAATCAGTTATCACTGGATAATGCAGTGTCCTTCATTCTCTGGGCACTGCTTCTGGTACCGGTCTCCTGCTGTGTCAATCACCACACAGCCCTCAAATGACGGATGACACCATCATTACTTATGCAATCAAATAAGTTAATAATTGGATAGACTTGCATACTTAACTTTCATATGATGGAATGAAACTCCAGTGATTTTCAAGGAAGTAGTACTTAGAAAAGTAAATAATGCCACGCGATTAACTCCCAGGGAGGAAGGGCTAGACTCCAGTCATAAAGAACAACATCTTCATCGATTTAAATAATTAATATATAATGAAAAATTATTGAATAATGACATGGTGGTGCATACTTAAATCCCACATGGTGTAGTCAGACCGATCTCTTCCTGGAATAATGATGTATTTAAAAATTTAAAAAGACAATCAATTAGTTGGCATTTTATATTAACACTTACGAGGTGGCACCAAAGTCTTAAACCTATCGAAGATGAAATGATTTATATACATAGCTAAATGATGAAGTAATGAGATGATGTTGCAACATCAACTCCCAAAATCTGACTCCAAAAGGCACTTATGGTCCATAACATTACCTTTATTTTAAATACATTAATTAAATGATCACCACCAAGGTGAAGATGTGGAGGAAGAGCAGGGAGCAAACACCCAGAAAACCGTGCCTGCTTCAGTGAAGTCCTTGTATTTCTCGGAGGGCACCATGGAATCTTCTGGACTCAATCATCCAGCAACACGTGTATCTGGGTGATTCATTGATCATTCAGAAACTGCCGTTTCCATTTCTACAACCTTCCCAACCTGGTCCCTGACAGGCATTTTCACCCTAATCATAATCACTGATGCCACTGTCTGCCGTTCAATTAATTTAAACAATTAAATAAGTCAGTAACAGCTAACCATCACAATAGAGAGGTGAGGTAGCATTTAACTGGCAGGGAAGCATGTCCAGACTCCAATCATGAAGGATGTCATCATCATCAATTGAAAAAATTAATCATAAAATGTGATGACATTGCATATTAACTCCCAAGAGGGAGCTTCACAGGACTCTTCATGGAATAGAGGGTTATTGGTTTACATAATTATACAACTAATTACAAATAATCAAATAAAGAGTTGATGTAACATCATCCACTTTCATAAGGTGGCTCCAAACCAGACTCGTGAACAATGCTTGTCATCATTAATTTAATTACTTAATTAACTTAATTATATAATTAATATTTAGATGGTCTAAAATACGTGACTCCCACATCGTGGAACAATAATCCACTGATCATGGATTATCTAATGTCCTATTTTAATAACTAAATAATAACATGATCAGAAAAGGATATGGTCTGCCATACTCGACACAAGTTGTCTCTCACCTGCCTCCCACAAGACTGTGTGAAACTCCCCGGTTCATCCCTTATTTAATCGCAGACTTGAGAAGTAAAACGTGTAAATGCTGAAATGTCATTGTGCATGCAGGATTTTAGAAGATACCCCATATTTGATGTGGGAAAGCTGCCTCAGGGGAGATGAACTGCATTCCAATAATCACTAAGTCTACTCTAACAAATGGATTATCACCTTCCTGAAAGAATTTAACAACGGAAAACTCAACTTTTGATGAATAATTGTGAGTCTTATTATCTTATAATCCATAGTTTTACTTCTTAGGAGAGAGAGCTTTCATAAACATGGGGCTTTGAACTGTTTCTCCACCAACTATGTTCTCTGATATTAGGTAATCTTGAATTGGGTAACCAGTAATAGCTGTAGGCCAATTTCCAGACATTATTCTATGACTTGCTTAGGGGAATCAAATGCTGTAATCAAAAGTTTTAGGAGATAGTTACCTTGGGAGATTGTAATGTCCCACAGTTTATCGAAGCTGCTCTCTGGTTCTTGGCCCATGATACCAGGAGGCAAGCAGGGTTGCCAGGCAACATTTATGATCCAACATTCTGTCCCATTCTAGTGCCCCTCCCACGTGCTAAAGTTACATACCCACCAATGGACTAACCTTACAGCCTCACTGATTTCCTCACAAAAACAAAGCAGGGCTCTTCTTTTGAGTTATACATATTTACCAGTCTCTCAAGCTCACAACATGCCTATAGTGATATGAGCATGAAAATGAAAGCATCATTCTGCCATTCAAGTACATTGATGAGTATTTAAACCTATGTTCTATGCTTCAATTTTCTCATTTCCAGGGTGGAAACAGTACCATTAATCGCCTCTACCATAATCCTTTTCTATTTACTGAAAAGAAAATGAACTTCTCTTCATTCTCCTTCCTTTAGAACAGCTTGTTCACATGGTTTTTCAGAGTTGTTTTGATTTACATTTGGCTGATGACTAAGGATTTTGAGCACTGTCTTACGTTTCTTTCAGTCATTTTTGATTCCTCAATTGATAATTCTCTCTTAAGGTCTGTACCCCACTTTATGATATGGATATTTAGAGTTAGTTAGTGTTGGTGGTGTGTCATGTTTTCAGCCGAACAGAGTACATTAGATAAGATTCTCTGATCATGAGATTATTAAGTTACTCAATTTTTTTAAACTGGAGTTGAGTGTGTCCTTCTTGGGTCAGTTTTGTTGCAACCTCTCAGAAACTGTTGATGCAAAACAATAAAGTTTTTTAAATCGTTTAATCACTCGAACATTAAAAATCTATTATGTAATCAGTAATCACTGGATATCCCAGTGTCCCTGATTCTCTGGGCACTGCTTCTGGGACCAATCTCCTGCTGTGTCAATCGCACAGCAGCCCAACCTATAATTGTTGGCGCCATCATTATATATATTTATATATATTTTTTTTTATATATATATATATATATATATATATATATATATATTTATATAATCAAATCAGTAAATCATTGGATACTTCTGCACACTTAACTTTCTTAAGATGGAACCAAACTCCAGTGACTGTCATGGGAGTAATACTTAGATAAGTAAATAATGCCACACGATTAACTCGCAGGGAGGAATGACCAGACCTCAGTCGTGAAGGACCACATCTTCATCGATTTAAACAATTATTATATATTGAAAAATTATTGAATAATGACATGGTGGTGCATACTTAAATTTCACATGGAGGAGTCAGACTGACCTCTTCCTGGAATAATGTTTTTTTTAAAAATAAATTGACAATTAGAATCAGTGGGTGTTTATAATAACAGTGACAAGATGGCACCAAAGTAGTAAATCTATGGCTGATGTAATGATCTATTTAAATAGCTACATAATCAAGTAATGAGATGATGTTACATCATCAAGCCCCCCAACATCTGACTCCAAAAGGGACGTATGGTCCATAACATCATCTTTATTTCAAATACGTTAAATAAATGATGAATTTTTATTTCTTTTCTTATTTTACAGTTCAGTAAGTAAGTGTATTAGATGATGTGATGGTCTGGCATGATTGACTCCCATAAGGAGGCTCAAAACTACAGTGATCACTGAATACATAGTGATAGATTTTCATAATTAAATGAATAAAAATTCAACAAGGGGATGGTGTTTTATACGTGACTCCTACAAGATTGCTCAGAACTGAAGAGGTCATTGAGTTTTTAATCATAGACTTGAAAAAATAAGTGAATGAATAATGAGATAATTTCTCATAATTCACCCCTAGAGAGTTAACAAAATGATATCAACATTGATTTAAATAAATAAATAATGAAATCCCAAGAGACAATTAACACCACCAAGATGGGTCCAGACTCCACTCTTCCTGGACTAGAAAAAGACAGATTTGAAGAATGAAATAACCAGATAGTTAGATCGTCTGTCACACTTGAGTCACACAAGGTGGCACCAAACTTCAGGGTTCACAGATTATATAATGAAACAATTTAATAATTACATCTTTACATATGTAAGTAGTGGAACTTTTTTGTATCATAAATTCCTGGACAGACATGGCAGACATGATAAAGTATGCTGTCATCACAGAATTTGATTTTTAATAATTCCATAAGTTAATGATCAGATACTCATACTATCTTGCCTGATGAAGTCTGTTGGCCTGACATCATCACCAGTGCCTGAATCTCTGTTGTGCTGAGGCAGGACCTGAGATGATGGGCCCATAGCTGGCATAGCAGTAGTAGCTAAAATGTTCATATCAGCTGAATAAATGGCTGCAGCAGGGGCATCACCAGCAGAGCTGAGAGACAGAGCAGGGCAGTTCTTAAATTCTGGGTCATCATCCTTTTGCGAACTATCAGTGATGGTGCCGAACTCCTTGTGCTACTACTCCTTCTCATCATAGATCACAACCAAGGTGAAGATGTGGAAGAAGAGCAGGGAGTCAAACACCCAGACCACTGTGCCTGCCTCGGTGAAGTCCTTGTACTTCTCGGAGGGCACCATGGGATCTTCTGGACTCAATCATCCAGCAACCCGAGTACTCTGGGTGATTCATTGATCATTCAGAAACTGCTGTGTCCATGTCTACAACCTTCCCAACCTGGTCCCTGACAGGTATTTTCACCCTAATCATAATCGATGATGCCACTGTCCCACATTTAAATAATTTAAACAATTAAAAATTCAGTAATAACTAACCGTCAAAATAAAGAGGTGGTGTAGCATTTAACTGGCAGTGGAGAATGGCCAGACTCCAGTCATGAAAGATGTCATCATCATCAATTGAAACAATTAATCATAAAATGTGATGACATTGCATATTAACTCCCCAAGAGGGAGCTTCATAGGACTCTTCATGGAATAGAGGGTTATTGGTTTACATAATTATACAACTATTTACATTATCTTGAGTATTAACAGGAATTGTCAATTTAAATATTTTTAATTATGTAATTAGATGATATGTGGCCCTTGACCCCACAAGGTGGGACAAAATTCCAGGTGTCACGTATGATATAATCATTGTTTTCTATAACTAAATAATCAAATAAAGATTTGATGTAACATCATCCACTTCCCTAAGGTGGCTCCAAACCAGACTTGTGAACAATGCTTGTCATCATTAATTTAAATGACTTAATTACATAATTAATATTTAGATGGTCTAAAATACATGACTCCCACATTGTGGAACAATAATATTTTTATATATTGAAAAATTATTGAATAATGACATGGTGGTGCCTACTTAAATCCCACATGAAGAAGTCAGACCGTTCTCTTCCTGGAATAATGATTTATTTAAAAACTTAAATTGATAGTTAATAAATAGGCATTTTATATTAACTCTGACAAGATGGCACCAAACTCGTAAACCTATGGCTGATGTAATGATCTATTTCAATAGCTAAATAATCAAGAAATGAGATGATGTTACATCATCAGTTCCCAAAATCTGACTCCAAAAGGACTTATGGTCCATAACTTCATGGCCTTTATTTTGAATACATTAAATAAGTGATGGATTATTATTTAATTTTCTAATATTATATTTAAAAAAGTAAGTGTAGTATTACATGATGGGATGGTCTGGCATGATTGGCTCCCATAAGGAGGCTCAAAACTTCAGTGATCCCCGAATAAATAATGACAGATTTTCATAATTAAATAAATAAAAATGAAACAAGTGGATGTTGGTTTATATGTGACTCCTACAAGATTGCTCAAAACTGAAGATCATTGAGTTTTAATCATAGATTTGAGCACAAACATGTATCACCTAAAGAGGTAATTTCTCATAATTCACCCCTAGAGATATAACAAATTGATATCACCTTTGATTTAAATAAATAAAGAATCAAATCACAGGAGACAAGGAACAGCACTAAGGTGGATCCAGAATCCACTCTTCCTGGAGTAGAAGAAGACAGACTTGAATAATGAAATAATCAGATAGTTACATCGTCTGTCTCACTTGAGTCACACAAGGTGTCCCCAAACTTCATGGTTAACATTTTCTATCAAGAAACAATTTAAAAATTACATGTTTAAATATGTAAGTAGTTGAACATTTTTGTATCATCAATTCCTGGGCAGACATGGCAGACATGATAAAGTATGCTGTCATCACAGATTTTTAAAATTCCATAAGTTAATGATCAGATACTCATACTTTCTTGCCTGATGTATTCTGTTGGTCTGACATCATCACCAGTGCCTGAATCTCTGTTGTGCTGAGGCAGGACCTGAGATGATGGGCCCATACCTGGCATAGCAGTAGTAGCTAAAATGTTCATATCAGCTGAAAATATGGTTGCAGCAGGGGCATCACCAGCAGAGGTAAGAGAGAGGGATTCTTCTGTCTTCTGGGTCTTCATCCTTTTTGTGAGGCTTCAGAGATGGTCCCGACCTCCTTGTGCCAACATTTCTTCTCATCGTAGATCACAACCATTGTGAAGATGTTGGGGAAATTAGGGAGTCCAACACCCAGACCACCATGCCAGCCTTGGTGACAGTCCTTGTGCTTCTCGGAGGGCACCATGGAATCTTCTAGACTCAATATTCCAGTATCCTTAGTACTCTGGGGGATGCATAGACCATTCAGAAACTTCTGTGGCCATGTCTACATCTTTCATGAACTTGCCCCTGACCGATATTTGATCCTAATCGTAATCAATGATGTCATTGTCTGTCATTTAAATATTTTAAATAATTAAATATGTTAGTAATCGCTAACTGTCACAATAAAATTGATGTAGCATTTAACTGGCAGGGAAGCATGGCCAGACACCAGTCATGAAGGATGTCATCATCATCTATTGAAACAATTAATCATAAAATGTGATGATATTGCATATTAACTCCCCAAGAGGGAGCTTTACAGGGCTTTTTATGGAATAGAAGATTATTGGTTTATTTAATTATACAAATATTTACATTATCTTGGGTATTAACACAAATTGTCAATTTAAATACTTTAATTATGTAATTAGATGATCTGTCGCAGGTGACCCCACTAGTTGGCACCAAATTCCAGGTGTCGTGCATTATATAATCATCATTTTATATAACTAAATAATCAAATAATGAGTTGATGTAACATAGTCCACTTCCCTAAAGGTGTCATCATCAATTTAAATAATTTAATTACATAATTAATATTTAGATGGTCTAAAATGGTTGATTTCCACATTGTGGTAAAATAATCCACTGATCATGGATTACCTAATGTCCTATTTTAATAACTAAATAATAACATAATCAGAGGCTGAAATGGTCTGCCATACTCTACACAAGTTTTCTCTCACATGACTCGCACAAGATTTTGTGAAACTCCCGGTTCATCCCTTTTTTACTCGCAGAGCTGAGTAGTAAAATGTGGAAATGCTGAAATGTCATTGTATATGCAGGGTTTTTAGAAGATATCTCATATTTAATGTTGGACAGCTACCTCAAAAGAGGTGAACTGATATCCAATAATCCCTTAGTCTATCCTAACGAATTACGTTCCTGAAGGAATTTAACAAAGGAAAACTCACCTTTTGATGAATAATTGTGAGTCTTATCACCTTTTAATCTATAGTTTTACTTCTTTAGAGAGAATGCATTCATAAACAGAAGTCTTTGAACTGTTTCTCCACAGACTATATATATTCTCTGATAATAGGTAATCTTTAATTGGGTAACCAGTAATAGCTGTATGCAAACTTCCAGAGATTTGGCTATGACTTGGTTAGCGGAATCAAATGCTGTCATCAAAAGTTTTTGGAATATGTCATCTTCAGAGATTGTAATGTCCCATGATAATACAACATTGAAGCTGCTCTCTGGTTCTTGACCCATGATACCAGGATATTGAATGCAAGTAGGGGTGCCAGGCAACATTTATGATCCAACATTCTGTCACATTCTAGTGCACCTCCCATATGCTAAATATCTCAAGAATATGACATGAATTTCAGGAATGAAACCACAATCCAATGGTCCTATCACCCAGACATCTCTCAGGAAAAAGATGTATCATCTTGTTTGTGAGATTGCACCTGCATTTCTATCATGGTTGTCTTTGGGGACTCTGACATCCAGGTAAAAAGCACCCTCAGGTATCTTGACCTCAGCAGGATGACACAGTAAAAACATCATCTTTTGTGACCTAAAATGTTTCTCTTGATTTTTAATATTCTGGGAAGCCTTCAATATGTGAAAGAAGAGAATCATTTCAGTCTGCATTTAGTAATGGTCTGTGCTATCTCTGCACATTGTGGGGAGGAAGAAAGAGAGATTAAACCTTTATACTGTAGGAAGAAACCTGTGTCATCTATTGGTGACATGGATAAGCGACAATAAATTTTGTGTCTAACTGGTGCCGCCTTTCAGTCCAGCACTCAGGAAATAGACACAAGTGGACATCTGTGAGTTTGAGGACAGCCTGCTCTACAGAGTAAGTTCCAGGACAGCAAGGCCACAAATGGAAATTCTGTGTCAAACTCCAAAATAAATAAATATATGAATAAATAAATAAAAAATATTAAACAATTAATTGGAAAAATCTACTAGAAAACATCAACAAGACTAATATTAATAACTAGGAAGGAATTGGCCAGTGCAGTTTACTGATCAAGTCCCAGGACAGCAGGAAACACACAGGGAAACTTTGTGGCGCCTTCACAGCTGTAGAAGCCCGAGAAACTGTGGAGGATGTTGAGGTTAATAACACAGCACTCTTGATATTAAGAAGGCTTTATATTATATATCTTACTTTACTAGGCTAGCTTATATATCCTGGCACCAGATGGAGGTAGGGGAAGCAAAAAAGGGTGCTTAGTCATCTCAGGTTCCAAGGACCTGTTAGGGTGCTTTCAAGGCTGAAGGAACCAATAGAGCATTAGCATTTTGCATTAGAAAGCATGTCTCCTGTTATCTAGCTGTTACAGCTGGAGGTTAATGTAAGATTTGAGAAAAGCTATGGAAGGGAGGGCTCAGGAAACTTTTAGGCCCCACCTGGAGAGGTGTCAATGAAAATGCAAATGAGAACTTGTCAACAATTAAGAATAAGCCTCAGGGAACTGCAGACCCTGTTAGCCCCACCTAGAAAGGTGTCAGTGAAAATGTAAATGAGACCTGGTCACCTGTAAGGTGTACAGGTTTTCTGCCTGCCGCTGCTGGTCTTGTCCCACCACCGAGATAGCCCCAAATAATGCACACAGAGACTCTGTATTTGATATAATCTGTTGGCCCATTACTAGTTTCTTATCGGCTAGCTCTGTCTTAATTATTAACCCATTTCTATGTATTTCCACGTGGTCTTACCGAGAGCAGAGGAATGGCAGTTCTGTTCTCTCCAGGCTCTCCATCCTGACCCTCCTTCCTACTTCCTATTTCCTCCTTGTCTCCTTGACCCTCCTATCTTCCTTTCCTATTGGCCAACAGTGCTTTATTCATTAACCAGTATGAGAAACATATACAGAATGACATCTCCCATCATCTCCTCTTTTCTGTCTAAATAAAAAGAAGGGTTTTAGCCTTAACATAGCAAAATATATCACACAACAGTTATCAAGTAAGAATCACAGTTAACAATATTTAGTCCATTAACATTTAGTAAGATTTGAATAAAATATTCTATCATCTATTTTATCTTGTGAGTCTAAAGTCCTATATCATTGAATACTAACTAAGGAAAACAATAACCATAACTATCTGTCTTCAACTCCTTCAAAGACCACAGAAGGATAGTATATAAACTCTAGAAATGACATAGACATCTCACTGTCTGGCCAGTCACCTGAATTTCTTCTGTAATCTTCCATCTTCAGCCCATATGCCATAGTGTGTCTGGCAGACTCTTCAGCAAAGTAGAAAACTTTAAACTGTCTTCTTGTACTGGCAGTTTGTCAGTCATTTTTCTCTGTGTCCTGTAGACTGTCTGGCAGACTCTTCCATGAAGCAGGAACTCTATAGCAATATCCATCTTGAATCAGCAGTCACTTTTCTGTGGGTCCTGCATGTCCAATTTATATAGCATAAAGTCAAACAGTCCAGACAAGAGCAGTATCTTGTCCAAATGGCTAGTCTTGCCATATTAGAAGTAAACTCCATAACGAGTTTCTTCAATGTTTATCTTCATCTTCCTTTTTGACTCAGGTGGTGTTGCCAGGAGCATTTATGTCTCACTGTCAAGAAAAACCCTAAATCATTTTAAATGACATATTCTGTAGGTCTTTGAAAGGTTTGAAGAATTCCTATCCATCTCAAATACATGACTGTATATCCAGAAATCTTAACTAACTTAACTATAATATCTGACTATCATAGGTACTATCTATGATCTGTTCTCAAATACATCTCTATATATCTAGAAAACCTAACTCACCTAGCTATAACTTTTTAGCTAGGTAACTATCTAAAATCGGTACTAAATTACACATTACATATCTAAATGAGTTATATAAACACAATATCTAAACAAGAGGAGACATAGACATATACTTAATTACAAAATTGACCTTAAGTTTATATCAACAAACGAAAATCCATTTGAAAATAAAGTATTCATAGCTATACCATAATTCCCCTTTTTGCCTTTAAAAAGAGATTGGTTGTGATCATCAACCATTTATAACCAAGTCCATTTAAATGAAAACAAACACTTACAGATAATATTTGGGAATTTGGGCATCATTCTTTCCAAACTACTTCCTGCTGATAGGGGGCGCTGTCATGGGGATCCTAAGAAGATGCAGAAATCCTGGCTGTAGCCTGCAAGGATGCTGTGTCCACCTGTTTTGAATGTAGTATCACCTGGTACTCTTTTTCAGGGGGTCTGGCTAGCTCAAACCACATTAGTCTGGAAGAAATCCACAGCTTTTTATTTTCTGTGGAAACAAAAATAGAAATCCTTTTCCCCAGTAACTTATCCTTGAACTTAAATTTTGGAGTCAAATCATTTTTAAAATATATAAATTGAATTAATTCAACAGCATTTGTTTTAACAGTTGTTTCCTCAGCAGTCAAACAATACAAAGACAATATTATGTCATACAGTATACAGATTCTCTCTGAGCTTTTCATCTTTACGTGGCTTTATTATTACTCCGTTTCTTTTACTTTTTATTTTTTTATTTTTTGAGACAGGGTTTATCTGTGTAACTCTTATCTGTCCTGGAATTCACTCTGCATACCAGGTTTACATTGAAATCACAGAGATCTGCTTGTCTCTGTCTCCCAAGTGCTGGGATTACAGGCTTGTGCCACCACACCCAGCTCCCCACTCTCTTTTTAAAACCATTTTATTTCTGTTCTCTCCCAAGCCTACGTATCTTTTAAAATATACACTGTACACCTTTAGAGGTTTTTCTTAATATGAATCTGACTTTACTGTAAATCTTTATCTTTTTCTGGCCACGAGTCTTTTATCAGGTAAACAACAACACTGCTAAAATGAAAGTCTTTGTTTTTTCTGCCAGGGTTTATAAATGATGGCGGCAGCTATTATACCGCCAGCACTAAAAGCTATGCTCACTGCCTTGGACTGCATGCTGCCAGCTTGGAGAAGTGGTCACTGCCATTGCCAACTCTGATACACACCAATGAATTGTTAGCAGTGCTTTTTTAAACCCGTGCAGTTTTTTGCCGAGTCAGGAATCTTCCCTTTAGAGGAGCCGCACAATCTGCTTGTCTCTCACAAGAGAAAAATGCTGCTACCAAGAAACCTTGCTTGTCTCTGTTCTTTTGTTTTAAAACCCTTTTTTAAGATTCTGTTGAATTTTAAGTGGAAGTTCTTATTAGCCACGTAAGCGCCATTTGTAACGGGTATGGGTTTTTCTGCCCACCGCCTGGTCTTTTCCTGCCACCGTGCCAGCCCCAAATAATGCACACAGAGACTCTGTATTTGATATAATATGTTAGCCCATTACTAGTTTCTTATCGGCTAGCTCTGCACCTGGCCGTGGCCCTGTCCCTGCACCTGGCCCTGGCCCTGCACCTGGCCCTAGCCCTGGCCCTGCACCTGGCCCTAGCCCTAGCCCTGCATCTGGCCAAGGCCCTGGTCCTGGCCCTGGCCCACCACCTAGCCCTGGCATTGGCCCTGCAACTGGCCCTGGACCTGGCACTGGCCCTGCACAGGCCCTGGCCCTGGCCCTGAACCTGGCCCTGGCACTGCAACTGGCCCTGCACCTGGCCCTGGCCCTGGCCCTGCACCTGGCCCTGGCCTGGCCCTGCATCTGGCCCTGCACCTGGCCCTGGCCCTGGCCCTGCACCTGGCCCTGGCCCTGCACCTGGCCCTGGCCTTGCACCTGGCCCTGGCCTTGGACCCTGCACCTGGCCCTGGCCCTGAAAATGGCCCTCCACCTAGCCCTGGCCCTGGCCCTGCACCTGGCCCTGGACTTGGCCCTGCACCTGGCCCTGGCCCTGGCACCTGGCCCTGGCCCTGGCCCTGCACCCTGGCCCTGGCCCTGGCCCTGGCCCTGACCTGGCACCTGGCCCTGGGCCTGGCCCTGGCCCTCCACCTAGCCCTTTGCCCTTTCACTGGCCCTGTCCCTGGCTGTTCTGTCCTTGGCCCTGGCACTGGACCTGGCCCTGATATAGGCCCTGGCCCTGGCCGGTCTGGCAATTACCAGGTGCAGGGCCAGGGCCAGGAGCAGGGGCAGGGGCAGGGCCAGGTGCAGGGCCAGGGCCAGGTGCAGGGCCAGGGCCAGGTGCAGGGCCAGGGCCAGGGACAGGGACAGGGCCAGGGCCAGGCAGGGCCAGGGCCAGGTACAGGGCCAGGGCCAGGGCCAGGTGTAGGGCCAGGGCCAGGGCCAGGTGCAGGGCCAGGGCCAGGTGCAGGGCCAGGGTCAGGGCCGGGTGCAGGGCCTGGACCATGTGCAGGGCCAGGGCCAGGGCCAGGTTCACGGCCAGGGCCAGGTGAAGGGCCAGTGCCAGGGCCAGGTGTAGGGCCATGGCTAGGTCCAGGTGCACAACCAGGTGCAGGGCCAGTTGCAGGACCAGGGCCAGGGCCAGGTGCATGACAAGGGCCAGGGCCAGGTGCAGGGCCAGGGCCAGGGCCAGGGCCAGGGCCAGGTGCAGGGCCAGGTGCAGGGCCAGGGCCAGGGCCAGGGCCAGGTGCAGGGCCAGGGCCAGGGCCAGGGCCAGGGCCAGGGCCAGGGCCAGGGCCAGGGCCAGGGCCAGTTGCAGGGCCAGGGCCAGGGCCAGGCCAGGGCCAGGTGCAGGGCCAGGTCCAGGGCCAGGTGCAGGGCCAGGGCCAGGGCCAGGTGCAGGGCCAGGGCCAGGGCCAGGTGCAGGGCCAGGGCCAGGGATAGGTGCAGGGTCAGGGCCAGGGCCAGGGCCAGGTGCAGGGCCAGGTCCAGGTGCAATGTCAGGGCCAGGGCCAGGGCCAGTGCCAGGGCCATTTGCAGGGCCAGGGCCAGTTGCAGCACCAGGGCGAGGGCCAGGGCCAGGGCCAGGGCTAAGTGCAGTGCCAGGCACAGGGCCAGGGCCAGGGCCAGTGCCAGGGTCAGGGACAGAACAGCCAGGGACAGGGCCAGTAAAAGGGCAAAGGCCAGGGCCAGAGCCAGGTTCAGGGCCAGGGCCAGAATGGCCAGTGACAGAACCAGGGTGAGAAAAGCTAGGGCCAGAATGGCCAGGGCAATAACTGCCAGGGCCAGATTGTTCAAGGCCAGTGCCAGAACGGCCATGTCCACAATTGCCATGGCCAGGGCCAAAACTTCCAGGGCCACAACTACCATGGCCAGATCGTTCAAGGCTGGGCCAGAACAGCAAGGGACAGAAAGGCCAGGGCCAGGGACAGACCAGACAGGTTCAAGGATAGAACAACCAGACTCAGTTCCAGAGCGAGTGCTTGGGCCACAGCAAGAAAGGAAAGGTCAGGGCAAGGGCAAGGGCCTGGGCCAGGGCCAAATCAGCCAGGGCTAAGTCCAGATAAGCCAGGGCTAAGTTCAGAATGGCCAGGGCCAGAAATCCATGGGCAAAGGCCAGAAAGGCCAGGGCCAGAACGGCAAGGGCCAGGGCCAGGGCCAGAAAGTCCTGTACCAGAACCCAGGACCTGAACGTCCAGGGTCAGGGCAAGAAAAGCCAGAGCCAGAAAGGCCAGTGCTGGAATGTCCAGGGCAAGTGCCAGAATGGCCATGGCTTGTATGACCAGGCCAGACCCAGAACGGCCAAAACCAGTACGGCAAGAGCCAGAATGACCTGGGTAAGGGTCAGAATGTCCAGGGTCAGGAACTTGGCCAGGGCCAGTGTGAGGGCCAAGGACAGAACAGCCAGGGCCAGTATGAGAGCCCAGGACAGAACAGCCAGGGCCAGGGCCAGGGCCAGGGCCAGGACCAGGGCCAGGACCAGGGCCACTACCAAGGCCAGGGCCAGGGCCAGGGCCAGGGCCAGGGCATCAACCAGGCTAAGTCCAGATCGGCCAGGGCCAGAAATTCAACAGCAAAGGCCAGAAAGGCCAGGGCCAGAACGGCAATGACCAGGGCCAGAAAGTCCTGTACACGAACCCAGGACATGAACGACCAGGGTCAGGGCAAGAAAAGCCAGAGCCAATAAGGCCATTGCTAGAATGTCCAGGGCAAGTGCCAGAATTGTCATGGCTTGTATGACCAGGGCCAGTAAGGCAAGAGCCAGAACGACCTGGGTATGCGTCAGACCGGCCAGGGTCATGAACATGGCCAGGGCCAGTGCCAGGGCCAAGGACAGAACAGCCAGGTCCAGGGCCAGGGCAAGGGCCAGGGCCAGGGCCAGGACAGCCAGGGCCAGGTCCAGATCGGCCAAGACCAGAACAATAAGTGTAATGGCCAGAACTGCCAGGGCCAGGGCTAATATCAGGGCCATGTCCAGTGCCAGGGCCAGGGACAGAACATCCAGGGACAGGGCCAGTGACAGGTCAAAGGCCAGGGCCAGGTCCAGGGCCAGGTTCAGGGCCAGGGACAGAATGGCCAGGGACAGAACCAGGGTGAGAAAGGCCAGATCCTGAATGGCCAGGGCCATAACTGCCAGGGCCAGATCGTTCAAGGCCAGGGCCAGAACGGCAAGGGCCATAACTACCATGGCCAGATCGTTCAAGGCCGGGCCAGAACAGCAAGGGACAGAAAGGCCAGGGCCAGGGACAGACCAGCCAGGTTCAAGGATAGAACAACCAGACCCAGTTCCAGAGCAAATGCTTGGCCTAGAGCAAGAAAGGAAATGGCCAGGGCCAGGGCAAGGGCCAAATCAGCCAGGGCTAAGTCCAGATCAGCCAGGGCTAAGTCCAGAATGGCCAGGGCCAGAAATCCAAGGGCAAAGGACAGAAAGGCCAGGGCCAGAACGGCCAGGGCCAGGGCCAATATCACGGCCAGGTCCAGTGCCAGGGCCACGGACATAACATCCAAGGACAGGGCCAGTGACAGGGCAAAGGCCAGGGCCAGGTCCAAGGCCAGGTTCAGTGCCAGGGACAGAATGGCCAGGCACAGAACCAGGGTGAGAAAGGCCAGTGCCTGAATGGCCAGGGCCAGGAACGGCCATGTCCAGAATTGCCATGGCCATGGCCAGAACGTCCAGGGCCATAACTACCATGGCCAGATCTTTCAAGTCCGGGCCAGAACAGCAAGGGACAGAAAGGCCAGGGCAAGGGACAGACCGGACAGGTTCAAGGATAGAACAACCAGATTCAGTTCCAGAGCGAGTGCTTGGGCCAGAGCAGGAAAGGAAAGAGCCAGGGCCAGGGCCAGGGCAAGGGCCAAATCAGCCAGGGCTAAGTCCAGATCAGCCAGGGCTAAGTTCAGAATGGCCAGGGCCAGAAATCCATAGGCAAAGGCCAGAAAGGCCAGGGCCAGAACGTCAAGGGCCAGGGCCAGAAAGTCCTGTACCAGAACCCAGGACCTGAATGACCAGGGTCAGGGCAAGAAAAGTCATAGCCAGAAAGGCCAGTGCTAGAATGTCCAGGGCAAGTGCCAGAATGGCCATGGCTTGTATGACCAGGCCAGACCCAGAACGGCCAGGGCCAGTACAGCAAGAGCCAGAATGACCTGGGTAAGGGTCAGAATGGCCAGGGTCAGGAACATGGCCAGGGCCAGTGTGAGGGCCAAGGACAGAACAGCCAGGGCCAGTGTGAGAGCCCAGGACAGAACAGCCAGGGCCAGGGCCATGGCCAGGGCCAGGGCCAGGCCCAGGGCCAGGATCAAGGCCAGGGCCAGGGCCAGGGCCAGGGCCAGGGCATCAGCCAGGCTAAGTCCAGATCGGCCAGGGCCAGAAATTCAACGGCAAAGGCCAGAAAGGCCAGGGCCAGAACGGCAATGACCAGGGCCAGAAAGTCCTGTACAAGAACCCAGGACATGAACGACCAGGGTCAGGGCAAGAAAAGACAGAGCCAATAAGTCCAGTGCTAGAATGGCCAGAGCAAGGCCCAGAAAGGCCATGGCTTGTACGACCAGAGCTAGGCCCAGAACGGCCAGGGCCAGTACGGGAAGAGCCAGAACGACCTGGGTAAGGGACAGAACAGCCAGGGTCAGGAACATGGCCAGGGCCAGTGCCAGGGCCAAGGACAGAACAGCCAGGTCCAGGGCCAGGGCAAGGGCTAGAGCCAGGGCCAGAACAGCCAGGGCCAGGGCCAGATCGGGCAGGGCCAGAACGACCAGGGTAATGGCCAGAATGGCCAGGGCCAGGGCCAATATCAGGGCCAGGCCAGTGCCAGGACCAGGGACAGAATAGCCAGGGACAGGGCCAGTGACAGGGCAAAGGACAGGGCCAGATCCAGGGCCAGGTTCAGTGCCAGGGACAGAATGGCCAGTGACAGAACCTGGGTGAGAAAAGCCAGGGCAAGAATGGCCAAGGCAATAACTTCCAAGGCCAGATCGTTCAAGGCCAGGGCCAGAATGGCCAGGGACAGAACGGCCATGTCCAGATTTGCCCTGGCCAGGGCCAGAATGTCCAGGGCCATAACTACCATGGCCAGATCGTTCAAGGCCCGGCCAGAACAGCAAGGGACAGAAAGGCCAGGGCCAGGGACAGACCGGACAGGTTCAAGGATAGAAAAACCAGACCCAGTTCCAGAGCAAGTGCTTGGGCCACAGCAAGAAAGGAAAGGTCCAGGGCCAGGGCCAGGGCCATGGCCAAATCAGCCAGGGCTAAGTCCAGAGCAGCCAGGGCTAAGTTCAGAATGGCCAGGGCCAGAAATCCATGGGCAAAGGCCAGAAAGGCCAGGGCCTGAACGGCAAGGGCCAGGGACAGGGCCAGAAAGTCCTGTACCAGAACACAGGACCTGAACGACCAGGGTCAGGGCAAGAAAAGCCAGAGCCAGAAAGGCCAGTGCTAGAATGTCCAGGGCAAGTGCCAGAATGGCCATGGATTGTATGACCAGGCCAGACACAGAACGGCCAGGGCCAGTACGGCAAGAGCCAAAATGACCTGGGTAAGGGTCAGAATGGCCAGGGAAGGAATATGGCCAGTGCCAGTGTGAGGGCCAAGGCCAGAACAGCCATGGCCAGGGACAGGGCCAGGGCCAGGGCCAGGGCCAATCCTGCACATTTGCTTTGTATTATATAAAGCAATTCATATTGGTGGAAACTGTTAATACTTTAACCACCTAATTACCTGGGTTAAGGAATGAGCGTTCACAATATTGTGTATTCACAAGTTAAGATATGTTTGGTTAAAGATTTGATTTAATTTTACTTATGTAGTGCCAGTGCATATATTTGTGTTTGCTCCCACTTGTTCCCAAGAATTTTTAGCCTTTTGTATTATTCTTGTAGCAGTAACTACAGAATTTTGTCAAAATCATAACATAGGGCCTGGCAATGAACATTCCTTAATTTTTCTCATTCATATCTCTAATCTATCTCTATCATTTCTCTATCATCTTGATATGAAGTGATAGGGGAGAGTCCATGAAAGAGGAAATCAAAATCATGCAAACAATTTGGTGAAGATGTTAGCCATCATACTTTTCTTTAATTTCAATAATCTTTTTTTTTTTTTTTTTTTTTTTTTTTTTTTGTGGAGCACGGTTCTTACTAAGTTCCCTACACGCAAGATAAATGACAAACGGGTCAGCCCTTCTGATAAAATCTGCAACCCAAGAGAGAGAAAGAGAGAGAGAGAGAGAGAGAGAGAGAGAGAGAGAGAGACAGAGACAGACAGATTGACAGAGAGAGAAAGAAAGACCGCATGAGGAGGGAGAAAGGGAGAGGAAAGAAATAATGGGAGCAAGAGAGACGTCAACCCAAGCTTCTCCACCTTCTGGTTTCACACTCGGTACCAAAGGCATCTCATATAAGACTGGAAAGAAACCTGCCCTATGACTGGTGTCTATGCTTGAAGCTCTGATTGGCTAACAAATCCTGAGTTACAGGAATAAATGAGCAGAAAATACACAGAACTCGAGGGCAGGTTTGGACCAGGACTAACAAACATTCTAAACTCTTTTTATAGATACAGAAGCCATTAGGGTTCCCATGCAACAACCCAGCCTCTCTGGTTATGCATATCATGGTTTAAGCATGGCTTATTCCTTCTTCCCAGGGATGATATGGAGAGGAAGGATTCAGGAGTTTGTGGGATCGCTTTTAGCAGGAGGTGTGGTTTTCAAGGTTTCCATTAGCCAACATCCTGTAGACCATCGGCAACTGTTCCTGGAGAGATGGGCAAAGGATTTTGTGTAAAGCTTCAGCCTTAATATTGAGCTGCAGTTGTAGAGAGGATGTTCGAGTCCTGGCAGTGTTTGGTAGCACTGTTCCAAGCCCTACATTCAGGGTGTCAAGGGGGGCCCTCCCCTGTATTCACCTCAGTTCAGACTTCACCCTTGCAAGGCCTGCCATTGTTTCCCCATAGTAGTGGAAAGGGACAAGGTCTCCTGAGAAAATTGGGAGCATTGGGTGAGGGAAAGGAGAGTTAGGAGAAAGAGAAGGGGAGAAGAGAATGGGAACGGAGAACAAGAGGCATCTAGAAGACTGAGTTTTGGAAAGAATAGAGGAGAGCAACAAAAGAAATACCGTACTAGATGGAGATATAATAGGTGGTAAGAGAAATCTGGCACTAGGAAAATGTCCAGAGATCTACAAGGATCACCCCAAATGAAAATATAAGCAATAGTGGAGAGACTACCTTAAATGCCCTTCCATATAATGAGATTGATATCTACCTCATAGGATATTCTAGAGCCTTCTTCCAGTAGTTGAAAGGAACAGAAGCAGACACCCACAGCTAAGCACTAACTGGAACTTCTGGAATCCAGTTGCAGAGAGGGAAGAGTCATAAGTACAGGGTTCAAGAGCAGGTTCGAGATACCCACAGAATCACCTAAGCAAAACAATGCAAAGCTCAGGCATACCAGTCTGACAGTTGGGAATCCATAATATGACTGACCTAAAACCCCTAAAAGTGCATCTCATTTAGAAGGCCTAGTAAGTCTAAGGGACCTCTGGCAGTGGAATCAGGATGTATCCCTGATGTATGAAAGGCTTCATGAGCCCATTCCCCATGGGTAGATACTCAGCCTAGACACATGGGGTTGGGCCTTGTCCCTGCCCCAAATGGCTTTGGGGTTGGTACAGACATGAGAGGGATAGGAAACAGAGATGGATATTGTAAAATAACTTTGATTCTATTTTAACAGAATTCATTAAAAGTAAGAATAGGTAAAAAGGTGGGGTCAATACATTAGCTAACATTTGCTGGTGCCATTGTCCTGAAGAGCCAGAGCTTTGGGCAAGTTTATGGACATTGTCCTGAAGCAGTCACAGGCTAACTTTGACAGTGGTATGAACACCATACCCCAGGGACCACTTTCATCTTTGGTGACTAGGAAATCCTGAAATTCCTACCTCTGCTCTCTAAGAACCATTACTAAAGGCTTCTGCCACCATGCCTGGCTTCAGGGCTTCAAGTTTACTTAGTGAGACATTGGAATGATGGGATGAATAACATGAAGAATTACACTTAACTATATAGAAAACCTCTTGCATCTGTGAACCTGGCTGTCTCCATTACTAGTAATATACAGAACCCTTCCAAGACATTCAGTGAGTTTTACAAGAGTAAATGATAAGGGAAAATAATATTTCCCATATTTGGAAGACAATGGAATTTTTGAGGCAGAAAACTTGCATTCGATGGGCACCATCTTCTGTTACTGGAGTTTAGTACCAGAGCCTGTTGTCTGGCTACACTAACAACCAGGCTCAGTCATTCATCATAAGTGAGCCAAGCTAATGAACTAACTTCTGTTGACAAGCCAAACTACAATACCAGCACTCTGGATTCAAGGTTGACAGATATCGCTCATGTTCTAGGACAGACTTATCTATAATATGAAATCGATTTAAGACAGGATGTCACAGTAATACATTTAAGAATTAAAAAGAAGAGAAAAAATACAAAAGTAAAATTAATGAAAATTTATATATTCAGTTTGAACACTTATGAAAACAAAAAAGAAAACAGTAAATAATCTATATCAAGGGTCATAATAGGCTTAGAATGCAAATATATGCAAAACAAAATAAGAAAGCTAAATATGGAATTTTTCCCATCTCTAAAGCACTCCCAGATACTCGGTTCCGGTTTCTGCTATAAGGTGGTCATATAAGAAGTCAATGTTTCTTTCATAGAGACATTTTCATTTGAAATACTCAAGACTTTTTCTAAAATGTGACTCCCTGGAAAATGAGAATTTTATGAGTCTACAGTTGCCGTGGTAGTAGGCCAGAATGGACCCCACAAAGTTGACTTATGATCTCCACACGAATGTCATTGTCTAAAAACTGGTAATTAATTTACAGACACACACATACAACAGAATTTGTTCTGTTTCTTTTTCTGGTAAAAATGTCTTTGCCATGGTATTTTATAGCATCTTTGCATAATCCATTTTGAAGGCAGTACTTCAAGTTGAAGCACCCATGGGCAAATAGTGAGGACATGAAGAAGCATGGAATTTGAAGTAATAATTACTTATATTCATATCCACAGCACAATAAGCTATGTTGTGGAATAATGGCATATGCCACGGGGTTGCTCATGCTGCCTGAGTGAGTTCCGGCATTTTTAAGTTGCAGATCAAACTCAGTTCTCCAGCACATGTGGAACAAAGTGTTGTGGACTGGAGTTTGTAGGACTGTAATCAGAAACAGCAGCTCAGTCCCATGTCCATTCCTCAGTCAGTGAGTGTGGACAAGTGGAAGACAAGCTATCATTGATGAAAGGAAGACAGAGACATAATATGATGTCAGGCAGGTTCAGTCAGTACTGTAAGCTCCATTTTATTCATACACCAAACTTAAGTAGTCAAACAAAGGTGTGGCAATGGAAGGGGACATCTATTAATATGTATATAGGGAAATCAGAAATTGCTTCCCCTAATGCTACAGGCACTCCATAATTGCACATACTATGTGCCTTCAGGCACCCAATTGCTGCACTTCCTCCCTTACTTCAGGGTGGTTAACCTGTCTACTCCCAAATCATTGCTATTTAGATAGGAGACATCATCATCAAGGCACAGGTGTCCTGTAGCAGGAAAGATAATGTCTTAAGGAAAATAGGAGTTACTGGAGCACTTTGAACTCATGACAAGTTGGAATGGATTCCCATGTAGGAGTTGAGAAACTTCAGACTGGCAGAATATATTCCAGGGCTGCCAAAGCCATACAGAAGCCTTGTATGTAAACAGATGATGAGGTCTACCTTTAACTGCTTGGTGGCAGTGCAAATGTTTAATCCCAGGACACAGGAGGCTGCCTGATTTTGCTTAGGTTGAGGCCAGCCAAATCCACAGAATGAGTTTAAGTCCTGCAGAGATAAACCCTGTTTTGAAAAAAAAAAAAAAAAAAAAACAGAACAAAGTCACATAAAGGAAAAATGAGATCAACCTTCTGGTGGTAGCCTACATGTATAAATGGTATTGAAGGAGGAAGCTTTCCCTCTTTGGCTACTTACCCTAGCTCTGGGTACCAAGTTTATTCCTTTACTACCATTAGAGCCTACTTTTTTGGAATTTTGATGTACAATGACCAGCTGACACATCCATCCTTATAAACTAAAAAACTGCTGTACTCTTCAGATTCCCATTGGTAGGCAACCATTGTTGGACTAAATATATCACAGCTTGTGAGATATCATAATAAATCCACTTTCTCCATATATGGAGAGATTCATCCTACATTCCTTTTCATGCAGAGAACCTTGGTTACTGCAGTTGGCATTTGTTTTGTTTTATTTTTTTATATGCTTACTGAAGATGTATTCCTCTGTAAATATTCAATTTTCCATGAAGACTTCTTTTCTCATTATGATGCCTTTGCCAAGTGTTTGCTCTGAATTTCAGGGATAAAATTCTACATTCATGGAGCCTTCATCCAGCATTCTGCCACGAGAAAGATCATTTATCTTTTTTTGAGATGTGGCCCCTGCTTTTCTTTCCTGATTATCTGGAGTTCCTGTGACAAACAGGTAAAAAGCAAATTTAGTTCAACTTAACTCAGTGTTTAACCAAATAACAAATAACACATTTTGCATTCCTAAATCTCTTTGTGGTAGTTAACGAATATTTGGAGCTCCCTTGCAACTTTTTCAACAAGAATCACTCAATCCATTTAAGTAAGTATATTTAGCTAGCAACACTGTGTCTAGAAGGAAGAAAGGTAAATGCCTGTGTACTACAGAATGATAGCACGGGTCAGCAATAGGAAATTGCTATAGAAATTCACATCACTACTGATATAGAAAAGTCTTTGTGCTAGAAGGCAATCAGTAACCATTGCAATTTGTCCTTAAGCAGTCTGCACCCACCTGGGAGGTGCTTTTTTCACTCAGGCCTTAATAGCTCATCAGGCCCCTTTGTGACCTGCCTGTCAAAAGAATTGCAGGGCCCTTCTGGTCTAGATTTGAAGAGAAAGTGCAGCCAGTGGTTTTGAGTGATGTGCTTTGAGGAAGGGGAAACTGGAAAACCACAGCATGGTGAGTGAGGGGCTGCCGTCCTCAGATCGGTAGTGGGATATAGTGAGGTGATGGATCCAGTGTGGTGGATATCCCCTGGATCTGGTTGGGAAGCTGCAAGGAGACAACCTGTCCCCTGAGTTCTCATATAGTCCTTGAAAAAACCAGAAGCTAGAGGCAGTCCACCAAATAACTATTCTGTGGGCTGTATCTGCTTTGAGTACTGTGAGCAGGAAGGTGTCTATGGAAATATTTTTTAAGTCAACTTCTACATACTTCAGGTGCACCCACTGAAAGCAAGGCAACAAACTTCCAGAGGCCTTTTAGTTAAGTACCTTTTATAAATTCAGCCGTTTGCATTTTAATTTTATGTGTAAAATCCATGTATTGTTAATTTTCTGCAGGTTGTAAAAGGCATCTCATGTAAGGGTAGCACTTCACTATTGAGCAGTGATCTACAAGAGTATAATTTGTAACACAAATGATTATGAGATATATCTCATAAAGTAGAATTTAACTGAGGTAGTACTGCCTCTAAAACACATAAAGATAAGTGTATGCTGACCAGTCCTGTTAGAATTTTGAATCCTAAATACACATTTGATGTCCATGATTTTCCAGACATTTGACTCCAAACAATTACACAGAAGCTACTCTTGTTTTGCAACAGCATCTAGTCCCTTACCCTTATCATAGACCTGCCCCATAACATGCTGCTCAGAGAGATATTACAGTGTCATAAGCAACCTTAAATTGTATTATATCATAGAGTTGCAGTTTTCTTCTTCAAAAATGCATAGTTCTACCACTGTGGCAATAGGACACCAGATTTTAAAAAGAAAACCAATGATGTATGAGTGGCCTGATAAAGCAAAGCTTTTATTTAGGTCCTCAAGCAGGGATGAGAAACATTCTTAGAAGAGATAGTAACAACCAGGGGCCTAGGCCTTGAATGATTTTCCTAAGGGCCTGGTGTATTGACAGTAAAACACAGAACCTCGTCAAAAACCAGGTATTTGCGTGGGAAAGCTGGTAATTGTATGGAACAAAGCCTTTGTGGACTGGTTCCTTCTGATATGTAGATATAAACTCCATAGAGCTATGGTTCTCAGTCCCAAGGCCACTGTGGGCTTAGTCAGCAATGATCATGAGATATGCTGTATTCCCTAGCACTGCATTGTTTTAGTGGTGTTCTCCTGAGTTTGTCCCATTGAATGGGTTTCTACTGACTTCACAGAAGTGTCCCCTTTCCTTCCAATTCCTCTGTGGAAATAGTATACAAGAGTCTATTCTCCCTAAGAAACTTTTCATGGGACACTTCTCCCTATCCCAGAAAAAAAAAAATCTTTTCTACCTTCTACGTTTCCTATCTATCTCATTCCCCATCACCTTCACCTCAGGATCCTATATGTGGAACAATTCCTTCAGTTTAAGGTACTGGGAACCCATTTGCTGTGTAATACTCCCATCTCCCAAAGTAGCTAGACATGTTCTCTCCAGTCTCTACTGAAATTGTTCACTTTGTAAAATGGAGCTTGAACCAAAAGCCATTTAAGAAGGATAGCATATATGAAAATCAAACTATGTCTAGCCTGGGTCCTCTCTGATTATTTCCCAGAGATAGATATATATTATGTTATAAATATTTGTCTTTATGTATCTCCTCTGTGGGCGAAGTGATTTCTCCCTGGGAAGGCATATTAATGCTACAATAGATGCATTTGCATCCTGTTAGAAGAATGTTTATGAGACAATCCCTTATGTTGATGCAGGAGGAATTGGTTGCATTTTGTTCCTCTCCAAACAATGGCCTTGCTGTCTTCTGTACTATACCTTCAAATTTCTTAAATTACTGTAACACCTAAGAGATTTAAATTTGCCATTAGAGTCAGGTAGCCAACTATCCAGTGCCGTCACAGGAAAAGCATTTGCAAGTGGATCATTGCTTCTACCTTCAGTGAAGAATAAGGAAAATTGTTTACACTGCAGGAGAATTCAGGGTAAGCAACCAGGTGCTGAAGTCACCACTATGAAAAAGGTACATGACTGTGATATGGGGAGTGATTTTGTTATTTCCCAGCATGTTTTAATCTGTCATGTGTTTGAACACAGACCAGAGTTTATAGGTGTACAGTTTGTGAAGGTTGAGATGAAAGGCAGGAATCGCTCAGTGGCTAGCGTTGCCTAAGCAGTAATTAACCACATTGACTAAGTCAATAGTTAGCCACAAAGCTCGGTTACTAGTTAGCCACAGTCACTACGTCTCTAGTTAGCCACTAGAGACTGTTACTTAGTAGGTTACACTTATAACCATAGAGGACAAAGAGGTAAAGAAAAACTCCCTGTGATAATAGAGCCTTAACATTAATAAACAGCTCACAGGAAAGACTGGGTGGCATAAATATTTTGTTAGCTTGAAATAGACATTTATAACCTTAAATGATTATGACCATTCAAATGGACATAGCAATTTAGAAATGTTTTAGACTTAGTAAAATTGAATTTAAGTTGTAGGAAGTTAGCTTACATTTAAATAAAGTTAAATTTAAGTTAAATGTACAGATATATTAAACAGGACTGTTTAAAATTGAGACTGACTAGAATGTGAAGCTATGTATGACATAGTGAAAAAAGAAATTAGAGACAAAGAATAAAGAATAAAGCAAATAAAAGAATAAAAGCAAAAGGTAAATGAATTACAGGTTCTGTTGGCGGAAGAAGCTGGCTAGACTCCCTGTGCTTAGGTGGCTGGTGTAGCAGAGGGAAGAACCATGGGAGGGGGTGAGGCTAGGCCACATTGTCAAAACAGCAGCTGCCATAAACATATCCCCAACAGCTGGCAGAAATCATAAAATTTTGAGATTAAATTTTGTCTTGAGTAGATGCTTCCTCAGCCCAGCCTACTGCCCCGAGAGAAGCTGCAGCTGCAGGGGGCAGGAGAGTTTTAGTGTGAAGGGAAGAGAACATAACCAAGTTGAGGGTAAGAGATGGTTTAGCAGAGAGATAGAAAAAAAACTCCTTCCATCTACCTGTTTGATGGCAGTAATTTGAAAGTTCCTGTAAAATATCTGGACCTAGAGAGCCATTACGCGGCAAATTTGAATTTCCAAGGGGATATATAAGCCACTTTTCAGTACAAAGGTAAATAAGTCTGGGTGCCTTAACAAGTGGCATTAAGTGAAAGGGTTTTAAATATTCTATCAGGCATCCCACTGGAGTGGCGGGGTATATTTCCTTAGTCAGTCTATTCCCCATGTGTAGAGAGGAAAGTGACCATGCAGTCTTGGAACTCTTCAGCCCAAGAGTGTGGCCACATGATAAGCAAGAATGGCAGAGTGTTATTCGACGATCATCAGCCCCAAACTTTGCCAGGGCCAACAGAGGCCGGAAGGACTCAGCAGTCCCAGAGAAGAGCAGATATCCTGCCCAAGGCAGTGTCTTCCACCCGTGAGGAAAGCACCAGATCTTAAGGAAATGGGCTAAAATTTAAAAGGGTACCTTACCTAATTTAAGCCTGTGTGCGGTGGTATTTCCAGTGAACGGGGGTGGGGGGGAATGGAGGCAGACTACTGGTATCAGAAACAGGATCCCGATTGTCTCTGGCTAGCCGCCCACCAGCAAACAGCTGCCAGTGACCCTCAAGGAGAGCCTGCCTGGGTTTTGGCACCAATGTTGTTCATTTGCTGTGCAGCAAATGCCTAAGAAACACAAACATGAGACTCAGCACCCATGTCGAGTTTGTTGAGAGAAGGGAGAGAAAGGGGGGGTAGCTGGTTGCCAACTCAAAGCAGGAGAGGGGGCACTTTCTTTTAAAGGGGAGGCTTGCACATGTGTAACTGAGTACTCTGGCAGCCAGGTAAAGCTTGAGTCGTCAGGTAAAGCTGATGAAGCAATGACATGGCCATGAGGGAAGCCCATCTTCAGAGTGGGGGAGTCAAATGGCTGCTAGTTCCTAACAATCAGATTACTAAGCGGAGTCACTATTTAGCTACACATGTAGTTAATTGTAAGTCACTAGTTAGCCACAAACTAACCCACTAGTTAGCCACACATACTAGCTCACTAGTACCCACATACACCATGCCACTTGTTAGCCACATACTTAACTCACTATTTAGCCACACACATGAAGCCACTAGTTAGACAAACACCTAAATCAATAGTCAGCCCCATACCTAAGTCACTAGTTAATCTCAAAAACTAAGCCACAAGTCTATCACACAAATAAAGCAGTATTTAGCCACACACACTAAGACAGTAGTTAATCACACACCTAAGTTACTATTTAGCTACATGCCTAAGCAGTAATTAACCACATTGACTGAGTCACTATTTAGCCACAAATATAGGTTACTATTTAGCCACAGTCACTATGTCTCTAGTTAGTTACACACAATATATCACTACTTACCCGCCCATACTAAGTCACTAGTCAGCCACACATCTAATTTACTAGCTAGTCACAAACACCAAGAAAATAGTCAGCCACACACACACTGAGATAGTATTTAGCCATTCACCTGTGTATTTCTATGTATTTAGTCAACTACACACCTAAGTCACTAGTTAGCAACAAACACTAGGTCACTAGTTATCCACAAACATTAAATCAGTAGTTAGACACACACAGTATGTCACTAGTTAGAAACATACTAAGTCTGTCTAAAAGAAAAACAGCTCACACTAAGGTGGTCCCAGGACTTGGGATCATGCCTTTAATCCCAGCAGCAGGGATTTGGAGATAGGAGTGACATGGATGGACAGAGAGAGGAAGATAAGGTAGAAGAGACAGAAGAGCATGCAGTGAGATGATTTTGTTTCAGCAATTAGTCTGAGGGATCGAAAGATAGCAGTAAATCTGAGGAGGCAGTGTGAGGACAGGAGCACATGGCTTGTCTGAGAATAGGTAGAGAAAAGAACTCTAGTAGCCAGATGTTCTGAATCTGTGATCCTTCAGTTTTGATCCTCCCCTCCCTGATAGGTTACTGTGAGTTTTTATTAGTAAGATCTATTAGAACTTGTGCTGGAAGTGATGTTCTCTCTGTGGAAGTGTAATATTTCAAAGTCAATAGAGGTAAAAAATTTAAATTATTAAAATATGTTCACTTTATTTTTTTGAAAATTACATTGGTATCTTTTTAATGTTTTTAATTTTTTAAAAAATTTATTATACATATCAAACCAGTTCATTCCACCTTACCCCCACCTGCCTTCTTCACCTCTCTCCCAACTTCCCGAGCGCACGGCCACTCTCCCCTCCCATTCAATGGACACGATATATACACATAGGGTGATGCCGTCCAGGAGAGATCATCTAAATCTTTCAAGTATTTTTAAGTAGGGACTAAAATATCTCTCCTGTCTCAAGGTTAATGGATTATACTTCCATAGGGATATTCCCCAAAAGTCATTTTTGCAATAGGGATGTTTCCTGGTTCCACTGCCTGAAGTCCCTTAGACTGCACAGGACTTTTAGCTTAGATCCAGGTTCAGGGGTCTGGGTCAGTCCCATGTTGGATTCCCAGGTATAAGTCTGGAGCCCCATTAGCTCCTCCTTGTCCAGGTCAGCTGTGTCTATGTGTTTCTGCAGTGTGGTCTTGTCCTCCCTCTCTGAATCTGGATTCCAGTTTGGCTCAGTGTTCAGTTGTGCATGTATGCTTCTGTTTCCATCAGCTACTAGATGAGGGCTCCATGATGGTGGATAAGTTAGTCGTTGATCTCATTGTCAGGGAAGGGAATTTATGGTAGCCTTTACATTGTTGCACAAATTTTTTGGGGGGGTCAGTCTTGTAGGTCTCTGGACATTTCTCTAGGTTCAGTTTCCTCTTCTAACCTATAATGGCTCCCATTTTTATAGTCTCTATCTCTCTTGTCCTCTCCTAGCTATATTCTTCTCTTCTCTTCTCAAGTCTATTCCTCCCCTGACCAAATCTTCCTAGTCCAATGTTCTTTACTCTCCTACTTCTTTCTTTTTGCTAGTTCACTCTCCACTCACTACCCCCCAATTCCCATATGCATTGGGGACCGTGGCCTTTCCTGCTTCTGTAAGTGACCTTATAAGAAACTCTTAGAATCCTCCTTGTATCCTAGTTTCTCTGGCAGTGTGATTTGTACGGTGGTTATTTTTTGCACAATGTCTAAAACCACATATGAATGAATACATACCATGGTTATCTTTCTGTGACTGGGATACCTCATTCAGGATGGTTTCTTCAAGTTCCATCCACTTGTCTGTGAGATTCAAGATTTCATTGTTTACCCCCCACCCCCTACCCCCACCACAGAGTAGTATTACATTGTTTAAATGTTGCACAACTCCTTTATACATACTTCAGTTGAGGGGCATCTATGTTGCTTCCATGTTCTTGCTATTATAAATAATATTGCTATGAATATATGTGAGCACAAGTCTTGGTTCCATGGATGTGGATCATTTGGGTATGTGCATAAGAGTTAGGTTACTGGGTCCTGTGGTAGACTGATTCCCATTATCCTGAAGAACAGCCATGCTAGTCTCCAAAATGGCTCTTCAAGTTTACAGATCCACCTGCAAATTATAAGTTGTCATTGCTGTTTCTAATTTTAGCCATTCTGACAGGAGTAAGATGGTATCTTACAGTTGTTTTAATTTGTATTTCCTTGTTAGCCAAAGATATTGAACACTTTCTTAAGTGTATTTCATCATTTCCCCTATTTAGAGTCCTCTATTCAGTTCTATACCCCATTTTCATAGAGTTATGCCTCGTGATGCCTTGTGAAGTTCCTTTATTATACAGGTTGTTTTGGCTATTCTTGTTCTTTTGTTTTTCAATATAAAGTTGATTATTATCTTTTCAAGGTCAGTGAAGAATTGTGCTGGCATTTTATTAGATATTGAATTGAATCTGTAGATTGCCATTGGCAAAATTGCCATTTTTACTATGTTTATTCTACCTATCCATGACATTGGGAGATCTTTATATTTTCTGGTGTTTTCTTTAATTTCTTTTTGTAAATACACAAATTACTATTATATAGGTCTTTCACTTGTTTGATAAATGTTACCCCAAGGTAGTTTAATGTTGTTTGTAGCTATTGTACAGGGTGATGTTTCTCTGATTTCTTTATTAGCCCCTTTGTTGTCTGAATACAGAATGGATACAATCTTTTTTTTTTTTGTTTATCTTGTATGCTGATACATTGCTGAATGTGTTTTTCAGCTGTAGGAGTACTGTGGTAGAGTTTTTTGGTTGCTTATGTAAACTATCATATCTTCTGAAAATAGAGAAAGATTGAGTTCTTCCTCTCAATTTGTATCCTCTTGATATCCTTTTCTTGTCTTATTTCTTTAGCTAGCACTTCAAATACAATAAAGAAGAGATATGGAGATAGAGGGCAGCCTAGTCTTTGTCCTGATTTTAGAGGAATTGCCTTAAGCTTCTCTACATTCAGCTTGATATTTTCTCTGTGTTTACTACATATTGCTTGTATTATGTTTATATAAATTCCTGTTATCCCTGATCTCTACAAGACCTTTAATATGATAGGATGTTGAATTTTGTCAAAGGTTTTTTTCTACATCTAGGGATATGATCATGTGATTTTTCATTTTATTTTGTTTATATAGTGGTATATTTGATATATTTTCATATGTGAAGCCATCCCTGCAACCCAAGGATGAAGCCTACTTGATCATAGTAGATGATTTTTCTGATACATTCCTGGATTCGGTTTTCCCATATTTTCTTGAGTATTTTTGCATCAATGTGCAGGAGGGATATTGTTCTGTGATTTTCTCTTAGTTGTGTCTTTGTGTGAATGGGTAACAATGTGATTGTAGCCTCAAAAAAGTGTTTTGTAATGAAACTTCTGTTTCTATTGTGTGGAACAGTTTCAAGAGTATTAATATTAGCTCTTCCATGAATTTTCGGTAGAATTCTTCACTGAAGAAGACATCTGGCTGTGGGATTTTTTTATGTTGGAAGGCTTTGTATGATTGCTCCTACTTTGTTAGTTGCTATAGGTCAGTATAAGTTGGTTATCTATTCTTGATTTAATTTTGTTAAGTAAGACTTATCCAGAAATTTGTCCATATCCTTTGTATTTTCAAATTTTGTGGAGTATAAGTTTTCAAAATATGGCCTGAAAATTGCCTGGATTTCCTCAGTGTCCATTGTTCTCTACCACTTTTTGTTTCTGATTTTGTTAATTTCCATTTTCTCTCTTTGGTTTTTGTTTAGTTTGGATAAAGGTTTGTCTGCCTTGTTAATTTTCTGAAAAAAAGCAACTTGTTATTGCTTTGATTTTTTTTTGTAACATTTTCCTGTTTTCTACTTTAATGTTTTCAGCTGAAAAATTGATAATGGGGCCTACTCCTGAGGGTTGAGTTTGCTTCATTTGTGTCCTAATATTTCAGTTGTGTTGTTAATTCTCTAATGTGTCTCTCATCCATTTTCTTCATATGGGCACTGAATGCAATCAACTTAGCAGTGCTTTCAAGGTGTTCCATAAATTCACGTATGTTGTATCCACAACCTCATTGTATTTTAGGAATTCCTTAATTTCTTTATTTCTTCTTAGACCCAAGTATGTTGAAATTGAGCATTATTCAGTTTCCATGAGTATGTAGGGTTTCTGTGATTTGTTGTTTTTATTGAATTCCAATTATAAAGCATGGTGGTCTGATAAGATACAGGGTAATATTCAAATGTCTGTGTGTATAAGTTCTGAATACATAGAGTCATCGGTAGCTGGGTAACATTACACAAGATCTCAGGTTACGTGGATGAATTTTTCTTGTTTTTTTTTTTTTGACAAAAAGTTGATGGTATTTACCCCTCTTATTTTTTTCTCTTCCTCCCCTTTGTTCTTTCCCTAACATTGTACACCTCAAGATCACTGCATGTTTGTTGTAGGTGTAGAAACCATGCTGTAACAATATATGTACTATATGGTTTTCATAATCCTATTGGGATTCTAACTGGTTCCCAGTTGCATGAATCTTTGTAATCAGATATCATTTTACAGGGTGTTATAAATTTAGTTTGCACTGTATTTGAGTCATGTGCAAATTTATCTTATACAGAATATGCATACTAATGCATCATGTTCTCAATGATTATAGTTTAATTTTTATTTATGTACTCTGTTTTATTCTTGTTGTTTTCAATCTGGAAATCACATTTACTGTTTTGCTCAGCATATATTCTACTTGGGGATGACCTGAGTCAGATCCCAAAACCCAAAATTTTAGGCTCAATACAATGTCACCTCCAGATGCAGGGTATCTGACAATCTCTACTATGGTATGTAATAATTACACATGGGAAACTTCTTTCACACACAATCTGTATATATAAAAACTGGGAATGAATTTGTTTTCATAATCCTTGTTACTGAAGCTGAAAGACCCGCTGAGGGAGTGGACCCTCACGCCCCGACTTAGGAAAGGTGGTCCCCCCAAATCACTCATGAGAAGCGGTCTTGATGAAAAAGCATGAGGTCTTTTATATTCAAAGTGCCCTGGGGTCCAAAGCCATACTCCATGTGGGGTAGAAGACTGGGAACCCTGGGTACAGGGTTCATGCAGCTTTTATAGGGTTACAAAAAAAGCCCACACAACACAAACCAATCATCTCATAGCATCCAGTGCAGACCAATCAATTTGAACTATCCAAGCCTGTGGTTAGCCCAGGAAGTCTGTTTTCGCTACGGCTTCTGGGTAGTGTGACAAGGTTTATTTCCAGTTCTCATTCACTCACAGGTGCTGTCGATAAACCACCTTGTTGTAAACAGTCAAGAATGACCTCTTGCCTTCTCACTGCTAGGGGGCAGAGTCTAGGAAATATTAGGCTAAGTTTTTCCATCCTTACAAAGCAACAATGAGAGCAAAATCAGTCTCTTTTTTGTAGATGATTCTAATAAAATTTGTTTCTATTTTCTTTAAGTTTGTTTTCATTTTACATACCAATCCCTCCTTCCCACTCTTTTTCCCCAATTACTCTCCCTTCCTTTCAACTTTTAATAGTCAGAAAGGGTAAGGCCCTCATTCAGGAGTCAACAAAGTCCAGCATACAAATCTGACGAACAACCAAGCCTCTCTATCTTTTATCTCAACTGAGAAAAGTATCCCACTATAAGGAGTGAGCTCCAAAAACACTGTTCAAGGAACTGGGTTGGGTACTGGTTTCACTTCAAGGGGCCCCTAACAGATCAAGTCACCTAAGTGTCAACCACATTCAAAGGGTCCAGTTTATTGCCTTGAAGGTGCCCTAGCTGTCACTCCATACTCTGTGAGTTCCCACTAGTTATAGTAGGTGTGGTGTGTCCTTGTTGGAGAGGGCTTTCCCTGTTAGAGGAAGCATATCACGGTAGAGTCAGGCGTTGATGTTTCTTATTCTCAGAATGATGCACAGTGTGTCAGACAATGCCCTGTTATCTCTGAGTCATGCTGTAAGGACTCTAACCTCTAGGACTGCAGCAGCCTCCATGCTGACATGTCCCCTCCCATAACAGAACCTCTGAAATTTTAAGTGTGACACTGCAATTAAATATTTTCCTTGTAAGTGTTGCCCTGACCCTTCTGTGTCTTTACACAGCAATGAAAACCTAACAAAGACAGAATTTGATTCCAGGACCTGGGTTATTTCTATGATAGACTCTCCCTATCATACAATTTATATCTGATGTGTTCTCAGTAGTGTTGTTCTGGTAGCTTGCCTCTCCCTTTATGTCTGTTTATTGGGATTTCTTTCTCAGGGTATATGCAAGTTAAACGGCCAAAGAAATGTTGCATGTGGACCTCTAATTCAGTTTACTTTTCATGTGACTGGGTGAATGCATCTTAATGTACATGTGTAAAATAAGTGAGGGAAGCACCAAGGATTATATGACTATATTGTCAAAGACGTTTACATTTACAATGTGAGAATTATACTTCTTTGTATTATTTTAGGATGCAGTGACCTATGATGATGTGCACATCCACTTCACTGAGGAAGAGTGGGCTTTCCTAATCCTTCTCAGAAGTATCTCTACAGAAATGTGATGCTGGACACCTACAGGAACCTCACTGCTACAGGTAAGACTGAATTTTCTTTCATATTTTAAAATAAGGGACCAACTGTTTCTTGATTATTGATACTATTCTGTAATTTGATTAAGAAAATGGAAAATTGGGTGAATGAGGCATGGTTCTAAGGTTCATTGAAGTTATTACTTAAATTTTGTAAAATTTGCAAGAATAAATCATATATTTTCTGTTATTTCAGGCTATATTTGGGATAACCATAATACGAAGGATCATTGTCAAACTTCTAGAAGACACAGAAGGTAAATTTTCATGTGCATATTTATGCAAATTTGGCTCTGCAGATATTTTAATGTATCCTGGAAATTTTATTGAAGAGTCACACTTAAAAAATTAAAAAGATTAAGAAGAGCAACAGTGAAAATAAGTGTAATTTAAAGTACAGTGAAGATTGTCATTTTCTCACAAAACCCTGTACCTCAGGGAAAGGTAGCTCTTCTCTGTTTGCAAGGCATTTGTGTAAAATGAGAAGGAAACTATCTCTTAACATATATCACCCTTTGAATTATAGCACCCGGATATCTTTTCTGTAGATAATGCCAGTCTGTTTAGTTTCATTCTATTCGGATATTTTAAACAGTATACATGTTCAATAGGTGACAAGTATATGTCCAAGAACTCCTAAGAAAAAAGTCTATAGTTAAGCAGGCATTTCTTATCTATTTGTGACTTTGCTATGGATATTGAAAGGGTCAGTTTATGAGTGTCAAGAAGTTTGTTATGGAGAAACCTTAAATTTGATTTAAAGATAGTCCAAGTGTGAATGCTATGTGGAAACCTTTTATTTGTTTTCTTAGTTTCATAAGCATATCATATGTAGAGTAGTGGAGTTGTGGCCCATACCTTTAATTCCAACATTCATGATCAAGAGCAAGGTGTATCCCTTAAGTTTGTGATCACCCCAGTCTACAAAGTGAGTTCCAAGATAGTTAGGTTTACACAGAGACATTCTGTATTAGAAAATGTAGGGGGAAAAAGTATTTAGTTTACTCTAAATACAAGCCATGTGAATTTAGAATGTGTAAAGAAGCACCGTACCTCTCTTAGGACAGTGAGAAGAAATGAAAGATATTTAGTAGTCCCCTCTTTGAGGATATATGTTGAGTGTGAAACAACTTTCAAATTTATCAGTATTCCTAAGTCATCTGAAAGATACCATCAATTTACACTGTAGTAAATCCATATGACCGTTGGAATGTGTGAATGCTTCCATTTGTACTGGTATATTTAGCCAATGTAGTATGATTTCTATGAAGGAAAAACTGATAAATAGTATAAATATGGCAAAGCTCTGAATCATTTCAATATTTTCAATTCTATGGGAGATTTTATGTAAATAGATGCCATAATTGAGGGCCATGAAATAAAGCTCTTACTCTGAATCCACAGGTATCTTCAATGAAAACAAAACAATACCACATTAGAGAAGCATTATGAATGTATAACTCAAGATCTGATTCTTGTTTACAATTAGACCAATTACAACTTTATTTTATACATGTACTAACTTTCTTTAGTATCATGCATGTGGTAAAGTTTTCCATATGCTAATGATCTTTGCAGGAATCAAAGAAGCCATAAGGGAGTGAATCCTGTGAATATACACAATGAATGTGTGAAAAACTTTGTGGGTTACAGGCATCTTCAATGGCTTGAAAAAAATTCATACTGGAGAGAAACTGTATAGAAGTCTAGAGTGTGGTGAATTCTTTGCATATCACAATTTCCTTCTTCTCAATGACAGTGCACACATGGTAAAAAACACCTATGAATGTAGTCAATGTGGTAAAACATTTGCAAGACATACTATGCTTAAAAGACATCTTAGAACATATACTGGAGGGAAAACACAAGACTATAATCTATGTGGCAAATGTTTTTCACAATACAGTTATACAGTATGTCATAAAAGAACACATATTGGAGAGAAACCCTATGTATGTAACCAATGTGGTAGGGCATTTTCACAAGTTAGTACGCTACAATCTCATCATAGAACACATACTGGAGAGAAACCCTATGTATGTAATCAATGTGTTAGGGCATGTTCACATGACAGTACTCTCAAATCTCATCATAGAACACATACTGGAGAGAAACCCTATGTATGTAATCAATGTGGTAGGGCATTTGCAAGTAATGGTCATCATAAAAGACATATAAGAACACATACTGGAGAGAAACTCTATATATGTATTCAATGTGGTAGAGCGTTTTCATATGCCAGTAATCTCGAGTCTCATCATAGAACACATATGGAGAGAAACCTTATGGATGTAATCAATGTGGTAAAGCTTTTTCACAATGCAACAATCTGGTATGTCATAAAGGTACACATACTGGAGAGATACCCTAAGAATGTAGTCAATGTAGTAAAGCCTTCACAACATATGATGTGCCTAAAAGTCATATAAGAACACATACTGTAGAGAAACCTTATGGATGCCATGAATGTGATGAAGCCTTTGCATATCCCAGCACTATCTTACGTCATAAAAGAATGTATACTTGAAATATAATGAATGTATCCCATGTGGTAAAGCCTCTCTATGTATCATTAGTCTTTATAATCAAAGAAATAAATCATAATGCATAAAAACACTATACATGTATCCATTGTTGTAATGCTGTGCACTTTGCTTATCCCAATAATCTTTGTGAGCCTAAGAAAACCCTTATGGGAAGGAATCTTCCTAGAGAGGATGTGGTATGATCTTCATTCAACAAACATTGACTTACATAGTTTTCTGGAGAGAAAAATATCTGACACGTTTGAACAATCAGTTCAAGCACTACAATGCCTTTGTTTTGTTCTCACTTGCAAACTCATGTGGAAAAAAGTCCTGGGACTTCACTGGTAAGGGAAGCATGTTTCATGGTAATTCTTGACTTGATTTACATAAAAACCTCATTCAGATGGATTACTATATCTAAGCCCAATCCTTCATGCTTAGTTTCTTTTACATGAAATAATTAATGTTGCAAGAAAACTTTGAATACTTTAAGACCCTGAACACAATGGTTACAGGATTGAGTACTAATTGGAGAAAAATATTCAAATATGGAAATCTGTTTAGAGATTTGATTTAATTTTAATTATGTGATGTCAGTGTGTGAGTATGTGATTATTCATGGTTTCTCACAAGAAGGTTACACCCTTGAGTATTCCTGTAGGAGGAACTACAGTATGTTCTCAGAAAACTGACATAGGTCATGGCAAAGAACTTGCCGTAATTTTGTTCATCCACATTTCTAAACCTGTACGTATTTTATATCCTGTTTTATCATCTTGATATCAGGTAATAGGGAAGAAATCATGGAAGAGGAAACCTACATCATGTAAATAATTTTGTTAACATATTAGATATCATACTTGACTTTAGTCTTTTTTGTTTTTGTTTTTTTTCTTAGTTATGAATGCCCATTCTTAGCTTGGTTTGTTTCTTTCATATTTATTTTATTTTATATAACTAAGTCCATTTAAATGAAAACAAACATTTATAGACAATATTTGGGCGTTGTTCTTTCCAAACTACTTCCTGCTAGTAAGGGGCGATGTCATGGGGGATTCGAAGAAGAATAAGAAATCCTGGCTCTAGTCTGTAAGGTTGCTTTGTCCAGCTGTTTTCGATGTAGGATCACCTGGTTCTCTGTTTCAGGCGGTCTGGCTTGATCAAGCCATATTAGTTTGGAAGGAATCCACATCTTTTCATTTTCTGTGGAAACAAAAAAAAAAAATAGAAATCCTTTTCCGCAGTAACTTGTCCTTCAACTAAATTAATTATCTTAAAACCAATATTGACTACCTCTTTTATGTTCTGTCTCTGTCTCTGTCTCTGTCTCTGTCTCTCTCTCTGTCTCTCTCTCTCTCTCTCTCTCTGTCCTATCTTCTATTCCTAACCAGGCTCAATCTTCCTGGTTGCACTTTTCCTTTCCTCCCCGTCATTTTCTCCTACTTCTCTCTTCATTCTCTGCCCCCCCACTTCCCCTGAGCTCTGGCGGACTTGTCCATTACCACTTCTTTGAGGGACTTTATATGAATCTCTTAGAATATACCTTGTATCCTAGTTCCTCTGGTGGTGTGAATTATAGGCTGGTGATCATTTGATCTGGGTCTAAAACCCATATATGAGTGAGTACATACTGTGTTCCTCTTTTTGTGACTGGGTTACTTTATTCAGGATGGTTTCTTCATGTGCCATCCACTTGCCTGTGAATTTCAAGATACCATTATTTTTTTCTGCAGAGTAGTATTCCATTGTGTAGATGTGCCACATCTTCATTAACCATTCTTCAGTTGAGGGTCATCTAGGTTGCTTCCAGGTTCTTGCTATTACAAAGAATGCTGCTTTGAACATAGTTGAACAGATGTCTTTGTTTCATAGATGTGAATCCTTTGGGTATATGCCTAAGAGTGGGATTGCTGGGTCCTGTGGTAAACTAATTCCCATTTTCCTGAGGAACTGCCATACTGATCTCAAAAATTGCTGTATGAGTTTGCACTCCTAAAAGCAGTGGAGGAGTGTTCCCCTTTCCCCACATCCCCTCCAACATGTGTCATCGTTGTTGTTTCTAATTTCAGCCATTCTGGCAGGAGTAAGATGGTGTCTCAAAGTTGTTTTGATTTACATTTCCCTGAAAGCTAGGGATGTGGAGCATTTTCTTAAGTGTCTTTCAGCCCTTTTGATTTCCTCTATTGAGAATTCTTTCTTCAGTTCTGTACCTCATTTTTTAATATGGCAATTTGGTGTTTTGTTGACTAGTTTTTTGAGTTCTTTGTATATTTTGGAGATCAGCCTTTTGTTAAATATAGGATTGGTGAAAATATTTTCCCAGTCTGTGGGCTGCCGTTTGGTCTTGTCTACTGTGTCCTTTGCCTTACAGAAGCTTCTAAGTTTGAAGAGGTCCTAATTATTAATTGTTTCTCTCAGTGTCTGTGCCCCTGGAGTTATGTTCAGGAAGCAGTGTCCTATACCAATTTGTTCAAGGGTACTTCCCACTTTCTCTTCTAAGAGGTTCAGTGTGGCAGGATTTATCACGATGTGTTTGATCCGTTTGACTTGAGTTTTGTGCATGGCGACAGACATGGGTCTATTTGCAGTCTTCTACACACCCTCATCCAACTGTGCCAGCACCATTTGTTGAAGATGCTGTCCATACCCCATTGTATAATTTTAGCTGTTTTGTCGAAAATCAGATGGTCATTCATGTGTGGGTTGATATCAGGCTTTTCAATTTGATCCCTTTGGTCTACTTGTGTATTTTTATGCCAATACCAGGCTGTTTTCAGAACTATAGCTCTGTAGTAGAGCTTAAAGTCAATAATGGTGATGTCTCCTAAGTTCTTTTATTATATAGGGTTGTTTTGGCTATCCTGGCTCTTTTCTTTTTCTATATAAAGTTGATTATTATCCTTTCAAGGTTGGTGAAGAATTGTGGTGGGATTTTAATGGGGATTCCATTGAATCTGTAGATTGTTTTTGGCAAGATTGCCATTTTTGCTATGTTTATCCTACCTATCCTAGAGCATTGGAGATCGTTCCATTTTCTGGTATCTTCTTTAATTTCTTTCTTTAGAGCCACAAAGTTCTTATTATTAGGTCTTTTACCTGTTTGGTAAGTGTTACACCAAGATACTTTATGTTGTTTGTGGCTTGTGGCTATTGTAAAGAGTGATGTTTCTCTGATTTCTTTTTCTGTAGGGCTACTGATTTTTTTGAGTTTTTCTTGTATCCTGCTAGTTTGCTGAAGGTGTTTATCAGCTGTAGGTGCTCTCTGGTAGAGTTTATTGGGTCGCTTATGTAAACTATCATATCATCTGCATATAGAGACATTTTGACTTCTTCCTTTCCAAATTGGATCCCCTTGATTTCCCTTTGTTATCTTATAGCATTAGCTAGAACTTCTAGTATGATATTGTAGAGATATGGAGAGAGAGGGCAGCCTTGTCTTGTTCCTGATTTTAGAGGAATTGGCTTAAGTTTCTCTCCATTCAGTTTGATGTTGGCAGTTGGTTTGCTGTATATTGCTCTTATTATGTTTAGGTATGTTCCTCTTATCCCTGATCTCTCCAAGACCTTTACCAAAAAATGTCCAAGACCAGCTCGATTCAATGCAGACTTCTACCAGACATTCAAGGAGGAACTAATACCACTACTCCTCAAAGTGTTTCACAGGATAGAAACAGAAGTTTCATTGCCAAACACTTTTTATGAGGCCACAATAACTTTGGTACCCAAGCCTCACAAAGACACAACTAAGAAAGAAAACTGCAGACCAATATCCCTGATGAACATCGATGCAAATATACTCAATAAAATACTGGCAAACCGAATTCAAGAATACATCAGAGAAATCATCCACCATGACCAAGTAGAATTCATCCCTGGAATGCATGGATGGTTTTCCATATGAAATCTATCAACGAGATCCACCATTTAAACAAACAGAAAAAGAAAACCCATATGATTATCTCCCTAGATGCATAAAATCCTTCGACAAAATTCAACACCTTTTCATGATAAAGGTCTTGGAGAGGTCAGGGATAACAGGAACATATCTAAACATAATAAGATCAATTGACTATAGTCTTAATAAATAAAATTGATTCATGTGGAGATCATCTGTTAGTAAGTTCACTAGACCCAAGACAAATGATATATGAGATAGTATTGGGGAACAACTTTACAGGGATGATAAAAAAACAACTGCAGAGATGTTCCAGCTTAGAAGGATGCAGTCCCTGCTCTTCTGATTTGATCTGCAACATAGTAGAGAGAAGTGAGAGACAGAAATGTTTAAAGGGAGTGAGAAATAGATGGTGGGCGAGTGAGAGAGTTACAGACAAATTGAGAACGAGAGATGTCTACCCCAGGGTTGTCCACCTTCTGTTCATATACACAGAACCAAAGGCACTACATAAGAAATAACTTCATGAGATGATCTGAGCAGAAAACCTGGATTTACAAGAACACCCCCCCCCCTCTAAATGGTGGGTCCACTAGAGGTTCTTAGTGTTTCTCATAGCATAAGTGACAGGACCAGGCAAGCAGAAGATACACAGCTGCTTGAGAGTGGGATTTGTAACATGGTAACCAAATAATCCCACCATTTGTATACACATAGAAGGCCACAGGGCTTTCACCTAAATTACCCTGAGTTCCTGAGTGTGGGGGCATTGGTCTGAGTCCGGATTCTTTTTGCTGGCATGGGACAATGTGCGGTGGAGTTTTCAGGTGTTGGTGGACTCAGCAGGAGGTGTGCATAGAGAAGTTTTCTCTTAGCTGCCAGGTTGGAGACCTTAGGCATCTGTTCCTTGAGTAGGTGGATAAGGAAGGTTGAGTGAACCTTCAGCCATAACAGTGAGTTGCAGGTAGCACCATTCGGTTCCCCAACCTCAGTGTACCTAATGCAAACCCTCATCTGAATTCACCTCATTTCTGACTCTGCCCTTAAAAATCTCTGCCATTAGAATCTCCACTGGGATGTGGAGCAGATGCAAAGGCATCCAATTTTAGATCCACCACCTGATTCCTTGTTTCCTATTCTCCAGGGCAACCCAGGACAGTTATGCTCTGATTAAGTATGGATTCATTATTTCAGTATTATTGAAGCATTGCATCAGAAACTCTGGGTTTCAGTTTTCCTTTCCACTCACCAGGACTTTTAAGTTCACAGGGGTCTTTGCTCTTGTGCTCCTGCTCACACAGCAGAAATAATACAGTATTCTTGTTCCTCCCTGGATTCTTTGTTCTCACATTTCACACCAATCAAATAGTCCAGCCCTCCAGATATGAGAGAGGCTTTCCATTGTGTTGTACTTTCCAATTGATTTTCTCACTTCTTTCAATTAGTCACTCAATCTCTCCTTCTCTAAAAAGTTTACACCTTTGGAGGTGCCTACCTGCCTCCAATTCCTTTCCACCACTACTCTCTGGAATATAATCCCAGACACTTCTCTGAAGCTCTTTGTCTCTGTCCTCCATAATGTAGGAATGAGCTGCTGAGTCAGATGATTGGTTTCAGCTTGCATCTCTCTCACTGTTAGCACAAGGAGACCCAGAAGATGGAATGAGCTCCTGACACAGCAGTTGCTGCGGGCAGTGTAGGAATTAAGTTCATACCTACTTTGCAGCCACTCTGGTGTTTGACTTGGTGTCATTACTTCTTGGAAAAATCAATAGCTAGGTTGTTTACTAGATGCAACAGCTTGTTAGCCTCTAATCAACTTGTAAGACTCAGGCATTATGGTAGCCTGAGAGTGCACTGAAGAATTTTCTCTGCAGAGCCCAGAGTTCCATGAATACTAGTGTGCCCACAGGAACTAAGACCCCTATAAAGACAGATTTTGCCCACTTACACTCCCTCCCCTTCTCTCTTTCAGGCTCTTTGTTCTCTTGCTGCTCTTTCTGCTCTCTCCCCTCTCATCTCTTTGTGCTCCTGTCTCCACATTCTCTCCTGTCACCTGTCTATGTGTCTGTTTCTCTTTATCTCTTTTTTTTGTTTGATTCCACCTCTTTCCCCTTACTAATAAAACTTCTCACTCAAGTTCTGGCTGCCTGGCATGTTTGTACCCCACCTTAGTTACCTTCTTCTTCCATGGAATCTGCAGTGGTCCTCCATGCAGGACCACCATTAAGTTTATCTTAATATTGAAGGAAGAGGACATTGTCATGAGATATCCACCCTAATGCTATCCAAAGATAACTGAGTAGACATCACTGAATTTACATAGTGGTGGTTCAGCTGTAATGTGGGGCAACATATTTCTCCATTATATCTGTCTTTGTTAAAAGTCAATTGTTAGTAGAAGGAGGATGTGGGGATTCAACTCTTTGCCTGACTGATATTGAAAATGCTGACCTGAATTTTAAATTTTCTTTTACTTCTTTTGTTGGTGCTATGGCTGTGTTCGAACTCCTGGGAATAAGGTAACCTACTGAACTGTCTCAATCTAACCCTAACCCTAACCCTGTTTGCTAAATTCTAGTGATTAACTATAGGTATCAAAGATGATACGGTTATGATTTGTTTTTATTTTTTGCAATGTTTGTGCCTTTCTGTGGATGTTTTCCTTCCATACACAAGATTTCTTATAGTGAACACTCATCTTGCGCTCTCTATTAGCAAAAGAGTACCTTGCAGGCCTGACAATCCTGCCTCTACCTATTAAGTACTGGGGGGGGGCAAGTGTGAATCACTTAGATTCTTACGCTCATTATGTTTTTGAATTTGTATTTGAAAGAGTCTTTCTATTTTGCTTAGCCCAGATTAAAAATCAGGGTTTCTCACCATATTACCCATCTGAGTCCTGGATTCACAGGCAGTTTGAGCCTGTGAAAAATATGCTGGCTGACCAAGGTTATGTACAAGGAAGAGAACTGGGTAAATAACTCCAATGTGAACCTGAGTCTGTTTTATGTAACTATTAAATTATGAAAAGAGCTGGTAAAAGCTCTATGCTGGAAAATTTTCCCTAGGGTCTATAGTTGTGCAGCCTGTTCCCATTTTTAATACCTGGAAATCTCATAACCCAGTATGGATTTTCCCCTATGTGAAGAGTTCTTACCTGTTCTACACCTTGGAGTTAAACCCAGTGGTAGCACACCTAATGATATCTGGCAGATGGATGTTACTCATATTCCTTCCTTTGGCCAACTACAATTTGTATATGTGTCTGTGGATTTCCATTCTCATCTCATGTTTGCCTCTATTCATACTGGAGAAAGGCTTAAGGATGTTAAGAGCCATTGTTTACAAACCGTTGCTTATATGGAAATTCCCAAACAATTAAAAACTGATAATGGACGTGCTTATACTAGTCAGTGTTTTAACTCTTTTTTACAAAAAAAAAATTAATCTCACATGAGACAGGCATCCCTTATAAGCCTCAGAGTCAGGCCATGGTAGAGTGTGCACATTGCACAATTAAAGCCTATCTTCATAAAACAAAAAAGGGGGAGTTTACAAGGTCTCCTCATAATCACATTTCTCTGGTCCTTTATATTTTAAATTTTTTAACAATTCTTGGTGCTGCTTGAGCTGCAGACAACTGGCATTGGCACTCTCGGTCATCTGACTATGGCTCAGTTATGTCACTACAGGAAAATGGTCTGGCCCCAACCCAGTTCTAGTATGGGCCCGAGGGTCAGTTTGTGTCTTTCCACAAGACAAAGATAACTCTGTTTGGGTGCCTGAGTGGCTGATTCGCCATATGAGGAGGGAAGGTGATTGTAACAGCCAGAAAGAAGGTCCGATGTGTCTTCAAGAATCTACCCATCCTGATGCCTGCGGGTCTGAGTAGCTATATGTGGCCTTTTATCCTAACCACTAATTATAGTTTGAATCAAGAGGCTATAAATTTATACTTTTATCCAAAGTACAAGAATTTCACCTTCATCTCAGGCACTGTATTCTGGTTCCATTCTTATTGTAAACAATGCTAATAATTTTGGAGAAAGTTTCAATTGTTCTCAGCAGGTCTGCCGACTGTAACAGCTGTCTTGGGGATGAACCCAGGTGTGCAGCAGAGAGGAAAGGAGATTCTGGGATCATGGCTGCCAGTGCTGCCTTCACCCCTGAAGCTACAGTTTCTACCATAGCCCTCTCCCAATCGGTAAATACTGCAAGCACAGTGGATCAACTATCAGGTGATTTGGCTTAAGCATTAGCTACCCAAAGCACACTTTATTATCTAGTACAAATTGGCATTTTTAAACTAAATTTACAAACTAATCTCCTATAGGAACACTTGAATTTTTGTGAAAAACTCATATGGCTTCTTCTTCTGTCTTTCACACATATCTGTGTTAATTCATCATTCTTCTCCAGAAATCCTGGAGTGATGAGTTTTTCAGTTATACACATGCTTTAGCCATGCAGATCATTAACATCTATGAACCATGAATTTCACTTGCCAATGCAGAAGGCCTTTTACAAGGCCTTGTGAGCAGATCATCGGGGGTTTGTAGCCCTTGCATTTGGTCTACTTTGCCACAGCACTAAACAGGCCCAGGCCAACTTTCTAACAAGACAGATGCTGTCTTTGGCTCGAGGTAAAATGCCTCTGCCCACATGAGGCTAACAAACTATTCACCAGGGACAGTAAGGCAGAGAGGGCAAATATCCAACCTAAGAAAGGAAGGTTATGGGCCTGGGTGACCTCTCCAATTACAGGTAAGTAATTATGCTGACGTCTTCTTCCAAATAAGGCAGGTGTTAATTTATATTAAAAGAAAGGGAAAACTGTAAGTCCCAAACCAACTTGAGCAAACCTGAAGCTATTGGAGGGAATTCATTGCACCATGGCTGTTGTTGGTACTCTTCCCATTTTGATAACAAACCTGGAGACAACACACTCCTTGACAACAGACAACTTGTGACAACACATACCTCATGACAATACATACCTCATGAAAACACACACCTCATAGAGAGGAGCTAAGCCGAAATTTCCTGTAATTTTCCACTGTGCTGTAAGTCAGTAATTAAGCCCATTGTCTTGCCCCTCAATAAATGGCATTCAGTATTTGGCATTCTGACATTGCTTTCAATGAATGACCCACTGTCTTGTCTTTATTTCTAACTCTAGGCCTTCGCCCGATTCGTGTAAGAGATGGTAGCAAGGGAGCTACAAAAAAAAAAAAAAAAAATCTTTTCATTTTCTTACCTTTAGGACAGCTTGATCACATGGTTTCTCATGGTTGTTTTGATTTAAATTTGGCTGATGACTAAGGATTTTGAGCAATGTCTTATGTTTCTTTCAGTCATTTCTGATTCCTCAATTGAAAATTCAATATTAAGTCCTGTACCCCACTTTCTCATGTGGTTATTTGGAATTATTTACAGTTGGTGGTGTGTCATGTTGTCAGCCCAACAGAGTTCATTAGATAAGATTCTCTGCTCATGAGTTTATAAAATTATTCCATTTGTAAAATTGGTGTTGCCTGTGTCCCTCATGGGTCACTTCTGTTGCAAGATCTCAGAAACTGATGGTGTGAAATTATGCAGTTTTTTAAATCGGTTAAACATTCGATCCTTCAAAATCTATTATTATGAAATCAGAAATCAGTGGATATCCCAATGTCCCTCATTCGCTGGGCACTGGTTCTGGTATCAATCTCCTCCTGTGTCAATCGCACAGCAGCCAAACCCACAATGGATGACACCATCATTACATACCTAATCAGAAAAGTATCTGATTGGATATTCCTTCATACTTAACTTCCATAAGATGGAACCAGAGTCCAGTGATTGTCAAGGAAGTAATACTTAGATAATTAAATGAATAAAAATCAAACTAGTGAATGGTGATTTATACGTGACTCCTACAAAATAGCACAAAACTGAAGCGAAAATTGAGTTTTTGATCATAGATTTGAAAAAAAATGAATGAATAATGAGATAATTACTGAATTTCACCCATAGAGACCTAAAAAATGCTATCACCATTCACTAAAATAAATACATAACTAAATAATGAAATCACCAAAAGGAACAATTACCACCAAAAAGGTGGATCCAGACTCCACTCTTTCTGGAGAGGAAAAAGGCAGGTTTGAATAATGAAATAATCAGATAGTTAGATCGTCTGTCACACCTGAGTCACACAAGGTGGCACCAAACTTCAGGGTTCACAGATTATATGAGGAAACGATTTAAAAATTACATATTTAAAGGTGTAAGTCATTGAACTTTTTTGTCTCATCAATTCGTGGCAGGCGTGCCGGACATGATAAAATATGCTGTCTTCATTGATTTTTAAAATTCCATAAGTTAATAAAGAGATAATTGTACTGTCTTCCCTGATGAACTCTGTTGGCCTGACATCATCACCAGCTCCTGAATCTCTGTTGTGGTGCGGGAGGACCTGAGATGATGGGCCCACACCTGGTACAGCAGCATCCCTAGTACTCTGGGTCATGCATAGGTCATCCAGAAACTGCTGTGTCCATGTCTACAAACTTCCTATCCTTGTCCCTGATAGCAATTTAACCCTAAACAGAATCAATGATGTCATTGTCCATTGATTAATGATTTAAATAATTAAATAAGTCAGTAATAGATAACTGTCACCATAAAGAGGTGATGTAGCTTTTAACTGGAAGGAAAGACTGGCCAGACTCCAGTCATGAAAGATGTCATCTTCATCAATTCAAACAATCAGTCATAAAATATGATGATATTGCATTATAACTCCTGAAGAGGGAGCTTTACAGGACTCTTCATGGAATAGAGGATTATTGGTTTACATAAATATTCAAATCTTTACATTATCTTGGGTATTAACAGTATTTCTCAATTTAAATACATTAATTATGTAATTAGATGATCTGCCAGACTGGACCCCACTAGGTGGCAACAATCTCCAGGGGTCATAGATGATATAATCATTGTTTTATATAACTAAACCATCAAACACTGAGTTGATGTAACATCATTAACGTTCCTAAGGTGGCTCCAAACCAGACTCGGGAACAACGCTGCCTCAAAAGAGATGGACTGCAATCCAATCATCCCTAAGTCTACTCTAACAAAAGGATTATCACTTTCCTAAAGGAAGTTGACAATGGAAAACTCACCTTTTGATGAATAATTGTGAGTCTTATTATCATTAAAACCATTATATTACTTCTTAGGAGAGAGAGAGATACCATTCATAAACAGAAGTCTTTGAACTGTTTCGCCACGGACTATGTTCTCTCATATTAGGTAATCTTGAATTGGGTAACCAATAAAAGCTGTCGGCAAACTTCCAGTGATATGGCTATGACTTACTGAGGCGATTACATGCTGTCATTAAAAATTTTAGGGGATAGTGTTGTTGGGAGATTGTAGTATGCCATGATAACATTTTATCGAAACTGCTCTCTGGTCCTTGGCCCATGATACCAGGATATAGAATGCAATTAGGGTTTCCAAGCGATATTTATGATCCAACATTCTGTCCCATTCTAGACACTTTCTACATGCTAAAATTGGCATACCCACCCATCGACTAACCTTAACCTCACTGATTACTGATTTTCTCACAAAAACAAAAACAAAGCAGGGCCCTGTTTTTTTTTTTTTTTTTTTTTTTGAATTACACATATTTATGAGTCTCTTAAGCTACAACATGCCTATAGTAATATAAGCATAAAAATGAAAGCATCATTATGCCATTCAAGTACATTTATGAGTATTTCCACCTATTTTTTATGCTTCAATTTTCTCACTTCCAGAATGGAAACAATACAATGGATTGCCTCTACCATAATCCTCTTCTCTTTATAGAAAATAAAATAAACTCCTCTTCATTCTCTGACCTTTAGAGGACCTTGATCCCATGGTTTCTCAGTGTTGTTTAGATTTTCATTTGGCTGAAGACTATGGATTGTGAGCACTGTCTTATTATTCTTTCAGTCATTTTGGATTCCTCAATTGATAGTTCTCTATTTAGTCCTGTACCCTGCTTTCTAATATGGTTATTTAGAGTTATTTATTGTTGGTGGTGTGCCATGTTATCAGTACGACCTAATTCATTAGATAAGATTCTCTGATCATGAGATTATCAAATGATTCAGTTTTTAAAATCGGTGTTGACAGTGTCCTTCATTGGTCACTTCTGTTGCAACCTCTCAGAAAATTAGGATGCGAAATATTACAGTTTTTTAAAATCGTTTAATCATTCGATCGTTAAAAAATATTATTACATAATCAGTAATCACTAGATAACCCAGTGTCCCTCATTCTCTGGGCACTGCTTCTGGTACCAATCTCCTGTATGTGTCAATCACACACCAGGCAAACCCACAATGAATGACACCATCATTATTTACGTAACAAAATAAGTAAAGAATTGCATAGTCCTGCATACTTAACTTTCATAAGATGGAGCCAAACTCCAGCGATGGTCAAGGAAGTATTACTAAGATAATTAAATAATGCCACACGATTAACTCCCAGGGAGGATGGCCAGACTCCAGTCATGAAGTACAACATCTTCATCGATTTAAATGATTAATATATAAGGAAAAAATAATTGAACAATGACATGGTGGTGCATACTTAAATCTCACATGGAGAAGTCAGACTCTTCTCCACCATGCCTGCCTTGGTGAATTCTTTGTACTTCTCGGAGGGCACCATGGAATCTTCTGGCCTCAATCATCCAGCATCCCTAGTACTCTGGGTGATGCAGAGATCATCAAGAATCTGCTCTATCCATGTCCACGACTTTCCTAACCTTGTCCTGGACAGATATTTGCACACTAATCGTAATCAATGATGTCATTGTCTGCCGTTTAAATGATTTAAATAATTAAATAAGTCAGTAATAGCTAACTGTCACAATAAAGAGGTGATGTAGCAGTTAAGTGGCAGGGGAGAATGGCCAGACTCCAGTCTTGAAGGATGTCATCATTGTCAATTGAAACAATTAATCGTAAAATGTGATGATATGGCATATTGACTCCACAAGAGGGAATTTTACATGACTCTTCACGGAATAGAGGATTACTGGTTTACATAACTATCCAAATATGTACATTATCTTGGGTCTTAACACAAACGGTCAATTCAAATACTTTAATTATGTAATTAGATGATCTGTCACACTTGACCCCACAAGGTGGAACCAAATTCCAGGTGTCACAGATGATATCATCATTGCTTTATATAACTAAATAATCAAATAATGAGCTGATGTGACACCATCCACTTCCCTGGCTCCAAACCAGACTTGTGAACAATGATTTCATCATTAATTTAAATAATTTAATTACATAATTAATATTTAGATGGTCTAAAGTACTTGATTCCCACATTGTGGAACAATAATCCACTGATCATGGATAATCTAATGTCCTATTTTAATAATTAAATAATAACATAATCAGAGGATGAAATGGTCTGCCATACTCGACACAAGTTTTCTTCAACTTGACTCCCACAAGTTTGTGTGAAACTCCCCAGTTCATGGCTTTACTCACAGAATTCAGTAGTAAAATGTGTATATGCTGAAATGTCATTGTGTATGCAGGGTTGTAGAACATATCACACGTTTGATGTTGGACATCTGACTCAAAAGAAATGAACTGCATTCCAATAATCCCTATGTCTACCCTAACACACAGATTATCACCAACCTGATGGAAGTTACCAAAGGAACACTGAACTTTTGATGAGTAATTGTGAGTCTTATTATCTTTTAATCCATAGTTTTACTTCTTAGAAGAGAGAGCATCCATAAACAGAAGTCTTTGAACCGTTCATCCACAGACTGTATTCTCTGATATTAGGTAATGTTGAATTGGGCAACCAGTAATAGCTCTAGGCCAACTTCCAGAGATTTGGTTATGACTTGGTTAGGGGAATCAAATGCTGCCATTAAAAGTTTTAGGAGATAGTTATCTTGGGAGATTGTGATGTCCTATGATAACACTTTATCGTAGCTTCTCTCTGGTCCTTGGCCCATGATATCAGGATACAGAATGCAAGCAGGGTTGCCCGGCAACATTTATGATCCAACATTCTGTCACAATCTAGTGCACCTCCCACATGATAAAATTAGCATACCCACCCATCGACTAACCTTGCAGCCTCACTGATTTTCACACAAAAACAAAAGAGGTAATCTTTTTTTTTTTTTTTTGAGGTGTACATATTTACCAGTCTCTTAAGCTACAACATCCCTATAATGATATAAGCATGAAAACGAAAGCATCATTATGCCATTCAAGCACAATTATGAGTATTTCAACATATTTTCCATGCTTCAATTATCTCATTTCCAGAATGCAAACAATTCCATTAATCGCCTCTACCAGAATCCTTTCCTAAGTGTTGAAAATAAATTAAATTTCTCTTCATTTAGAGCATCTTGTTCTGATTGTTTCTCAAAATTCTTTTGTTTGCACTTGGCTGATGATTAAGGATGTTGAGTACTGTCTTATGGTCCTTTAAATCACTTTAGATTCCTCAATTGATAATTCTCTATTGAGTCCTTTATCCCCATTTCTAATATGGTTATTTAGAGTTATTTGGAGTTGGAGGTGTGTCATGTTATCAGCCCGACAGAGTTCATTAGATAAGATTCTCTGATCATGAGATTATTAAATTATTCAGTTTTTAAAATCGGTGTTGACTGTGTCCTTCATAGGTCAGCTCTATCGCAACCTCTCAGAAACTGATGATGCGAAATAATACAATTTTTTTTCAATCGCTTAATCATTCGATCTTTAAAAATCTATTATTACCTAATCAGTAATCACTGCATAAACCAGTGTCCCTCATTGTCTGGGCACTGCTTCTGGTACCAGTCTCCTGCTGTGTCAATCACACAGGGGCCAAACCCATAATGGCACACGATTAATTCCCAGGGAGGAATAACCAGACTTCTGTCATGAACGACAACATTTTCATCGATTTAAATAAATAGTATGTAATGAAATATAATTGAATAATAATATGGGGCGGCATAATTAAATCCGACATGGAGAAGTCAACCCTTCTCTTCATGGAATAATGATGTATTTAAAAACTTAAATTGATAATTAATTAGTTGGTGCTTAATATTAACTCTACAAGTTGGCACCAAACTTGTAAAACTATGGCTGATGTAATGATCTGTTTCAATAACTAAATAATCAAGTAATGAGATGAGGTTACATCATCAACTCCCAACATCTGACTCCAAAAGGGACCTATGGTCCATAACATCACATTTATTTTAAATACATTAATGAAATGATGAATTTTTATTTAATTTCCTAGTATTACATTTAAATAAGTATGTGTAGTATTAGATGATGTGATGGTCTGGCATGATTGACTTTCATAACGAAGCTCAAAACTCGAGCGATCATTGAATAAATAATAACAGATTTTCATAAATATATGAATAAAAATTCAACAAGTGGATGGTGTTTTACACGTGACTCCTATGATATTGCTCATGACTGAAGAGTTCATTGAGTATTTAATCACAAATTTGAACAAAAAAAAGAATGAATAATAAGATAATATCTCATACTTCACCCCTAGAGGGATAACAAAATGATATCACCATTGATATAAGTATAATAAATAATGAAATCACCAGAGACAATAGACCAGCATCTTCAACAAATGGTGCTGGCACAATTGGATGAGGGTGTGTAGAAGACTGCAGATAGACCCATGTGTGTCGCCATGCACAAAACTCAAGTTTAAATGGATAAAAGTCCTCAACATCAATCCAGCCACCTTGAACCTCTTAGAAGAAAAAGTAGGATGTACCATTGAACAAATAGATTATTTTCCAGAGATAGATACATGTTATGTTAGAAATAATTGTGTTTATGGATCTCCTTTGTGGGTGAAGTGACTTCTCCCTGGGAAGTCAGATTAATGCTAGAACAGATGCAATTTCATCATGTTAGAAGAATGTTTATGAGACAATCTCTTATGTTGATGTAAGTGGAATTGGTTGCAGTCTGTTGCTCTCCAAAGCAATGGCCTTGCGGTCTTCTGTACTATACCTTCAAAATTCTTAAATTAGTTTAACACCTAAGAGATTTAAATTTTCCATTAGAGTCAAGTAGCCAACTATCCAGTGCAGTCACAGGAAAAGCATTTGCATGTGGAGCATTGCTTCTGCCTTCAGACCAGAATAAGGAAAATTTTTTACACTGCAGTGATGGGAGATGTCATCCTGTATATGTTTCTCATACTGGTTAATAAATAAAGCACTGTTGGCCAATAGGAAAGGAAGATAGGAGGGACTAGGAGACAAGGAGGAAATAGGAAGTAGGGAGAAGGAGTCAGCATGGAAAGACCAGAAGCCTACCTCACTCCCCGGTAAGACCACGTGGAAATACATAGAAATGGGTTAATAATTAAGACATAGCTAGCCGATAAGAAACTAGCACCTGGCCAATAGCTTTGTATCAAATACAGAGTCTCTGTGTGTTATTTGGGGCTGGCATGGCGGCGGGACAAGACCAGGCAGCGGGCGCAAAAACCATACTCGTTACAATGCAGGAGGATTTAGGGTAAGCAACCAAGTGCTGGAGTCACCACTATGAAAAAAGTACATGACTGTGGTAGGGGGAGTGATTTTGTAATTTCCCAGCATGTTTTAATCTGTCATGTGTTTGAACACAGACCAGCGTATGTAGGTGTACAGTTTGTGAAGGTTGAGATGAAAGGCAGGATCGTTCTGTGGCTAGCGTTGCCTAAGCAGTAACTAACCACATTGACTAAGTCACTAGTCAGCCACACAAAGCTAGGTTACTAGTTAGCCACAGTCACTATGTCTCTAGTTAGCCACACACAATATATCACTACTTACCCACCCATACTAAGTCACTAGTCAGCCACACATCTAATTCACTAGCTAGCCACAAACACCAAGAAATTAATCAGCCAGACACACAGAGCTAGTAGTTAGCCATTCACCTACGTATTTCTATGTATTTAGTCAGCTACACTCCTAAGTCACTAGTTATCCACACATACTAAATCAGTAGTTAGACACACACACTATGTTACTAGTTAGACACATACAAAGTCTGTCTAAAAGACAAACAGCTCACACTAAGGTGGTCCCAGGACTTGGGAATCAGGCCTTTAATCCCAGCAGTATGGATTTCGAGGTAGGATTGACACAGCTGGAGTCACAGTGCAGAAAGATAGAGGCAGGATGGAGGCTGAGATTTCCCTCCTTCAACAGTAGTTGAGGTAAGCAATATGGAATTATGTAATCATTCCTAGAGAATCCATAATTGTGGATTGTATACATCCATACATCCATAATTGTGGGCTGTATCTTGGAATCCACAGATGAGGGCTATCAAGATTCTGGATAAAGGAGAGACCTTATCATGTATACAAATTGTGATAATTACAGTATTCAGCAAAAACCGGTCTGGGTGTACTCTTGTGGACTATGTAACAGGACTGTTATGTTTTGTGGGTTTGGTTGTACAATCTAAGAGAAATGGTTTGAGGAATACTTGATGTGCTCTAATTGAAACTCCTAGTCTCTGGAACACATGGCCATGAAGCTATTTTCAGCTATTCAAAATATTTTTTTTTTTTTAGATCATAACTACATCATATCCACTTACACTTTTCTGCCCACAAGCCCTACTATGATTACTCAATGTTCTCTAATTCATAGCCTGCTTTTCTTAAACAGGAGTTTCACATTAAACACAGTGGATATTGGAAGGTGGCATACATTTGGTGGCAGGATTTCCTAGCTATGAGGTCAAAGGTTACTGACCAGGAACAATGAGTATGTAACAATATGTGCACAGAAAGGTCACTGTGATTTTCATAATGAGCAGCTTGACTTCCAGGATAGTAGAAGAATGCATACTAATACACAAACTTTCTGGAATAGGCCACTATCTGCAGGGTGGGTTGTGCAGAGCTACAAGGACTATACAATCTGAGTCATGGATTTCTGATTCCCTGGTCATGGGCTGCAAAATTTTAGGTCCAACTGAGTGGTCCCAGGCAATGCTGGACTCTGAGAAGGCTTCCTTCCATGATTCTCTTTTCCTTCTGCTCTATCGAGTTATAAGGAAGAACAAAGGTTACACCATTCTGAATGTACGGTTTTCAAAGCAGGTCTGCTCAGATGTCATTTCTGCAAAATTTGTGTGGACCATGAGACAGACTAAGGTTCTTTTGGTCCATGTGGTGAACTGGGCAGTTACCCTTGTCCTGTGAGCCTTCCTGTCCATGTGTTTCTTGGTTTGAGGGAGACTCTGCAGCCCTGGCATGGGAGGGTATGTTGCTTATGATAAAACTGTCCACTGTGCACATGCATGCAATGCTGTTGGTGTGCAGTGGGGGCTGACACTGGATAACTGGAGGTATGATTACTTGAAGTTCTGAATATTCCATTCCACTTTCAGGTTTGCCTTATAAATATTTTAGAAAGTACTAAAAAGTAGTGATGCAGATATCTCTCAGCAATACAAGATTATAATGTTTTTAACTCTCTGCTAACAAGAGTTACAATACTGTACTGAGTGAAGTTTAATTCCAGTGTACAAAATGCATCTTTGTTCTGCAGAAATTTCTCAGGTGTGTATGGTTTGGGACAGGGAGTTAGGTCAGGGTTTTCATCTTGGGCTTAAATCTCTTGGCAGGAAGCAGATTTTAAATTATTCTCCCATGTTGTTTGTGGAATGGGCATCAGTGGGGCTTAGTTTACCTGAATAAATGAAGGGGCATAAAGGTCTGCAGAGCCATAGCAGAAGATCAGCTCCTTTTGCATAGAGAGCTCTAGAGCAGGGACATCCTGTCTTTGGAATAGATATCCATAGCTGCAGGGTCAAAAGTGTTGAAGGGTCACTTTGAATCGATTTAATTGGAGTGTTGAAGTCTGTGTTTATTTAATCTCTTTACACTTGGATTCATAGGTATTTGGATAACAGTGGTCAAGATCACACTTTTCATGGCTAAATTTCTTTTGTACTTTATATTAATAGTTGATATATTTTGACCTTTGCTCTTGGGTTATTCTATCTATCTCTTTTATTCTTTTACAAAGAATATACATATTTTGATTGTTGTTACTTTGTGGTAAGTATAAAATTCATATTATATCGGTTTGTGTATCTTGTTTTCATAATTCCATTGAGCATTCTGGGTATTTCCAAAATAAAATGTTAATGTGCCTTTGTAATCTCCATTTTGTTATTAATTGGTGTTCATTGTCATTGGATTGTACTCATTTCATGTTACAAACTTACCATGTATAGGATCTTAAATTCTGATACTTCATGTTCCTAAAGACCATTATTTAGTTCTTAATTTCCTGTATCCACCCTGTAGTTCTTAAATTGTATCTTGTGAATTCTTTCTTTGTTTCTTTCTTTCTTTCTTCATTTCTTTATTTACGTCAAGGTTGATATCATTTTGTTATCTCTCTAGGGAAGAATTATGAGAAATTTTCTGTCTATTCATTCATTGTTTTTGTTCAAATCTATTATGAAGGACTCAATATCTCTTCAGTATTGAGCAATCATTTAGGCTTCACGCATAAAACACCATCCACTTGTTTAATGTGTATTCATTTAATTATGAAAATCTGTCATTATGTATTCAGTGATCACTGGAGGTTTAGGCTCCTTAGGGGAAACCATTGTAGCAGACCATCACATCATCTAATATTACACTTACTTCTTTAATTGTTAAACTAGGAAATTAAGTAATAATTCATCATTTAATTTACACATTAAAAATACATGCAATGTTATGGACCATAAGACACTTTTAGAGTCAGATTTTGGGGGGTGATGATGTAATATCATCTCATTACTTCATCATTTAGCTATGAAAATAGATCTTTACATCATTGATATGTTTCAGACTTTGGTGCCTTCTCGTCAGTGTAAATATAAAAGGCCCACTAATTAATTTTCAATTTAATTTTTTAAAAACATCATTATTCCAGTAAGAGATCAGTCTGACTACTCCATGTGGGATTTAAGTATGCACCACCATGTCATTTTTTAATCATTTTTCATTATATATTAAGTATTTAAATCGACGAAAATGTTCTTCTTGACTGGAGTAGGGCAATTCCCCTCATGGGAGCTAATCACGTGGCATTATTTAATTATCTAATTAGTACTTACTTGACAATCACTGGAGATTGGTTCCATCTTCTGAAAGTTAACAATAGAGGACTATCGAATTATTAACTTATTTAATTGCATAAGAAATGATGGTGTCATCCGTCATTTGGCTGCTGTGGGATTTACATAGCAGGAGATCGGTACCAGAAGCAGTGCCCAGAGAATGGGGGACACTGCCTCATACAGTGATTACTGATTATGTAATAGTAGAGTTTTTTAACAATCGAATGATTACATGATTTTAAAAAACTGTACTCTTTCGCATCATCAGTTTCTGAAAGGTTGCAACAGAACTGACCCATGAAGGACACAGTGACCACCGATTTTAAAAATGGAATAACTGAATAATCTCCTGATCAGGGAATCTCATCTAATGAACTCTATCGGGCTGATAAGTTGACACACCACCAACATTAAATGACTCTAAATAACCATATTAGAAAGCAGGGTACAGGACTTAATAGAGAACAGTCAATTGAGGAATACAAAATGATTGAAAGAAACATAAGACACTGCTCAAAATCCTTAATCATCAGCCTAAATCAAATCTAAACAACCCTGAGAAACCATGGGATCAAGCTCCGCTAAAGGTAAGAGAATGAAGAGGAGTTTATTTTATTTTCAATAAAGAGAAAGGGATTATGGCAGCCGCGATTACTTGTATTGTTTCCATTCGAGAAATTAGAAAATTGAGGCATAGAAAACAGATTGAAAATACTCATCATTGTACTTGAATGGCACAATGATGTTTTTGTTTTCATGCTTATGTCACTATATGCAAGTTGTAGCTTGAAAGAATGGTAAATCTAGAGAACTCAAAAGAAAGGGTCCTGCTTTGTTTTTGTGAGAAACTCAGTGAGACTGTAAGGTTAGTTCATCGGTGGGTATACTCCTTTAAGCCCGTGGGATGGGCACTAGAATGTGACAGAATGTTGGTTCATAAATGTTGCCTGGCAGCCCTGTTGCATTCTGTCTCCTGGTATCATGGGCCAAGGACCAGAGAGCAGTTTCGAGAAAGTTTTATCATTGGACATTACAGTCTCCCAAGGTAACTCTCTCCTAAAACTTTGAATGACAACATTTGATTCGCCTAAACAAGTCATAGCCACAACTCTGGAAGTGTGCCTACTGCTTTCAATCGTTACCAAATTAATGATTACCTAATCATCAGAGAACGTAGTCTGTGGAGAAACAGTTCAAAGTCTTCTGTTTATGGATACTCTCTCTCCTAGGAAGTCACACTATGGAACAAAAGACACATAAGACTCACAATTATTCATCAAAAGGTGAGTTTGCCATTGATGGATTCCTTCAGGAAGGTGATAATCCATATGTTAGAGTGGACTTTGTGATTATTCGATTTCAGTCCAACTGTTTTGAGGCAGCCGCCCAACATTAAATATGTGATATCTTCTAAAAACCCTGCATACACAATGACTTTTCAGCATTTAAACATGTTACTACTCTGCTCTGCGATTAAATAACTGATGAACCTGGGAGTTTCCCACAATCATGTGGGAGTCAACAGAGAGTCAATTGTGTGGAGTATGGCAGACCATTTCATCCTCTGATTATGTTGTTATTTGATTATTAAAATAGGACATTAGATAATCCATGATCAGTGGATTGTGGTGATACGATGTGGGAGGCAATTATTATAGACCATTCTAATATCAATTATATAGTTAAAATATGTAAATTTATCACGACAGCATCGTTCATGAGCCTGGTTTGGAGCCACCTTAGGGAAGTGGATGATGTTACATGAACTCATTATTTGATTATTTAATTATATAAAACAATGTTTTTATCGCCCATAACACCTGGTATCTGGTGCCACAGATCATCTAATTACATAATTAAAGAATTTAAATGGACAATCTGTGTTAATCCCCAAGACAATGTAAATATTTGTATATTTATGTAAACAACAATCCTCCATTCCATGAAGAAACCTGTAAAGCGCCCTCTTGTGGAGATAATGTGCAATATCATCACATTTTATGATTCATTGACTCAATTGATGATGATGACATCCTTCATGACTGGAGTCTGGCCATGCTTCCCGGAGAGTAAAATGCTACATCCCCTATTTATTGTGTCAGTTAACTATTACTGACTTACTTAATTCTTTAAAATAGGTAAATGACAGACAGTGCCATCACCGAATACGGTTAGGGTGCAAAAATCTGTCAGGGACAAGGTTAGGAAAGTTGTACACATGGCAGAGCATTTTCTGAATGATCTATGCATCTTCCAGAGTACGAGGGATGCTGGGTGATTGAGTCCTGAAAGTTGCACGGTGCCCTCTGAGAAGTACAAGGACTTCACCAAGGCCGGCACGGTGGTCTGGCTGGTCTTCCTCCACATCTTCACATCGGTTGTGATCGACCATGAGAAGAAGGAGTGGCACTAGGAGTTCGGCACCATCACCGAGACCTGGCAAAAGGATGATGACTCAGAACACGGAAGAACATCTCTCTCTCAGCTATGCTATTGATGCCCCTGCTGCAGCCATCTTCTCAGCTGTTATCAACATTGTGGCTACTACTGCTACGCCAGGATTGGGCCCACTATCTCACGTCCTGCTGCACCACAACAGACATTCAGGCGATTGTGATGAGGTCAGGCCTACAGAATTCATCAGCAAGACAGTATGATTATCTGACGATTAACTGATGGCATCCCAAAAATGCGTGATGACAGCATACAGATTCATACCAGGCAAGTCAGCCCAGGAATTGATGATACAATAAAATGTCAACGGCTTACATATTTAAAGAAGTAATTATTAAATTCTTTCCCTATATCATCTATGATCCCTGAAGTTTGGCGCCAACTTGTGTGACTCAAGTGTGACAGATTATTTCATTATTCAAATCTGTCTTTTTCTACTGCAGGGAGAGTGGAGTCTGTATCCACCTTGTTGATTTTAAATTGTATCTTTCGAATTCTTTCTTTCTTTCTTTCTTTACTTCATTCTTTCTTTCTTCCTTTCTTTATTTAAATCAATTTTGATATCATTTTGTTATCTCTCTAGGGGTGAATTATGAGAAACTACCTCTTTATTCATTCATTTTTTGTTCAAATCTACGATTAAGAACTCAATGTCTCTTCAGTATTGAGCAATCATTTAGGCTTCACGCATAAATCACCATCCACTTCTTTAATGCTTATTCATTTAATTATGAAAACCCATCATTATGTATTCAGTGATCACTGGAGTTTGGAGCCTCCTTTGGGGAGACCGTTGTAGCAGACCATCACGTCATCTAATACTACACTTACTTCGTTAACTGTTAAACTAGGAAATTAAGTAATAATTCATCATTTAATTTATGTATTAAAAATACAGGTAATGATATGGACCATAAGTCCTGTTTGGAGTCAGATTTTGGTAGTTGATGATGTAATATCATCTCATTACTTCATCATTTAGCTATGTAAATAGATCTTTACATCAGCGATAGGTTTAAGACTTTGGTGCCATCCCATCAGTGTTAATATAAAAGGCTCACTAATTAATTTTCAATTTAATTTTTAAAAACATCATTATTCCAGTAAGAGATCAGTCTGATTACTCCATGTGGGATTTAAGTAGGCACCACCATGTCATTTTCCAATCGTTTTTCATTATATATTAATTATTAAAATCGATGAAGGTGTTGTTCTTCTAGACTGGAGTCGGGCCAAAGCTCCATGGGAGTTAATCACTTGGCATTATTGAATTATCTAAGTACTACTTCCTTGACAATCACTGGAGTTTGGTTCCATCTTTTGAAAGTGAAATATGGAGGACTATCCAATTACTAACTTATTTGATTGCGTAAGAAATGAGGGTGTCATCCGTCATTTGGCTGCTGTGGCATTGACACAGCAGGAGATCGGTACCAGAAGCAGTGACCAGAGAATGGGAGACACTGCCTTATACAGTGATTTCTGATTATGCAATAGTAGGTTTTTAAACATCGAAAGACTACACGATTTAAAAAATAAAAACTGTACTGTTTCGCATCATCAGTTTCTGAAAGGTTGCAACAGGACTGACCCATGAAGGACAGAGTGACCACCGATTTTAAAAATGGAATAACTGAATAATCTCCTGATCAGGGAATCTCATCTAATAAACTCTGTCTGGCTGATAAAATTACACACCACCAACAATAAATAACTCTAAATAACCTTATTAGCAATTAGGGTTCAGGACTTAATAGAGAACAGTCAATTGAATTCAAAATGACTGAAAGAAACAGAAGACACTGCTCAAAATCCTTAATCATCAGCCTAATGCAAATCTAAACAACTCTGTGAAACCGTGGGATCAAGCTCCTCTAAAGGTAAGAGGATACGGAGGAGTTAATTTTATTTTCAATAAAGGGAAAAGGATTATGATAGAGGCGATTAATTGTATTGTTTCCGTTCTAGAAATTAGAAAACTGAAACATAAAAAACAGGTTTAAAATACTCATCATTGTACTTGAATGGCACAATGATGCTTTCGTTTTCATGCTTATATCTCTATAGGCAAGTTGTAGCTTGAGCGACTGGTAAATATGTAGAACTCAAAAGAAAGGGCCCTGCTTTGTTTTTGTGAGAAACTCAGTGAGACTGTAAGGTTAGTTCATCGGTGGATATACTCCTTTAAGCCCGTGGGATGGGCACTAGAATGTGACAGAATGTTGGTTCATAAATGTTGCCTGGCAGCCCTGTTGCATTCTGTCTCCTGGTATCATGGGCCAAGGACCAGAGAGCAGTTTCGAGAAAGTTTTATCATTGGACATTACAGTCTCCCAAGGTAACTCTCTCCTAAAACTTTGAATGACAACATTTGATTCGCCTAAACAAGTCATAGCCACAACTCTGGAAGTGTGCCTACTGCTTTCAATCGTTACCAAATTAATGATTACCTAATCATCAGAGAATGTAGTCTGTGGAGAAACAGTTCAAAGTCTTCTGTTTATGGATACTCTCTCTCCTAGGAAGTCACACTATGGAACAAAAGACACATAAGACTCACAATTATTCATCAAAAGGTGAGTTTGCCATTGATGGATTCCTTCAGGAAGGTGATAATCCATATGTTAGAGTGGACTTTGTGATTATTCGATTTCAGTCCAACTGTTTTGAGGCAGCCGCCCAACATTAAATATGTGATATCTTCTAAAAACCCTGCATACACAATGACTTTTCAGCATTTAAACATGTTACTACTCTGCTCTGCGATTAAATAACTGATGAACCTGGGAGTTTCCCACAATCATGTGGGAGTCAACAGAGAGTCAATTGTGTGGAGTATGGCAGACCATTTCATCCTCTGATTATGTTGTTATTTGATTATTAAAATAGGACATTAGATAATCCATGATCAGTGGATTATGGTGATACGATGTGGGAGGCAATTATTATAGACCATTCTAATATCAATTATATAGTTAAAATATGTAAATGTATCACGACAGCATCGTTCATGAGCCTGGTTTGGAGCCACCTTAGGGAAGTGGATCATGTTACATGAACTCATTATTTGATTATTTAATTATATAAAACAATGTTTTTTCACCCATGACACCTGGTATCTGGTGCCACAGATCGTCTAATTACATAATTAAAGAATTTAAATGGACAATCTGTGTTAATCCCCAAGACAATGTAAATATTTGTATATTTATGTAAACAACAATCCTCCATTCCATGAAGAGACCTGTAAAGCGCCCTCTTGTGGAGATAATGTGCAATATCATCACATTTTATGATTCATTGACACAATTGATGATAATGACATCCTTCATGACTGGAGTCTGGCCATGCTTCCCGGAGAGTAAAATGCTACATCCCCTATTTATTGTGTCAGTTAACTATTACTGACTTACTTAATTCTTTAAAATAGGTAAATGACAGACAGTGCCATCACCGAATACGGTTAGGGTGCAAAAATCTGTCAGGGACAAGGTTAGGAAAGTTGTACACATGGCAGAGCATTTTCTGAATGATCTATGCATCTTCCAGAGTACGAGGGATGCTGGGTGATTGAGTCCTGAAGGTTGCACGGTACCCTCTGAGAAGAAAAAGGACTTCAATAAGGCCGGCACAGTGGTCTGGCTGTTGACCACCTGTTCTTCCTCCACATCTTCACATCTGTTGTGATCTACCATGAGAAGAAGGAGTGGCACTAGGAGGTCGGCACCATCACCGACACCTGGCAAAAGGATGACGACTCAGAACACGGAAGAACATCTCCTTCTCAGCTACGCTATTGATGCCCCTGCTGCAGCCATCTTGTCAGCTGTTATCAACATTGTGGCTGCTAATGCTATGCCAGGATTGGGGCCATTATCTCAGGTCCTCCCGCACCACAACAGATATTCAGGCGCTTGTGATGAGGTCAGGCCAACAGAATTCATCAGGCAAGACAGTATGATTATCTGACGATTAACTGATGGCATGTTAAAAATGCGTGATGACAGCATACAGTTTCATACCTGGCAAGTCTGACGAGGAATTGATGATACAAAAAAATGTCAATGGCTTACACATTTAAAGATGTAATTATTAAATTCTTACATTATATAATCTGTGACCCCTGAAGTATGGCGCCTCCTTGTGTGACTCAAGTGTGACAGAACATCTAACTATCAGATTATTTCATTAATCAAATCTGTCTTTTTCTACTCCAGGGAGTGTGGAGTCTCTATCCACCTTGTTGATTTTAAATTGTATCTTTCGAATTCTTTCTTTCTTTCTTTGTTTCATTCTTTCTTTCTTCCTTTCTTTATTTAAATCAATTTTGATATCATTTTGTTATCTCTCTAGGGGTGGATTATGAGAAACTACCTCTTTATTCATTCATTTTTTGTTCAAATCTATGATTAAGAACTCAATGTCTCTTCAGTATTGAGCAATCATTTAGGCTTCACGCATAAATCACCATCCACTTCTTTAATGCTTATTCATTTAATTATGAAAATCCGTCATTATGTATTCAGTGATCACTGGAGTTTGGAGCCTCCTTTGGGGAGACCGTTGTAGCAGAACATCACGTCATCTAACACTACACTTACTTCTTTAACTGTTAAACAAGGGAATTAAGTAATAATTCATCATTTAATTTACGTAGTTCAAATACAGGTAAAGTTATGGACCATAAGTCCTGTTTGGAGTCAGATTTTGGGAGTTGATGATGTAATATCATCTCATTACTTCACCATTTAGCTATGTAAATAGATCTTTACATCAGCGATAGGTTTAGGACTTTGGTGCCATCCCATCAGTGTTAATATAAAAGGATCACTAATTATTTTTCAATTTACTTTTTTAAAAACATCATTATTCCAGTAAGAGATCAGTCTGATTACTCCATGTGGGATTTAAGTAGGCACCAACATTTCAATTTTCAATCATTTTTCATTATATATTAATTATTAAAATCGATGAAGGTGTTGTACTTCTTGACTGGAGTCGGGCCAAACCTCCTTGGGAGTTAATCATGAGGCATTTTTTAATTATCTAAATACCACTTCCTTGACAATCACTGGAGTTTGGTTCCATCTTTTCAAAGTGAAATATGGAGGACTATCCAATTATTAACTTATTTGATGGCGTAAATAATGACAGCATCATTCGTCATTTGGCTGCTGTGGCATTGACACAGCAGGAGATCAGTACCAGAAGCAGTGGCCAGAGAATGGGAGACACTGACTTATACAGTGATTACTGATTACGCAATAGTAGATTTTTAACAATCGAATGGGAACACGATTTAAAAAAAAAAAAAAAAAATACTGTTTCGAATCATCAGTTTATGAGAGGTTACAACAGAACTGGCCCATGAAGGACAGAGTGACCACCGATTTTAATAATGGAATAACTGAATAATCTCCTGATCAGGGAATATCATCTAATGAACTCTGTCGGGCTGTTAACATGACACACCACCAACAATAAATAACTCTAAATAACCATATTAGAAAGCAGGGTACAGGATTTAATAGAGAACAGTCAATTGAGGAATCCAAAATAACTGAAAGAACTAGAAGACACTGCTCAAAATCCTTAATAATCAGCCTAAATCAAATCTAAACAACTCTGAGAAACCATGATATCAAGCTCCTCTAAAGGAAACAGGATGTAGAGGAGTTAATTTTATTTTCAATGAAGGACAAAGGATTATGTTAGAGGCGATTAATTGTATTGTTTCCATTCTAGAAATTAGAAAACTGAAGCATAGAAAACAGGTTTAAAATATTCATCATTGTACTTGAATGGCACAATGATGCTTTCGTTTTCATGTTTATGTCACTATAGGCAAGTTGTAGCTTGAGAGACTGGTAAATATGTAAAACTGAAAAGAAAGGGCCCTGCTTTGTTTTTGTGAGAAACTCAGTGAGCTGTAAGGTTAGTTCATCGGTGGGTATACTCCTTTAAGCATGTGGGATGGGCACTAGAATGTGACAGATTGTTGGTTCATAAATGTTGCCTGGCAGCCCTGTTGCATTCTGTCTCCTGGTATCATGGGCCAAGGACCAGAGAGCAGTTTCGAGAAAGTGTTATCATGGTACATTACAGTCTCCCAAGGTAACTCTCTCCTAAATCTTTTAATGACAACACTTGATTCGCCTAAACAAGTCATAGCCACACCTCTGGAAGTGTGCCTACAGCTTTCAATCGTTACCAAATTAAAGATTACCTAATCATCAGAGTACGTAGTCTGTGGAGAAACAGTTCAAAGTCTTCTGTTTATGAATACTCTCTCTCCTAAGAAGTCACACTATGGAACAAAAGACAAATAAGACTCACAATTATTCATCAAAAGGTGAGTTTGCCATTGATGGATTCCTTCAGGAAGGTGATAATCCATTTGTTAGAGTGGACTTGGTGATTATTGGATTTCAGTCCATCTCTTTTGACGCAGCTGCCCAACATTAAATATGTGATATCTTCTAAAAACCCTGCATACACAATGACAGTTCAGCATTTAAACATGTTACTACTCTGCTCTGCGATTAAATAACTGATGAACCTGGGAGTTTCCCACAATCATGTGGGAGTCAACAGAGAGTCAATTGTGTGGAGTATGGCAGACCATTTCATCCTCTGATTATGTTGTTATTTGATTATTAAAATAGGACATTAGATAATCCATGATCTGTGGATTGCGGTGATGTGTTGTGGGAGGGAATTATTATAGACCATCCTAATATCAATTATGTAGTTAAAATACTTAAATTTATCACCACAGTATCTTTCATGAGCCTGTTTGGAGCCACCTTAGGGAAGTGGATGATGTTACATGAACTCATTATTTGATTATTTAATTATATAAATCAATGATCATATGGTCCATGGCACCTGGAATCTGGCGCCACAGATCATCTAATTACATAATTAATGAATTTAAATTGACAATCTGTGTTAATCCCCAAGATAATGTAAATATATGTATGGTTATGTAAACAAGAATCCTCCATTCCATGAAGAGACCTGTAAAGCTCCCTCTTGTGGAGATAACGTGCAGTATCTTCACATTGTATGATTCATTGACTCAATTGATGATGATGACATCCTTCATGACTGGAGTCTGGCCATGATTCCCTGCCAGTAGAATGCTACATCCCCTATTTATTGTGTCAGTTAGCTGTTAGTGACTTATTTCATGCTTTAAATTATGTAAACGACAGATAGTGCCATCACCGATTACTGTTAGGGTGCAAAAATCTGTCAGGGACAGGATTAGGAAAGTTGTAGACATGGGCAGAGCATTTTCTGAATGATCTATGCATCTTCCAGAGTACGAGGGATGCTGGGTGATTGAGTCCTGAAAGTTGCACGGTGCCCTCTGAGAAGTACAAGGACTTCACCAAGGCCGGCACGATAGTCTGGCTGTTGACTACCTGTTCTTCCTCCACATCTTCACATTGGTTGTGATCTACCATGAGAAGAAGGAGTGGCACTAGGAGGTCGGCACCATCACCGAGACCTGGCAAAAGAATGATGACTCAGAACACGGAAGAACATCTCTCTCTCAGCTATGCTATTGATGCCCCTGCTGCAGCCATCTTGTCAGCTGTAATCATCATTGTGGCTACTATTGCTACACCAGGATTGTGCCCACTATCTCACGTCCTGCCGCACCACAATAGACATTCAGGCTCTTGTGATGAGGTCAGGCCTACAGAATTCATCAGCAAGACAGTATGATTATCTGACGATTAACTGATGGCATGTTAAAAATGAGTGATGACAGCATACAGTTTCATACCTGGCAAGTCAGCCCAGGAATTGATGATACAAAAAAATGTCATTGGCTTACATATTTAAAGATATTATTATTAATTTCTTTCATTATATAATCTCTGATCCCTGAAGTTTGGCGCCACCTTGTGTGACTCAAGTGTGACAGACCTTCTAACAATCTGATTATTTCATTATTCAAATCTGTCTTTTTCTACTCCAGGGAGAATGCAGTCTGTATCCACCTTGTTGGTGTTAAATAGTATCTTGGGAATTCTTTCTTACTTTCTTTCTTTATTTCATTCTTTCTTTCTTCGTTTCTTTATTTAAATCAATGTTGATATGATTTTGTTATCTCTCTAGGGGTGAATTATGAGAAACTATCTCTTCATTCATTTTTTGTTCAAATCTATGATTAAGAACTCAATGTCTCTTCAGTATTGAGCAATCATTTAGGCTTCACGCTCACAACACCATCCACTTGTTTAGTGCTTATTCATTTCATTATGAAATTCGGTCATTATGTATTCAGTGATCACTGGGGTTTGGAGCCTCCTTTGGGGAGACCGTTGTAGCAGACCATCGCATCGTCTAATACTACACTTACTTCTTTAACTTTAAACTAGGAAATTAAGTAAGGTAGTTGATGATGTAATATCATCTCAATCCTTCATCATTTAGCTCTGTAAATAGATCTTTACATCAGCAATAGTTTTAGGACTTTGGTGCCATCTCATCAGTGTTAATATAAAAGGCCCACTAATTAATTTTCAATTTAATTTTTTAAAAACATCATTATTCCAGTAATAGATCAGTCTGACTACTCCATGTGGGATTTAAATATGCACCACCATGTCATTTTTCAATCATTTTTCATTATATATTAATTATTAAAATCGATGAAGGTGTTGTTCTTCTTGACTGCAGTCTGGGCAAACCTCCATGGGAGTCAATCATGTGGCATTATTTAATTATCTAAGTACTACTTCCTTGAAAATCACTCTCAAGCTGCAACTTGCCTATAGTGACAAAAGCATGAAAAGGAAAGCATCATAATGCCATTCAAGTACAATGATGAACAATTTAAACCTTTTTTCAATGCTTCAATTATCTGATTCCTAGAATGGATACAATACAATTACTCGCCTCTACCATGAACCTTTTCTGTTTTTTGAAAATAAAATGATCCCTCTTCATTCTCTGCCCTTTAGAGGAGCTTAATCCCATGGTTTCTCGGCATTGTTTAGATTTGAATTCGTCCAGAACAGCCAGAGCCAGGTCCAGGTCCAGGGCCAGGGCCAGGGCCAGGTCCAGGGCCAGGGCCAGGGCCAGGGCCAGGGCCAGGGCCAGGGCCATAATGAATGGTACCTGACATTTTTTTATAGATTGAACAGTTAATTAACTATATCCTTCTCACATATGATAGTTTTGATGGCTGGGATAACCATAACTTTGTCAGTTTGGCAATATTAGTCAGCAATAATATGGCTCCTAAATAAGGATCTCAAAACATAAAAGTCATTTTTGAACATTTATTTATTAATTATGCATACAGTGCTCTGCCTTCATATATCTGCAGGCAAGAAGAGGTATTCAGATCTCATTACTGATGTTTGTGAGCCGCAATGTAGTTGCTGGGGATTTAACTCAGACTTCTAGAAGAGCAGCCATTACTCTTAACCTCTGCATCATCTCTCTAGCCCAAGACATATATGTCTTAAAATATATAAAAATTAATTTACCATATAAAAATTCAGAGCTTAACTTTTAATCAAGTTCTGATAATCTAATTTAGCAGGGTCTCCCAGCGGTTTATTCACAAACTCAATGTTTTATGATTTATGTTGTGTGTCATCGAAGTGTAAATATGAAGGATATTTCATCAGGTCTAAGGCACCACTGACCTATCTATACATGGATCTGTCTTGACATAAAAAAAAAATGTACAAGTTTGTAACCCAAATCTGTAGTTTTTGCTAGACTCAAAGGCATAAGTACATTACTGCTGTTTTACAGAAACCCAATATCTAATTTTTCTAATATATAGATTTGAGTACAGAGTGGTGATGATAATATATCTCAAACTTTTGTTCCCAATTTAAGCATGTCTCAGCAGGTTTGTGCTTCTCGCAGATGAGCATCAGTTACTGACTACATTCTGCTCCTAAATACTGCTCTTACTGTGACCCAGCACAGCCAATGTGAATCTTCAACAGGGTCTATATACTAATGCCTCTGATAAATGTGCAATTTGCTGAAGTCCCCCCTCCTTTTTGTCCTGGTTTTTTTTTTTTTTTTTTTTTTTTTTTTGGTTTTGTATAGCATTTTAGCCATCTCATGACCAAAATAACACTGCACAGATAAGCAGGAGGTAGTACAGGAAAAGAATACATTTCACCTTTTCCTAGGAGGCAATGTGAGTAACCTGTACACCAAAAAACACCAGAAGTCTTTTACCTATTGGAGGCCCAAAAATTGGGCCTCTAATGTTTGTTGCAAAGAGGAAATGTGATGGAAAAATTAATAACTAAAGTTATAAAATTAGTGCTTATTGCAAGAAGGAAAAAATAATGAGAACAAGAATTTCTGCCAATAGATAAATCCCTGACTACAGAGTACAGAATCCACATCCTGTTTTCAGGAGAAGAAGTAAAAACAAAGAAAAAAAAACCCAACCTTTCAGGTGTTCTTATCTATCTTGCCTAAATAAATGATGGATTATATTAACTTAGTTCCATGTTGACCTTGTAAATAAATTTGCACTCTATGAACTGCTGTATATTGGAAACCTTGTGAACTGAGATTAGTGGTCTCAAGTTTCCCTTTCTGTTAACCCTGTTATAAACCCCTCACAATTTTAAGCCACTACCTTACTTTTCTGACAGAGTGAGGTCCTAGCTGGTTTGATTTTTACCAGTAAAATCCTTTTGCTTTTGCAGCCAGGAGTTCCAACTTCCTTGGAAGTTGAGGAAACCAGTAGGCATAATAGTAACCAGCTGCTCAATGAGGCTGTATAGGCTATAGAACTCCAGGTAACAACTATTTGAAAATCAAAACACTGTTGTGCCAGGGACATGCCTGTAATACTTCCTGCTCAATTTTGCAGTGTTTTCTTAGCTGCAAGTAGGCTAAAATACTAGACAATACCAACAAAAGGAAGGGGGATTCAGGAAATGGACCATTAATCAGAGGCATCAGTTTGTAGACACTGTTGAAGATTCACCTTGGCTGGGCTAGTTCACAGTAAGTAGGGAGACCACTAGAGAGGAGCAGGCTGTAGTCAGCAACTGATACTCATCTGCCAGAAGCACAAATCGTCTGAGACATGTTTAAACTGGGACAAAGGTTAAAATGTATATATTTAATTGGAACTCTTAGTTCCTTACCTTTGGTGATCAAGAAAGACAGCCAGACCATGGAGAAAATTCCATCCTCAGGATGGCTGTATTTATCTGCAGTCCTTTTGACATGTAAAAAGTAGATAAAAGCTTTATGACATTTGATGTTCTGAAGCCTATATGAACTGTGTTATATAAAAGTACATAAAAGTTTTAGATATATTACCATCACCAATCTGTGCTGAAATCCAATTTGTAGAAAAAGTAGGTTTTGGGTATCTATAAAACAGCAGGAATGAACTTATGCCTTTGAGTCCTAGCAAAATTTACATATTTGGATTAGAAGCTTTTTCTTCTGTCAAGAGCGATCCATGTATAGATTGGTCAGTGGTGCCTTTGGCCTAATGAAACAACCTTCATATTTACACTTTGTTGACACCCAATATAAATCACAAAACTTTGAGTTTGTGACTAAACAGCTGGGAGTCCCTGCTAGATTAGCTTATCAGAACTTGATTAAAAGTTAAGCTCTGAATTTTTATATTGTAAATTAATTTTTATATCTTTAAGAAGTATATGTCTTGGGCTAGAGAGATGTAGCAGAGGTTAAGTGAACTGGCTGCTCTTCCAGAAGTCCTGAGTTCAATCCCCAGCAACTACATTGTGGCTCACAAACATTTGTAATGTGATGTGGTATCCTCTTTGGTTGTGCAGACATGTATACAGGCAGAACACTGTATGCAAAATTAATGAATAAATGTTCAAAAAAGACGTATATATCCTTATATTTTTAAGTCATTATTTAGGAGCCTTATCAAGGCTGCCTTTACTGCCAAGCTCACAAAGTTTTGGTTAGCCAAGCCATCAATAGAATTAGAGATCTGAGAAGGATAAACTATATGTTACGTTTGAATCTACTAAAAAAAAACACAGGGACCATTCCTTATATTCTTAGCCATAACCAATTTTCTATGGCATTGCGGGAGAAATTTTTCACCAAGTACATAATGTGAGAGATTTTCCCCTGTGGAACCTGGCATTGGAAAAGTCTGAACTTATTTTGTCTAGGCAAAGTTGCAGACAATTTTCCATTACCCTGCAGCCTCTACACAGTCCGAGCTGGGTCCTATCATGCTGCAGGCATTGTGTTACAGCATCTTGCTCCCTGGTCAGTGTCATCACAATCCATGCTGCCCCACAATGTTCTTTAGAGACATTTCGTCATAGTTAGATTCTGTGATTCTTTGTCTGAAATTATTACAGCTTTTTAGTTAATATTAAAATATTTTATTCTACAGATCTCTGTAGTATTAGAAGTCTTTCTAGGTAGATCTTAATAGACAACTTGGTTTTCAGTTACTTGATTTAAGCTTATACTTTTAGAATATGTATAGGAGACAGAGTGAGGTTTATTCCTGTTATTAATCATTAATACTTAGTTTGACTATAACCAAAAGTTAATCTATAAGGATGCCTGGTAACTTGTGTTTCTTAACATTTTATAATAGTTACCAGATTTTATAAAACTAGAACTTTGCATTGTCAGTTTTAGCTTTGAATATACTGATTTTAATTTGAAACTCCTTTTAGGGAAACATAAAACAGCTATGTGATTCAGTTTATCTAAATAACTTATGCTTACCAAATTTGGCAAAAACATGGATGGATTGCCCTCTGTATCATAAAAAAAAATGAGCTTCTCAACTTTTGGTTAGTATATACAGTTTATGGCTATGATCTTAAATTTTAGCCCTTTAATTTAAGTACAAATATTAACAATGTAATAAAGCACAAATATAATGTATTATATTCTGAATTTAAACATATAAAAAACTGTTTGATAAACCAATTAAACATCCTGTACTGACTTCTTATAATAGCAAATAATTTTAGCATCCTTTATGTTGTTTAACCAATTGTCACCTTAGTGCCTGTTAAGTTTATGATAATTTCCAGTGTTAATAAATGTAACTTTTTAACTAGTTTCAATATTTAACAGCTTTCGACATAAAACAGAATTAATGTCATCTACATTAAAAGGACATCTGATTTTCTGATAATCTGAATTTAATGACCAGTGCTCAGAGGTAAATTTGGAGCTGGAGTCTGTTATCATTGGACAGCAAAAATGTTTAAACCATTTTTGTTTTAGCTCTATTCTTGCAACAAACAGGTTTCTAACAGGAAACACTGATAGAAATTTTTAGCAAGTACATATATTTTTCTTGAGAGAAATAAACAGAACTTTTAAACCATTAACCTGGTATGGTCAAAAATTTTAACTCATATTACTAATCTTAAGTTTATATTTGTAGATATGAGAGCCCACAGCAAACAGTTTACATCTTTCTCGACATTTGATGACTTTTCTTTGAACCTCCATAACTTTTTACATTACCTTTAGTCTCTCTCGATTTTATCAGACATCCCTAGCGTAGAAATGTCTCTCCTTTTCTCTTTTTCTTTTTTCTTATCAGTGACTCTTACCCAGATATGCATGCCTGAAGTGAAATCTTATTTATTTATTTAATTCCTGACTCTACCTTCTTACATTGGTGCTATTCCCCCTGAGCCTCTCTGCACCCTCTGCTCTCTTAACTGTTGGCTCCTTTTATGAATTTTGTGGGTTACCCAAGATCTTCTTTTATGTTATCTTTCAGTATTATAATTTTATTTTTATATCTTTTCCACTCTTCTGGATCTTGACAATCCTTTTTCCTGTTCTACCTTTTATTGCCCAGAGAAATGGAATCATACTCGTAACACCTGAAGTTCCTTCTGATGTTCTCTGTTCTGCTTTGATGAGTTGCATCGACCTATAAATCTGCAGGCCACTTGACCTGTCTACTAGACCACTGTTATCTTATTTTGTCTTCTTTGCTTCAGACTGATTGTACCAAGTCTGCACATAGCCATCACTTCTAATTACCATATATTTTGTTATTTTTATTTTTTTAGTTGACACAAAAATCTTTACCAAAGCTGTTCTGCCCAACACCCCCTCATCCTCCTCCTCCCCCCACTCTCACCCTCACCCCTTTCCCTAAGGTCACAGTCACTGCCACCTGAGGAGAGGAGGGCTGGGCAAGGGTCTGTTTCTGTCATTAGCCCCTAGGGATTCAGATGTCTTTGTTTCTGGGATATGGACCATTTGGGTATATGTCTAAGGGGGGATTGCTGGGTCCCGTGGTAAACTAATTCCCATTTTCCTGAGGAACCACTATACTTATCTCCAAAATGGCTGTACGAGTTTGCACTCCCACCAGCAGTGGAGGAATGTTCCCTTTCTCCACATCTTCTTTGGTATAAGTTGTCATTGGTGTTTTTAATTTTAGCCATCCTGGCAGGAGTAAGATGGTATCTCAAAGTTGTTTTGATTTGTATTTCCCTGATAGCTAAAGATGTTGAACATTTTCTTAAGTGTTTTTCAGCTTTTTTGGTTTCCTCTTTTGAGAATTATTTCTTCTGTTCTGTATCCTATTTTTATTTTTGATTTTATAAAGTTTTTTTTTTCAATCAACGCTTCTATTCTTTTTTTTTTCATTTTATATAACCAAGTCCATTTAAATAATAACAAACATTTATAGACAATATTTGGGGATTTGGGTATCATTCTTTCCAAACTACTTCCTGCTGGTAAGAGGCGCTGTCATGGGGGATTCGAAGAAGATTCAGAAATCCTGGCTGTAGTCTGTAAGGCTGCTATGTCCACCTGTTTTGAATGTAGGATCACCTGGTATTCTCTTTCAGGTGGTCTGGCTTGATCAAACCACATTAGTATGGAAGGAACCCACATCTTTTCATTTTCTGTAGAAACACACATAGAAATCATTTTCCCCAATAACTTGTCCTTCAACTTAAATTTTGTAGTCAAAGCATTTTTTAAAAATTTAATTTAGTATTTTACATGTCGATCCCAGTTCCCTCTCCCTCCCTCCCTCCCTTCCTTCCCCCTCTCTCCTTCCCTCAGTTTAACCCTCACTGCCTTCTCACATGCACTCTAACCACCCACCCCCCAGCCCAATTCCTTATGTAGGGGAATGCCATCCAGTTGGGGTCATGTCGAAGTGACAGGTCATATGAAGTAGGGACTAGGGCTTCTCTCCTGTCTCTAGATTAAGGCAGTTATCCCTCCATGGGGGATATGTTCGCAAAGTCCTTTTGTGCACCAGGGATACATCCTGGCTCCACTGTCTGAGGTCTTTTAGATTGCTCAGTCCTTCTGGCTGAGACCCATATTCAGGGAGGCCTGAGTTAGTCCAATGCTGGCTTCCCAGCTATCAGTCAAGTGGCTGTTATCTCCTCCTTTTTCAGGTAAGCTGTCTGTATGTGTTTCTGCCGGAAGGTCTTGTCCTCTCCATCTCCATCTGGGTTCTAGTTCTACTCAGTGTTTATGTATGGGTGTTTGATCCTGTTTTCAACAGGCATTAGTTGAGGGCTCCATGGGTAAGTTAGTTCTTGATCTCACTCTCTGGGAAGCGCATTTATGATAGCCTTTCCATGGAAGCTCAAATTGTTAGTTGGGAGCAGTCTTGTTGTTCTATAGACCTTACTTTGTGTTCAATTTTATCTTCAAAACAATATTGGCTCCCTCTTTATTGCTCTCTCTCTCTCTCTCTCTCTCTCTCTATCTCTCTCTCTCTCCTGTCTTCTATTCCTAACAGGGCTCAATCTTCCTAGTCGCACATGTTTTCCTTTCCTCCCCCTCATTTTCTCCTACTTCTCTCTACATTCACTGTCCCCCACTTCCCCTGTGCTCTGGGGGACTTGTCCTTTCCCGGTTCTGTGAGGGACTTTATATGAATCTCTTAGAATATACCTTTTTCCTAGGTCCTTTGGTGGTGTGAATTATAGGATGGTGATCCTTTGATCTAGGTCTAAAATCCATTTATGAGTGAGTACATACTATTTTCCTCTTTTTGTGACTGAGTTTCCTCAATCAGGGTGGTTTTTTTCAAGTGCCCTCTACTTGCCTGCGAATTTCAATATACCATTATTTTTTTCTGCAGAGTAGTAATCCATTGTGTAGATGTGCCACATCTTCATTAAATATTCTTCAGTTGAGGAGCACCTAAGTTGCTTCCATGTTCTTGATATTACACATAGTGCTGCTATGAACATAGTTGAACAGATGTCTTTGTTGTATGGATGTGAATCCTTTCCGTATATGCCTAAGAGGGCGATTGCCGGGTCTTGTGGTAAACTAATTCCCATTTTCCTGAGGAACAGCCATACTGATCTCCAAAATGGCTGTATGAGTTTGCACTCCCACCAGCAGTGGAGGAGTGTCCCCCTTTCTCCATATCCTCTCCAAAATGAGTCATCATTGGTATTTCTAATTTTAGCCAATCTGGCAGGAGTAAGATGGTATCTTAAAGTTTTTTGATTTGCATTTCCCTGATAGCTAAGGATGTGGAGCATTTTCTTAAGTGTCTTTCCACCTTTTTGATTTCCTCTATTTAGAATTCTTTCTTCAGTTTTGTATGCCATTTTTAATGGGGTTATGTGGTGTTTTGTTGACTAGTTTCTTGAGTTCTTTGTATGTTTTGGAGATCAGACCTTTGTCAGATATAGGATTGGTGAAAATCTTTACCTAGTCTGTGGGCGCCTGTTTGGTCTTGTCCACTTTGTCCTTTGCCTTACAGAAGCTTCTAAGTATGAAGAGGTCCCATTTATTAATTGTTTCTCTCAGTGTCTGTGCCCCTGGAGTTATGTTCAGGAAGCAGTGACTAACTAGTGACATAGGCATGTGGGTGGATGACTATTGATTTAGGTGTTTGCCTAACTAGTGACTTCATGTGTTTTGCAAACAAGTGACTTAGGTGTGTGTCTAACAGGTGACATAGTGTATGTAGTTAACTAGTGAGTTAGTATGTGTGACTAACTAGTGGGTTAGTTTGTGGCTAACTAATGACTTACACTTAACAAAGTCTGTAGCTAAATATTGACTCAGCTTAGTAATCTGATCTTCAGAAATTCGATAGATCACAAACAAAATAGAGCAGTAATTAAGAAGAGATAGACTGATACTGCCCATATGCTGTTATTTTGTATTGAGCATGGTAACCTTACACATAGTCAATGATCTTCTCAAACGTCTGAGCTGATATTAGTGTGTCATGCAGGAGTGAACATTTCTCCACAAAGAGAGTTACCTATTGTCAAATTCAACCTTCATTGGCTCAGAACTAGCTTCCCAAACTGTATACCCACATACTCTGGTCTGTATTCATACACATGGCATGGATTCAAACATGATGGGAAATTACAAAATCACTCCCCCTACCACAGTCATGTACTTTTTTCATAGTGGTGATTCCAGCACCTGGTTGCTAACCCTGAATCCTCCTTCAGTGTAAATAATTTTGCTTATTCTGATCTGAAAGCAGAGGCAATGCTCCACATGCGAATCCTTTTCCTGTGACTGCACTGGATAGTTCCCTAAGTGACACTAATGGATATTTTAAATCTCTGAGGTTACAGTAATTTAAGAATTTTGAAGGAATAGTACAGAACACAGCAAGGCCATTGTTTGGAGAACAACAGACTACAACTAATGTCACCTGCATCAACATAAGAGCTTGCCTCATAAACATTCTTCCAACAGGATGAAAATGCATCTTTTATAGCCTTAATATGCCTTCCCAGGGAAAAATCATTTCACCCACAGTGGAGATCTATAAAAAACAAATACATCTAACATGTATCTATCTTAGAAAATACTCGAACAGGAGCCAGCCTAGACATATGTTTGCATTTAATATATTGTATCCTTCTTAAATGGCTTTTTAAGTTCAAGCTGCATTTTAGACATTGAACAATTTCAATGTCTAGCTACTAAGCGAGATGAGAGGATTATACAGCAAATGTGTTCAAAACACTATTTCTTAAGGACATCAGATACCTGAAACTGATGAACCTGCTTCACATGTAGGATCCTGTGGTGAAGGTATTGGTAAATGTAGAAGGTAGAAAATATATAAAAAAAAAATGTTAGGATGGGGAGAAGTTTCCCATGCCAAGTAAGCTTCTTAAGGAGAATAGACTGTTCTACACTACTTCCAGGAAGGAAAGGGAAGGAAACAGGAAATTTCCTTGAAGTCTTTCAATGGGAGACACTCAGGAGAAGACCACTAAAACAAAGCCACACAAGGGGAACACAGGGTATCTCATGATTATTACTGACTAAGCCCACAGTGACCTTGGGACTGAGAAACATATTTCTATGTAGTTTAGATCTACAGACCTGAAATAACCTGTCCACTAAGGCTTTGTTCCAAACAATCATCAGCTCTCCCCAGCAAATACCTGATTTTGGACAAGATACACTCTTTTATGTTTAATACACCAGGGCCTTAGGGAAAGCTCCCAAGGCCTAGACAAGGCTGTTACTATCTCTCCCAAGAATGTCATGCCTGCCTGAGAGCCTAAATGAAAGCTGTGCTTTATCATTGGTTTACTTTTTAAAATCTGGTTTCCTATTGCCAATCTGGTAGAACTATGCTTTTCTGGAGAAGAAAACTTCAACTATATGGCATACTGGGCCTAAAGGTTGCTTGTGGACATTTAATATTTCTGTGAGCAGCTGGTTATGGGCCAGTTTTTGTGTGTGTGTGTGCGTGTTTTTTTTTTTTTTTTTTTTTTTTTTTGATATCAGTAAGGGACTACATGCTGTTATAAAACAGGAGTGGCTTCTTTGTAATGGTTTGTCTGGAAAATCATGGTGAACAAATGTGTATTTGGGATTCAAAATTCTATCAGGTCTGGTCAACCTACACTTATCTTTGTGTGTTTTAGAGGCACTACTACCTTAGTTAAATTCTACTTTGTGAGACAAACTATCTCCAAAGCACTTGTAAATCCTTTGTGTTACAAATTTACTCCTGTAGATCACTGCTCAATAGTGAAGTGCTACCCTTACATGAGATGTCTTTTACAATGGGCAGAAAATTAACAATAAATGGATCTTACACATAAAAGTAAAATGCAAAGTGCTGAAATAAAAGATACTTACCTAAAAGGACTCTGGAAGTTTGTCGCCATGCTTTCAGTGGGTGCACCAAAAGTATGTAGAAGTTGACGAAATAGATGTTTCTACAAACACCTCCCTGCTCCCAGTGCTCAGAGCAGATACAGCCCACAGAACAGTTATTTAGAGGCCTGCCTCTCACTTCTGGGAATTTTATGGACTGTATGACAACTCAGGAAATACCCTCCACACTGGATCCCATACCTCACCATCTCCCACTACCCATCTGAGGACAGCAGACCCTCACTCACCGTGCTATGGTTTTCCAATTTGCCCTTCCTAAAAGCAGAGTACACAAAACCACTGCCTCCAGTTTCTCTTCAAATCCAGGCCAGAATGGCTCTGTACTTCTTCTGACAGGCAGGCCACCTTGGGGTCTGATTGGCTAGTAAGGCCTTAGTTATAAGAGTACCTCACAGCTGGATGCAGAGTACTTAAGGACAAATTACAATGGGTCCTGATTGCCTTCTACCACAGACAAAGACTTTTCTATGTCAGCAGAGATGTGCATTTCTATAACACTTGTTCTATAGCTGACCCCTGCTAACTTCCTGCAGTTCACAGGAATTTTCCTTTCTTCCTCCTAGACACAGTGTGGCTAGTTAACTATACATAAATAAGTGGGTTGAGTTATTCTTGGTGAACGAGTTGGATGGGAGCTCAGAATATTTATTTACTACACAGAGATTTAGGTATATAAAAATCGATATTTGTTATTTGGTTTAAAACTGAATTTATGTGAACTAAAGTAACTTTTTTACCTGGTTGTCTTGGGAACTTCAGACAATCAGGAAAGAAAAGCAGGTACCAGATCTCAAAAAACGATAATATGTCTTTCTTCTATCAGATTGCTGGATGATGGCTCCATGGATGTAGAGTTTTATCCCAGAAACTGAGAGCAAACACTTGGCAAATGCATAATAATGAGAAGAGTAGTCTTCATGGAAAATTGAATATTTGGAGAGGAATTGAACTAGGATGTATGTATTTGTGAGCACTATTGTAAGCCAATACATCTTCACTGATAAGATGAAAAAGAAAAGAAAACAAAAACCTACCCCGACCAGAGGAACCATGTTATTTGTGGGTCGAGGTGGGCTAGAACCTGAAAATAAATGGGTGAGAAAGAAGGAATGAGACCAAGCAATGGATTGTCAAGGTCTCAATTTTATTAGTCCAAAGAGAGGTTTTTAAAGCAAAGCAGGGAGGAAGTGGGGAGGGGTAACTGTGCCCAATCTGGGGCTCTGGTAATGTCCCAGGCCATAAACCTCAGACCATAAATGTCTGCTTATCTCATTTCCTGCTGTCTGGTTCACCTCAGTTCCTGGGGTTAGTGAAACAGACTGCTTGTTTAAGAAGTTTTCTGTTTTACCAAGATAAAGCTCAATTAGAGTTTTAAGGTATAAGTAATTCTGCAAGAGGATGTGACTCAAGGCCGGCTCCCAAAAAAAAAACCAAGTACATTATTCAATGTTCTCTACAAGAATCAGAATGTATGATGAATCTCACCATATATGTAAAAAAGGGATTTATTATAATGTCTCACAAGCTGTGATCTAGTTAGTCCAACAGTGGTTGCCTACCAATGGGAATCTTAGGTGTACAGATGTTTTTTAGTTTATCAGGATGGATGTCTCAGCTGGTCATTATATACCAAAATTACAAAGACATGGGCTCTGATGGTAGTAAATGAATACATTTGGTAGCCAGAGCAAGGGTTAGCAGCCAAAGAGGGAGAGGTTCCTCCTTCAATTCCCTGTATACTTGCTGGCTACCACTAGAAGGTGGATCTGATTCTTCTTTTATCTGATTTGTTTTGTTTTGTTTTGTTTTTGTTGTCCAAACAGGTTTGTCAGTGCAGCCCTGGAACCCTGAGGCTGGCATCAACCTCAGAAAATCAGGCTGCCCCCTTTGTCCTGGGATTAAACATGTTCACTATCACCAAGCAGTTAAAAGTAGATCTCATCATCTATATCCTTACATGGCTTCTTTGTGCTTTGGCCGTCCTGGAATTTAGTCTGCCAGTCTGATTTTTCTCAACCGGTATATGGGTATGCATTCCAAATTTTCATGAGTTCATTGAGCTCCAATAACTCCTTTTGTCCTTAAGACATTACCTTTCCTGCTACAGGATGCCTGTGTCTTGATGATGATTGTCTCCTATCTAAATAACTATAGATTTGGCCTAGACAGGTTTGCATGCACCCTGAAGGAAGGGAGTAAGTGTAGCTATGGGGAGCAGGAAGGCAGATAGTATGCGCAGTTATGAAGTGCCTTTGGAATTAAAAGAAGTAATTTCTGTTTTCCATTCATACATACCCCTTCCATTGCCCCAACTTTGTTTGACTACTTATTTTAAATATCCTCTGGGGATTGACCTGGCCCATAGTGTTCCTCAAGGGGCCCCCTGTTTTTAAGCAATTTCTTGGATAAATATTCAGTGATGGTTTCCTATGTTTTTTTTTTCTATACTGTGGAAGCTACAGCCTCTGAACATGGAGTTAAATATCTTCCCCAAATATATAGGCTTTTTAAATCTAGAGACAGAATATATTTATTTCTTCACTGATTACTCATTACAAGTATGTCCCAATTAACACTCTTTAATTTCTGCAATCTAATGAAATTTATCTACTATACTAGTGTAAAACTGGGTATGATAGCTTCAATGGGAACTTCAACATCTGACAGTGACTGTTCCAAAACATAGATGGGAGACAACAAGAGAGAACCAAAGTACAAAAAGTTCTAGAATTGACTTAGGGATGTAGAGACTGAGAGAAATAATTTTCCTAAAGATTAGGACTATTTGTTATTGATGCAATTCTTTTTGTCTAGATAAACTCTAACTTCAGTAAAAAGATTCAAATATGCTACTATAGCTTTGTATATTCCTATACTTGCACTTTTATTATCTCTTTTATTAGTAAAGTTTGTTATAAAACCTAATATTTATGTGTTCTTGTGAAATGCAATCTGCATATTCAATGCATTCCGCATAAAATCCCAGCAAGATTCTTCACTGACCTTGAAAGGATAATACTCAACATTATGTGAAAATAACAAAAGACCCAGGATAGCCAAAATGACCCTGTGCAATAAAGGTTCTTCAGGATGCATCACCATCCTCAACTTCATGCTCTACTCTAGAGCTATAGGGCTGATAACCACCTGGTATTGGCACAAAAATAGACAGGTATACCAATTTAATCAAATAAAAAATCCTGATATTAACCCTAACACCTCCAAACACCTGATTTTTGACAAAACACTGAAAGTATAAAAAGGAGGGAGGAAAGCATCTTCAACAAATGTTGCTAGCACAACTGGATGATGGTGTGTATAAGAGTGCAGATAGACCCATGTCTATAGCCATGCACAAAACTCAAGTCCAAATGGATCGAAGAGCTTAACCTACTTCTAACCAGATGGAACTTCTTAGAATAGAAAGGGGGGATACCATTGAACAACTGGTAGAGGAGACCACTTTCTGAACATAACTCCAGGAGTACATACAATGAGATCGACAATTAATAAGTGGGACTTCTTCAAACTGAATAGGTTCTGTAAGGCAAAGGACACAGTGGACAAGACCAAACGGCAGCCCACAGACTGGAATTTGATCTTCACAACCCTACATCTGACAGAGGACTGATGTCCAAAATATACAAAGAATTGAAGAAAATAGTCACGAAAATACCATGCATGGCCAAAGAACATTAGACATGAGCAGTAGACTCCAAGATCCTCCAGTAACACCTGCCCCATTTCCTCATCCCCACACAAAGACACATCTCCCTTTGGGTTGAAATGAGAGGATGAAATGAATGGGGCTTCTGCTGACCCTACACAGAATTCCTGTTCCTCCATGGACACCTTGACCTCTGCATTTTATTAAATTCAAAGTAATCCAGCCCTCCAACTCCAGGAGAGGTTTCCCCTTGTATTGGGGTTTCTAGTTGATTTTCTCCATTCTGTGTACAAGCCAGATAATCTCTGGTGTCCTAAAAAACCAACCGCTCTGGAGGTGCCACCTGTCTCCAATTCTTTTCCAACAATACTCTGGAACACACTCCAAGCCACCACTCTGAAGCATTTTATTCAAGTCCTCATTGAACTCAGAGCAAGCTGCTGAGTTCAATGATGGGTTTCAGCTGTCATCTCCCTTACTATTACCAACAGGAGACACAGCTGACTGTCTCTGAGGTACTAGAGTGTGTGCACCTGGTTCCACCACATCAACCACTGCTGTCATTTTTGGGACTAAAGTTTATACCTATTTTGCAGCACTTTAGAATTTGACTTGAGATTTATACCTGGGGAAGTGCAGTAGTTCCTTTTCGTATTAGAGATGCTACAGCTTACTAGTCTGTAATTAACTGAGTATTCATCACTGAATTTAAGCACTGGAGGCTCAGCTATAAAGTGGATTCATGAAGGTGGAATGCATATGGTGTAATATATTTCTCTTATTTTTCTGCATTTGTCTCAAAGTAATTGTGAGTAAATGGAGGATCAACACTTCCATTCTTTGCCTGACTGACAGCAAAGTACTTACCTAAGTTTTTAAATTTTGTTTTCATTTCTGTGGAGATGCCATGGCTGGTGTGGAACTCCTGGGTATATAGCTATATTGTAGCCTAATTTACTGTCTCACATTCTGGGAAAGCTAGGATTTCTATATAGTAGTACCTCACTACTCATCTTTAAAGTGCACGTGGAGAAAGAATGATACTTGATATCTACCTGTTAGGGTTAGGGATTGATATTTCTTTTTAGAGGTGTCCTATGTCTTTTTAGAGGTGTGTATGTATCCTATGTCTGCTTTTGTTGATGTTCAATGTTGCCCTTGCGAGGTTTTTATTTTTTCAGTTCACAAAATACTCCTAATATTAAAATGTTCTTAAAATAATGAGGATATTGTTTGCAATACTTTGTTGACTAAGAATAAATATTAAAGATGGTAAGGATTTGATTTGATCTGTTTTTTTTTTCTTGGTGAAGTTTTTTGTGTCTGTCTTTGGGTGTCCTTCCTTCCTTATACAAGGTTTCATACAGTGCACATTCATCTTGAGCTCTCTATGTACCATAAAGGACCTTGCAGTCCTGATTCTCCGGCCTCTACTTCCTAGGTGCTAGAAGACAACAGTATGCAACTTTGGCTCTCAGAATGTGTGTGTGTGTGTGTGTGTGTGTGTGTGTGTGTGTGTGTGTGTGTATGTGTGTGTGTGTGTTTGAGAAAGAGGTTTACTATGTTGCCTAGACTGGCTGCCTCCTTCCCTTAACCTCCTTAGTATTGGAATTACAGGTGGTTCAATGTTGAGGCACCAGACCACTGATGGCCTTGTTTTTAGAAAGGTGTCACACAGGAAGTGCAGAAGTGACCGCCATTGTAGCTAAAGATAATCGTTGTTATACAGAAGTCACATAATTTAGGGCTTTTTTTTTAATCTACAGGAAAGAAAATGCAAATATAAAAGAATTTAGCAGGGCAGTGGTGTAGCTTGGGGGTCCATATAGGGCCCTACAGGACCCCCTTTCTTTTAATATAAACTAACACCTGTCTTAGGTGACAGAGGACATCAGCATAATTCCTTTCCAGTCATTGGAGAGGTCACCCAGGCCTGTAACCTTCCTGGCTTAGGTTGGATATTTGCCCCTGTAGTGAGATAGTCCTTCTGTAGCACTGACCACGCCCATTGGGGGGTGGAGCGATGGGCGGAGGTGACCTGAGGAGGAAGGTCGGAGGGGGCCAGGAAGGCGCTCTCTTTCTGGCGTGACTTGGACAGGAGAGGATCAGGTTGAATTTCCTGGTGTTCATCTGTCTAGGTTGTAAGTTATTTCTCCCTGAATAAACATCTATTCGGCCTATTTGTTTATCCTGATCCTTATTTACCGCAATATGCCCCCTCTGTCTTACCCATCACTGGTGAAAAGTTTGTCAGCCACACGTGGGCAGAGGCATTTTCAACATCACCAAAAATGCGGCCTGCCAGCTGTAGGAGGCAGTCTGCAAATTCTGAATAGGTCTCAGATGGTCCGTGCAAGACCTTGAATATTTGATCTCCTGCAGCCTCATTAGGCAAGGCTTCCCAAGCTCTAGTAGCAACAGCAGTAATTTGTGCATAGACCTCTAGGTCAAAAAGAATTTGAGTTGCAAGGGTAGCATATTGCCCTCCACTTGTTGTGTTCATGAGCATATCTGAATTCCTAGCAGGAAATACGGCAACAGCATTACTTTGCGCAGTTTCCTTGCAAAATTCTTGAAATTCGCCTCTCCAGAGCAAATAGTCACCCCCACTCAGCATGGCTCTACAGAGCTGCATACAATCACTAGGGGTACAATTTAAAGCTGCAAAAGACACAAAAATTGTCTGAGTAAAAGGACCATGGGCCCATAAGCAGTGACAGCCTCTTTAAGCTGTTTTATATCCTTAAAATCTAATGGGCTGTGCTCCCTAACCCTGTTATCTAAGGATCCACTGTCTCTATCACTGGAAACACCTCTCTTTCCTTTTCTAACACTTCTACCTTCTTCTAAATCTTGTACTTCCTCAAAAGTCCTATTCATCTATGCCATTTCTTGTTTTACTTTATGGCAATGAATTCTTTAGCTGTCTTGTTTTAATCCTGGTGCCCTGCCTTTTCAATAGGGCCACTAATTGCCCACTGAGCTTTTCCTTACAGTTATTGGCACCAATCCTTCAATACACCCTCATTCAATTACTTTTGCCGGCCGGCCTTCGAGGGCGATCTCTTAGGTGATCCTTTCTATCTCAGTGGGACCTCCACTTGTAGAGCCCGCGCTACCTACCATCTCTACCACATGTCAGGCAAAGGCCTAGAGATTGAAATAAAGATAAGACAGCGAGTCATTCGTTCAATAACAAAGTTGGAACACCAAATGCCGAATGCTGTTTATGGAGGGGGACGAACGGGCTTAAATACCGACTTATAGCACATTGGAAAATTACAGGAATTTTTTGGCTTAGCTCCTCCCTGTGTTGTCACGAGGTGTATGTCACAAGATGTGTTGTCAAGAGATGTGTGTCACAAGATGTGTTGTCATGAGATGTGTTGTCACGGGAAGAGTACCAACAAAAGCCTTGGGGCAAGGAGTTGCCGCCAACAGCTTCAGGCTAGCTCAAGGTGCCTTGGGGGTCCATACAGGGCCCTACACAGTGGTGGTTCTGAAAGGGTCACACAGTGTGGAATTTGGTTTGCATTTCCCTGATAGCTAAGGATTTAGAGAACTTTCTTAATTGTGTTTCAGCCTTTTTGATTTTATCTATTGAGAGTTCTTTCTTTGATTCTGTACCCCATTTTTACTAGTGTTATTTGGTGTTTTGTTGACTAGTTTCTTGAGTTCTTTGTATATTTTGGAGATCAGCCCTTTCTCAGATATAGGATTGGTGAAAATCTTTTCCCAGTCTGTGGGCAGCCTTCTGGTCTTCTCCAATGTGTCCTTTGCCTTACAGAAGCTTCTAAGTTTGAAGAGGTCCCATTCATTAATTGTTGCTATCAGTGTCTGAGCCCCTGGACTTATGTTCAGGAAGTGGTCTCCTATACCAATTTGTTCAAGGGTAACCCCTAATTTCTCTTCTAAGAGGTTCAATGTGGCTAGTTTGCTGTTGAGGTCTATGATCCATTTGGACTTGAGTTTTGTGCATGGTGACGGACATGGGTCTATCTGCAGTCTTCTACACACCATCATCCAATTGTGCCAGCACCATTTGTTGAAGATGCTGTCCTCGACCCATTGTATTCATTTAGCAGCTTTGTCAAGAATCAGGTATTCATAGGTTTGTGGGTTAATTTCAGGAATTTCAATTTGATTCCATTGGTCTACATGTCTATTTTTGTGCCAATACCAGGCTTGTTTCAGAACTATAGCTCTGTAGTAGAGCTTAAAGTAAGGGATGGTGATGCCTCCTGAAGTTTTTTTATTGCACAGGGTTGTTTTGGCTATCCTGGGTCTTTTGTTTTCCATATAAAGTTGAATGTGATCCTTTCAAGGTCAGTGAAGAATTGTGGTCAGATTTTAATGGTGTAATGAGATTATCTGTTGCCTACAATCTTCGTGGGCATAGTTAATTTCCTTGGGTTGGAGTTTTCCTTCCAATACTTTCTGTAGGGCTAGATTTGTAGATACATATTTTGAAAATCTCGTTTTGTCATTAAATAACTTGTTTTCTCCATCTATAGTGACTGAGAGTTTTTTCTAGGTATAGTATCCTGGGCTCGTTTCTGTGGTCTCTTAATACTTGTAGAACATCTATCCAGGATATTCTGGCATTGATGGTTCCCATGGAGAACTCAGGTGTAATTTGAATAAGTCTACCTTTATATGTTATCTGTCTTTTTTCTTCATTGCTCTTAATATTCTTTCTCTATTCTGTATGCTAAGTGTTTGATTATTATATTTCGAGGGTGTAGAGAGCTACGAAGTGTCTTGCCTTAAGATGGCGCAGGCTTCTACCTTCCAGATGGTGAGCGCTCTCTATGGTAAAAAAAAATTCCTTATTTGGCCCAGGCTGTTGAGCTTGCTTGCTTCCGTATAAGAGCAGCCTATCTACAGGGTCCCCGTGGCTCAATGGGGTTTGTCAGCGCAAGGAGATTTAAGCCAGTGCAGGCATTTCCCCGGAGTCAGAAAAAGAAGCATGTTCAAGGATCCTGAATAAACTACTTGAAGAAGATCTTGCCCGAGTTGCATCTTCCTTGCAGGCTGAGGTTGGGAGCGACACCTGGTGGCCCTTACCGGGAAGGAGATCAGAACTTCTTGCAGTCAGGGCAGCACTGGAAAGTTCCCAAGGTAAGGTGGGATAATAAAGACCTCAGAAATAAGCGGCAATAAGGTTCCCTAGGAAGAGTGGGATAATAAGGACCTCAGGGATAAGTGGCAATAAAGTCTCATGTATTGAGCAAGAGGTTCTAGCGAACCGAAAGTAAATTTTTTTAAAATGGGGACATCTCAGTCTCATCCAATTTTTCTGGCTCTTCAGGAGCTACTTTTGTCAAAGAAACTTAAATTAAAGAAAAGCACATTAAAGAGGTTTCTGGGCGAATGCGATGCCATTGCACCTTGGTTTCACAGTTGCGGGAGACCTTATGTTAGTGTGCTGGGACAAGTTTGGCAGGGATCTTGACTTCCCTTGGGAACAAGGGATGCTAAAGCCTGGAGTCAGAACCATTTGGATGTTAATGCATAGCTGCACTGAGAACCAGAAATGCTGTAGAGAGGCAGTGGAAAAGGAGCAAGCTGTGATAGAAATGATACCAGAAGAAAGATCAGAAGAGGTTAAGAGCACAGGGGAGTCTGATATGGATGAAACAGACTCTGACGAGGAATTGCAGGCCATTGTAGAAAAAGGTTCAGAAACAATCCCTTAGAGAACAGAGAGGGGAAGAGAAGGAGAAATGGCGATATAAGGAGGAGGAGGATTCCCCTGGAATAAATCCATTGGCGGCTCCCCTTATCAGATGGAGCAAGGGTGGGGCCGAAGGACAGGGCATTCCTTTTCCCTGAGGTGTGGAGAGTAGTGCAAACTGACCTTGGTCTAGCTTTTCCTGTTTTCCAGGATGCCCAATGCAATAGATATGAGGAGCTTTTAGACTTAAAGGTCATCAAGGTTTTGGCTGAGTCTATGAGAACATATGGGATTTCAGCTTCTTTTACTGTAGCTCAAGTTGAAGCCCTGAATAGAAATTGCATGACTACTAGTGTTAAGATGGAAATTTCATGCCTTGAAATGCATCAATTATATGGAAAATATATTTTTGGCGGCCAAGGATGAACAAATTTTAGATCAGGCTTATGATGATTTGGTTAAATTATTGGTAAAGGTTATTTATAGCCCCTGAAATGGCTCAAAAGGATAAGATTGTTAATTATTTAGGAACCAAAGTGTATGAAAGACAAATTGTTCCTCAAAAGATTGAGTTGAGAAAGAATAATTTAAAAACATTAAATGACTTTCAGAAGTTATTAGGAGATGTTAATTGGATTAGGAGTTATTTAAAGTTGCCAAATTACAAATTAAAGCCATTATGTCATATATTAGTAGGGGATCCAGCTCTTGATTCTCCTAGGCAATTGACTGTTGAAGCGAGAGAAGCCTTATGTAAAGTTGAGGAAAGACTACAAAATGCATTTCTATCTAGAGGGAAGGAAGGTCAAGCTATCACATTATGCATTCTCCCTACCTAAATTCAGACTACAGGGTTGTTATGCCAGGTCGGATCATTGCTTTGGATTCATCCCAAAATCTCCCCAGCTAAAGCAATAGAACGTTATCCCACAGCAGTTGTTAGTTTGCCTCATAGTGGAATTCAACAAAGCATTCAATTTTTTGGACTGCCCCCAGCACTACTTGTGGTGCTTTATTACTGTCACCAGGTTAAGATCTTGTGTGGCACTATCGAAAATGTGGGTTTGAAGGAACGATAGATAATCATTATCAAAAACATCATTTAATGTAGGGCCCTGCATGGACCCCCAAGGCACCTTGAGCTAGCCTGAAGCTGTTGGCGGGAACTCCTTGTCCCAAGGGTTTTCATGGTACTCTTTCCGTGACAATATATCTTGTGACACACATCTCGTGACAACACATCTTGGGACACACACCTTGTGACAACACAGGGAGGAGCTAAGCCAAAATTTTCCTGTAATTTTCCACTGTGTTATAAGTTGGTATTTAAGCCTGTTCTTCCCTTTCAATAAACGGCATTCGGCATTTGGTGTTCCAACTTTGCCATTGAACGAATGACTAGCTGTCTTGTCTTTATTTCAATCTCTAGGCCTTCGCCCAACTCGTGGTAGAGATGGTAGCTCGGGCGCTACAAGTGGAGGTCCCACCGAGATCTGAAAGAAAGGATCACCTAAGAGATTGCCCTCGAACGCCGGCTGGCAAAAATAAATGAATGAGGGTGTATTGAAGTATGGATGCCAAAAACTATAAGGAAAAGCTCAAATAGCAATTAATGGCCCTATTGAAAAGGCAGGGCACCAGGATTAAAAACAAGACATCTAAAGAATTCATTGCAATAAAATAAAAGAAAAGGCATAGATGAATAGGACTTTTAAAGAAATACAAGATTTAGAACAAAATAGAAGCATTAGAAAAGGAAAGACAGATGTTTCCAATGATTGAGGCAATGGATCCTCAGATAACAGCATTAGGGAACACAGCCCATTAAATTGTAAGGATATAAAACAGCATAAAGAGGCTGTCACTGCTTATGGGCCCATGGTCCTTTTACTCAATTTTTTGAGTCTTTCCCAGTGTTAAATTGCACCCCTAGTGATTGTATGCAGCTCTGTAGACCCTTACTAAATGTGGGTGACTATTTGCTCTGGAGAGGCAAATTTCAAGAATTTTACAAAGAACCACGCAAAATAATGCTGATGCCAGATTTCCTGCTAGGAATTTAGATATACTCTCGAATGCTACAAATAGAAGTCAATATGCTACCATTACAGCTCAAATTCTTTTTGACCTAGAGGTCTATGCACAAATTACTGCTGCTGCTAGTAGAGCTTGGGAAGCCTTGACTAATAAGGCTGCAAGAGATCAACTATCTAAGATGTTGCAGGGACTGTCTGAGCCCTACTCAGAATTTGCAGACCACCTCCTACAGCTGGCAGGACACATTATTGGTGATGTTGAAAATGCCATGCCTATAGTTAAACAATTAACATTCAAAAATACGTCCCCATAAGTCCAAAAGAATTAATGACTATATACGCATATGTCGGGACATAGATTGTCATCACATTATGGGCCAGGTTATAGCTTCAGTTATGAAAAGAGGGGAGAACAATAGAGGAGCCAGACCAAAGAGTAGCTTTGGATGTGAACAGCTAGGACATTTCAAAAGGAACTGCCCCCAGGGTGTGGCAACGCAATTGAGCCCTAGGCCAGGGCTTTGCCCACGTTGCAATAAGGGTCGTCATTGGAGCAAGGAATGTAGGTAAAAGACAGGTGCCCTTGGTAATCCTTTACCAGCTCAGGGAAACTGGAAGCGGGGCCAGCCGCGGGCCTCTCAAGCCCAGATGTACATTGCCCAGGGCAATGGATACACCTGTAACCCGCCCAATACAGATGATCCCTCAGAGAAACCCCTTTATGTCCAGGACCTTAACAGTGGTACCCCAGGAAGCACAGGATTGGACCTCTGTTCTGCCACCCGAGCAATATTAACACCACAATTGGTACTCAAGCCTTGAGAACAGGAGTCTTTGGGCCTCTTCCCCCAGGAGCAATAGGGCTATTGTTAGGACGCAATAATGCCTTGTTCAAAGGAATTAGAGTTATTCCAGGAAGTAGATTCAGACTTTCAAGGAGAAATAAAAATCATGTTTAGGGCAAAAATGGGGGTATTTATGATACCACAGGATGCTCAGATAGTGCAATTGGTTCTTCTCACTATGTTCAAACCAACAACCCCTTTTTAAAGGACATCAGGGGATCTGCTGGTTTTGGGTCCACAGGCTCCATGGGTGCTTTTTGGGTATCAACTCTTGAACAGCGCCCCATGCTCACCCTTACCATACAAGGTAGACAATTTTCTGGACTTGGGGACAGGGGAGCAGATTCCTCAAAAAAGCAAAAAAAAAACATTGGCCACAAGCATGGCCTCTTCAGCCAGCCTCCACTCATTAACAAGGAGTAGGAACTACTATGGCTCCAGAACGTAGTACTCAGTTTCTTAAATGGTCAGATGATGAAGGACATACAGGAATTTTTCAGCCTTTTATGTTAAGTCATATACCTGTTAATCTTTGGGGGAGAGATGTGCTTCAGGCCATGGGAGCAGTCCTTACTACTGAGCCTGTTAAAAATATGCTGGCTGACCAAGGTTATATACAAGAAAAAAGACTGGGTAAATTCCTACAAGGTGAACCTCAGTCTGTTACATCCAAAAATTTAATTATCAAAAGAGCAGGAGATCGCTCTGGGCTGGGAAATTTTCCCTAGGGGCTATTGCTATACAGCCTGTTCCCATTCCTATTATCTGGAAAACTGATAACCCAATATGGGTGGAGCGATGGCCCTTATCTATTGAGAAGTTACAGGCTGCACATCAAGTTGTAAAGGAACAATTAGAGACAGGACATATTGTTTCTTCCACTTCCCTATGGAATACCCCAATCTCTGTTATAAAGAAAAAATCTGGAAAACGGAGACTCCTACAAGATCTCTGAGCTGTTAATGATTGTATGCAAATTATGGGAGCAACACAACCTGGCTTGCCTTCCCCTGTGGGTATTCCTCAAGGCTATCATTTATTAGTTATAGACCTAAAAGATTGCTGTTTTAGCATTCCTTTACATCCTCAGGATAATGAATGATTTGCATTTAGCATTCCTTCTATTAACTTTAAAGAGCCCTATAAGAGATATCAATGGATGGTGTTGCCTCAAGGTATGGCCAATAGTCCCACTATTTGTCAAATTTATGTACCATTGGCCATTGCCCCCGTTAGAGAAATTTCAATCCTTATACATTATACATTATATGGATGATATTCTTTTAGCCGGCCTGGATTCCAAGGAAGTGAATGAGGCTTTTGGGGAATTGTAACATAATTTTCAACTAGCTGGCTTAAGATTAGTCCCAGAAAAGGTGCAACAAGAATTTCCCTATCAATACCTGGGTCATCAATTGTTATTTTCTGGTATCCATCCTCAAAAGATTACTTTAAGGCTGGATAATCTGACCACCCTTAATGATTTTCAAAAATTATTGGGACACATGAATTGGGTTCGATCTAGTTTGGCCCTAACCACTGGGCAGCTTAGACCATTATTTGATATTTTACAAGGAGATTCTGTTCCCACGTCTCCGCCCACCTTAACATCTGATGCGCGAGAATGTATAAAGCTTGTTCAAAAATGTCTCCAATCTGCACATTTAAATTGTATTGACTATTCTCAGAACTTGATGTTATTAGTCTTTGCTTCAGCGTATTCCCCTACTGCAGTATTTTGGCAAACTGGCCTATATTATGGGTGCATGAACATGCATCCCCAAGAAAGACAGTTAGATCTTATGCTCAGGCAATGCTTTCTGTTATTCAAAAGGCATAAAAAATGAGTATTCAAGTTTTTGGCAAGATGTCGGATTTAATTGTTACTCACTATACTCAACAACAGATACAATGGCTTCAACAGTTTGATGAGGAGTGGGCACATTGCTTGTGTTACACACCCTGCCGCTTAGATAGTCATTTTCCTTCCAGTAAGTTAGCTCATTGTTTTAAAAATAACCCTGTGTGTTTCCCCAAGGTAATTTCCCAATATCCTCTGAAGGGGGCCCATAATGTATTTACAGATGGCTCTTCAAATGGTTGTGCAGTAGTTGTTTCTTTTCCCATTATCAAACGCTCTATACTTAAAGTGAAGTCTGCACAATTTGCAGAACTAGCTGCAGTACAATTAGCCCTTCAACATTTTTCTGATGAACCATTTAACTTATACACGGATAGTAAATATGTGTATCATATATTGGCTCCCTTAGAAACTGCTGCTCATATAGCTCCAGTGTCTCGTGTACAAGAACATTTACTAGCCGTACAAAGCCTACTATGGAGGAGCTTTCACCAATTTTTATAGGATATCTCCGAGTGCATTCTGATTTGCCCGGCCCTTTAAGTAAAGGAAATGCTATTGCTGATTTTAATACTAAAACAGATTATGCCATCATGATGATGAGAGAGTCTGGGTATGAAGCAGCCTGCAAAGCTCATACAACCTTCCACATTAATGCAGGGTCACTCAAATTCCATTTTAAAATTACTAGAGACCAAGCTATTGATATAGATAAGAATTGTCCCCTATGTGCAGAGTTCTTATCATATGATTGTTAAAAATCTACTATTCCGTAATGAGTAATCACTGTATAAGGCAGTGGCCCCATTCTCTGGGCACGGCTTCTGGTACCGATCTCCTTCTGTGTCAATACCACAAAAGCCAAATGACGGATGACACCATCATTACTTACCCAATCAAATAACTTAATAATTGGATAGTCCTGCATACATAACTTTCATAAGATGGAACCCAACTCCAGTGATTGTCAAGGAAGTTATACTTAGATAATTAAATAATGCCAAGTGATTAACACCCATGGAGGAATGGCCAGACTCTAGTCAAGAAGAACAACATTTTCATCGATTTCAATAAATAATATATAATGAAATATGATTGAATAATGGCATGTGTTGCATACTGAAATCCCACATGGAGTAGTCAGACTGATCTCTTACTGGAACAATTATGTTTTTAAAAAATTAAATTTATAATTAATTATTGGGTCTTTTATATTAACACTGACAAGATAGCACTAAAGACCTAAACCTATTGCTGATGTAAAGATCTATTTATATAGCTAAATGATGAAGTAATGAGAAATTATTACATCATCAACTACCAAAATATGACTCCAAAAGGGACTTATGGTCCATAACATTACGTGTATTTTAAATATGTGAATTAAATGATGAATTATTACTTAATTTCCTAGTTTAACAGTTAAAGAAGTAAGTGTAGTATTAGATGACGTGACTGTCTGGTACAACGGTCTCCCCTAAGGAGGCTCAAAACTCCAGTGATCACTGAATACATAATGACAGATTTTCATAATTAAATGAATAAACATTAAACAAGTGGATGGTGTTTTATGCGTGAAGCCGAAATGATTGCTCAATACTAAAGAGACTTCGAGTTCTTAATCCTAGATATGAACAAAAAATGAATGAAGAAAGAGATAGTTTCTCATAATTCACCACTAGAGAGATAACACAATGATATCAACATGTATTTAAATGAAGAAAGGAAGACAGACAGAAAGAAAGAAAGAAAGAAAGAAAGAAAGAAAAAAGAAAGAAAGAAAATTCACAAGACACAAGACACACAGCCAAAAGGTGGATCCAGACTCCACTCTTCCTGGAGTAGAAAAAGACATATTTGAATAATGAAATAATCAGATAGTTAGATCTTCTGTCACACTTGAGTCACATGGTGGCGCCAAACTTCAGGGATCACAGATTATATAATGAAAGAATTTAATGATTACATCTTTAAATATGTAAGCCGTTGACCTTTTTTTGTATCATCAATTCCTGGGCAGTCTTGCCAGGTATGAAACTATATGCTGTCATCACCCATTTTTAAAATGCCATCAGTTAATCGTCAGATAATCATACTGTCCTGCCTGATGAATTCTGTAGCCTGACATCATCACAAGCGCCTGAATGTCTGTTGTGGTGCAGCAGGACGTGAGATATTGGGCCCAATCCTGGCATAGCAGTAGTCTCAACTGGGGCTAACAGACATCTATAGAACATTCCATCCAAAGACAAAAGAATATACCTTCTTCTCTGCTCCACATGGAACCTTCTCTAAAATCGACCACATACTAGGAGACATAACAAACCTCAACAGATACAAGAGAATAGGAATAGTCCCCTGTATCTTATCGGACCACCATGCTTTAAAATTGGAATTCAACAACAATACAAATAGCAGAAAACCTGCAAACTCATGGAAACTTAACAATGTGCAATTGCACCACTCCTGGGTCAAAGAAGAAATAAAGAAAGAAATTAAAGACTTTCTAATATTCAACGAGAATGAGGATACAACATACCCAAACTTATGGGACACCTTGAAAGCAGTGCTACGAGGGAAGTTCATTGCACTAAGTGCCCATATGAAGAAAACAGAGGATAGTCACATAAATGAATTAACAGCGCAAATGAAAACCTTAGAACAGAGAGAAGCGAATTCACCCCGCAGGAGCTGACGCCAGGAAATAATCAACTTGAGGGCTGAAATCAACAAAATAGAAACCAGGAAAACAATACAAAAAATCAATGCAACAAAGAGTTGGTTTTTTGAGAAAGTCAACAAGATTGATAAACCTTTATCCAAATTAACGAAAAAGCAGAGACAGAACATGCAAATTAACAAAATCAGAAACGAAATGGGGAACATAACAACAGACACAGAGGAAATCCAGACAATTTTCAGGTCATACTTCGAAAATCTGTATTCAACAAAAATTGAAAATTCAAAGGAAATGGACAAGTTTCTGGATAACTATCACTTACCAAAATTAAATCAAGAACAGACAAACAACTTAAATAGACTTATAACCCGAAATGAAATAGAAGCAGTCATCGAAAGCCTTCCAACGAAAAAAAAGTCCAGGGCCAGATGGATTCAGTGCAGAATTCTACCAGACATTCAAGGAAGAACTAATACCACTACTCCTCAAACTGTTCCACAAGATAGAAACAGAAGGTTTATTGCCAATCTCTTTTTATGAGGCCACAATAACTTTGGTACCCAAACCTCACAAAGACACAACTAACAAAGAGAACTACAGACCAATATCCCTGATGAACATCGATGCAAAAATACTCAATAAAATAATGGCAAACCGAATTCAAAAATACATCAGAGAAATCATCCACCATGATCAAGTAGGCTTCATACCTGGATTGCAGGGATGGTTTAACATACGAAAATCTATCAACGTGATCCACCATATAAACAAACTGAAAAAGAAAAACCATATGATTATCTCCCTAGATGCAGAAAAAGCCTTCACTAAAATTCAACACCCTTTCATGATAAAGGTATTAGAGAGGTCAGGGATAACAGGAACATACCTAAACATAATAAGAGCAATATACAGCAAACCAACTGCCAACATCAAACTGAATGGAGAGAAACTTAAGCCAATTCCTCTAAAATCAGGAACAAGACAAGGTTGTCCTCTCTCTCCATATCTCTTCAATATCGTACTAGAAGTTCTAGCTAATGCTATAAGACAACAAAAGGAGATCAAGGGCATCCAAATTGGAAAGGAAGAAGTCAAACTGTCTCTATTTGCAGATGATATGATAGTTTACTTAAGCGACCCAATAAACTCTACCAGGGAACTCCTACAGCTGATAAACACCTTCAGCAAACTAGCAGGATACAAGATAAACTCAAAAAAATCAGTAGCCCTATTTTTTTCAGACGACAAAGAGGCAGAGAAAAAAATCAGAGAAACATCACCCTTTACAATAGCCACAAGCAACATAAAGTATCTTGGTGTAACGCTTACCAAACAAGTAAAAGATCTATATAATAAGAACTTTGTGACTCTAAAGAAAGAAATTAAAGAAGATACCAGAAAATGGAAAGACCTCCCATGCTCTTGGATAGGTAGGATAAACATAGTAAAAATGGCAATCTTACCAAAAGCAATCTACAGATTCAATGCAATCCCCATTAAAATCCCACCACAATTCTTCACCGACCTTGAAAGGATAATAATCAACTTTATATGGAAAAACAAAAGACCCAGGATAGCCAAAACAACCCTATACAATAAAAGAACATCAGGAGGCATCACCATTCCTGACTTTAAGCTCTACTACAGAGCTATAGTTCTGAAAACAGCCTGGTATTGGCATAAAAATAGACAGGTAGACCAATGGAATCGAATTGAAAATCCTGATATTAATCCACGCACCTATGAACACCTGATTTTCGACAAAACAGCTAAAATTATACAATGGGGCAAAGACAGCATCTTCAACAAATGGTGCTGGCACAATTGGATGAGGGTGTGTAGAAGACTGCAGATAGACCCATGTCTGTCGCCATGCACAAAACTCAAGTCCAAATGGATCAAAGACCTCAACATCAATCCAGCCACATTGAACCTCTTAGAAGAGAAAGTAGGAGGTACCCTTGAACAAATTGGTATAGGAGAGCGCTTCTTGAACATAACTCCAGGGGCACAGACACTGAAAGAAACAATTAATAAATGGGACCTCTTCAAACTTAGAAGCTTCTGTAAGGCAAAGGACACAGTTGACAAGACCAAACGGCAGCCCACTGACTGGGAAAAGATTTTCACTAATCCTATATCCGACAAAGGGCTGATCTCCAAAATATACAAAGAACTCAAGAAACTAGTCAACAAAACACCAAATAACCCTATTAAAAAATGGGGTACAGAACTGAAGAAAGAATTCTCAATGGAGGAAATCAAAAAGGCTGAAAGACACTTAAGAAAATGCTCCACATCCTTAGCTATCAGGGAAATGCAAATCAAAACAACTTTGAGATACCATCTTACCCCTGCCAGAATGGCTAAAATTAGAAACACCAGTGATGACTTATGTTGGAGAGGATGTGGAGAAAGTGGAACACTCCTCCACTGCTGGTGGGAGTGCAAACTCATAAAGCCACTTTGGAGATCAGTATGGCGGTTCCTCAGGAAAATGGGAATTAGTTTACCACAGGACCCGGCAATCACCCTCTTAGGCATATACCAAAAGGATTCACATCAATGCAACAAAGACATCTGTTCAACTATGTTCATAGCAGCACTATTTGTAATAGCAAGAACCTGGAAGCAACCTAGATGCCCTTCAATTGAAGAATGGTTAATGAAGATGTGGCACATCTACACAATGGAATACTACTCTGCAGAAAAAAATAATGGTATCTTGAAATTCGCAGGCAAGTGGATGGCACTTGAAGAAACCATCCTGAATGAGGTAACCCAGTCACAAAAAGAGGAACACAGTATGTACTCACTCATATATGGATTTTAGACCTAGATCAAATGATCACCAGCCTATAATTCACATCACCAGAGGAACTAGGATACAAGTTGTATTCTAAGAGATTCATATAAAGTCCCTCACAGAACTGGGAAGGGACAAGTCCCCCAGACCTCAGGTATAGTGGGGGAGGACAGCTAAAGGAGAGAGAAGTAGGAGAAAATGAGAGGGAGGAGAGGAAGGCATGTGCGACCAGGAGGATTGAGCCTGGTTAGGAATGGAAAATAGGAAAGAGAGAGAGAGACAGAGACAGAGAGAGAGAACATAAAAGAGGGAGCCAATATTGGTTTGAAGATAAAGTTGAACACAAAGAAAGGTCGAGGGAACTACAAGACTGCTCCCAACTAACAATCTCAGCTTCCGTGGAAAGGCTATCATAAATGCCCTTCCCGGAGAGTGAGATCAACAACTAACTTCTCCATGGAGTCCTCAACTAATGCCTGTTGAAAACAGGAGCAAACACCCATACATAAACACTGAGTCAAACTAGAACCCAGAAGCAGATGGAGAGGACAAGACCATGCGGTAGAAGTACATAGAGACAGCATACCTGAACAAGGAGGAGCTAAGGGCCACTAGACTGATAGCTGGGAAGCCAACAGGGGTCTACCTCGGACCCCCCAGAATATGGGTCTCAGCCAGAAGGTCTGAGCAGTCTAAGAGACCTCAGACAGTGGAGCCAGGATGTATCCCTGGTGCACAAAAGGACTTTGCAAACATATCCCCCATGGAGGGATAACTGCCTTATTCTAGAGATAGGAGAGAAGCCCTAGTCCCTATTTCACAGGACCTGTCAGATCTACATGACCCCAACTGGATGGCATTCCCCTACATATTGTATTGTGGTGGGGGTTTGGGAGGGGAGGGTGTTTAGAGTGCATGGGAGAGGGTAGAGAGGGCAAAAGGGAGGGAAGGAGGGAGGGAGGGCTTGGGGGGAGGGAGGGAGGGAGGGAGAGGGAACTGGGATCGACATGTAAAATAATAAAAAAAATAATAATAATCAGAAAGTTAGATCGTCTGTCACACTTGAGTGTGACACAAGGTGGCCCCAAACTTCAGAGATCACAGATTATAAAAGGAAAGAATTTAATAATTACATCTTTCAATATGTAAGCCGTTGACCTTTTTTTTTGTATCATCAATTCCTGGGAAGACTTGCCAGGTATGAAACTGTATGCTGTCATCATGCATTTTTAAAATGCCATCAGTTAATCGTCAAATAAGCATGCTGTCTTGCCTGATGAATTCTGTTGGCCTGACCTCATCACAAGCCCCTTAATCTCTGTTGTGGTGTGGCAGGATGTGAGATAATGGGCCCAATCCTGGCATAGCAGTAGGAGCCACAATGTTGATAACAGCTGAAAAGATGGCTTCAGCAGGGGCATCACCAGCATAGCTGAGAGAGAGAGAGATGTTTTTCCGTGTTCTGCATCTTCATCCTTTTGCCAGGTCTCAGTGATGTTGCCAATCTCCTAGTGCCACTCGTTCTTCTCATGGTAGATCACAACCAATGTGAAGATGTGGAGGAAGAGCAGGTAGTCGGCAGCCAGACCACTGTGCCAGCCATGGTGAAGTCCCTATACTTCTTGGAAGGCACCGTGCAAACTTCTGGACTCAATCACCCAGCATCCCTCGTACTCTGGGAGATGCATAGATCATTCAGAAAATGCTCTGCCCATGTCTACAACTATCCTAACCTTGTCCCTGACAGATATTTGCACCCTAACTGTAATCGGTGATGGCACTGTCTGTCGTTTATATAATTTAAAGAATTAAATAAGTCACTAATAGCTAACTGTCACAAAAAATAGGGTATGTAGCATTTTACTGGCAGAGAAGCATGGCCAGGCTCCAGTCGTGAAGCATGTCTTCATCATCAATTGAGTCAATGTATCATACAATGTGAAGATATTGCACATTATCTTCACAAGAGGGAGCTTTACAGGTCTCTTCATGGAATGGAGGATTGTTGTTTCCATAACTATACAAATATTTACATTATCTTGGGGATTAACACAGATTGTCAATTTAAATTCATTAATTATGTAATTAGATGATCTGTGGTACCAGATTCCAGGTGTCATGGACGATATAATCATTTTTTTATATAATTAAATAATCAAATAATGAGTTCATGTAACATCATCCACTTCCCTAAGGTGGCTCCAAACCAGGCTCATGAATGATGCTGTCGTGATTAATTTAAATATTTTAACTGCATAGTTGATATTAAGATGGTCTATAATAATTGCCTCCCACATTGCATCACCACAATCCACTGATCATGGATTATCTAATGTCCTATTTTATAATCAAATAACAACATAAAAGAGGATGAAATGGTCTGCCATACTCCACACAATTGACTCTCTGTTGACTCCCACATGATTGTGGGAAACTCCCAGGTTCATCAGTTATTTAATCGCAGAGCAGAGTAGTAACATGTTTAAATGCTGAATTGTCACTGTGTATGCGGGGTTTTTAGATGATATCACATATTTAATGTTGAACGGCTGCCTCAAAAAAGATGGACTGAAATCCAATAATGACTAAGTCTACTCTAACAAATGGATTATCACCTTCCTGAAGGAAGTCACCAATGGCAAACTCACATCTGATGAATAATTGTGAGTCTTATTATCTTCTGTTCCATAGTTTCACTTCTTAGGAGAGAGAGTATTCATAAACAGAAGACTTTGAACTGTCTCTCCACCGACTACATCCTTCTCTGATGATTAGGTAATCTTGAATTTGGTAAGAAGTAAAAACTGTGGACACACTTCCAGAGGTGTGGCTATGGCTTGTTTAGGCGAATCAAATGCTGTCATTAAAGTTTTAGGAAATCGTTATCTTGGGAGAATGCAATGTCCCATGATAACACTTTCTCGAATCTACTCGCTGGTCCTTGTCCCATGATACCAGGATACAGAATGCAAGCAGGGGTTCCAGGCAACATTTATGAACCAACATTCTGTCACATTCAGTGCCCCTCCCCCATGCTAAAAGGAGTATATCCACCCATGAACTAACCTTACAGCCTCACCGATTTTCTCACAAAAACAAAGCACGGCTCTTTCTTTTGAGTTCAACATATTTACCCGACTCTCAAGCTACAACATGCCTATAGTGACATAAGCATGAAAACGAAAGCATTATTGCTCCATTCAAGTACAATGATGAGTATTTTAAACCTGTTCTCTATGCTTGAATTTTCTAATTTCTAGAATGGAAACAACAGAATTAATCGCCTCTACCATAATCCTTTTCTCTATATTGGAAATAAAATAAACTCCTCTTCATTCTCTTACCATTAGAGGAGCTTGATCCCATGGTTTCTCAGACTGGTTTAGATTTGCATTAGGCTGATGATTAAGGATTTTCAGCAGTGTCTTATGTTTCTTTCAGTTATTTTGGATTCCTCAATTGAATGTTCCCTATTCAGTCCTGTACCCCGCTTTCTAATATGGTTATTTACACTGATTTATTGTTGGTGGTGTGTCATCTTATCAGCCCGACAGAGTTCATTAGATGAGATTCCCTGATCAGGAGATTATTCAGTTATTCCATTTTAAAAATCGGTGGTCACTGTGTCCTTCATGTGTCAGTTCTGTTGCAACCTCTCAGAAACCGATGATGCGAAACAGTACAGTTTTTTAAAAATCGTGTAATCATTCGATTGTTAAAAATCTACTATTACGTAATCAATAATCACCGTATAAGGCAGTGTCCTCCATTCTCTGGGCACTGCTTCTGGTACCGATCTCCTGCTGTGTGAATCCCATAGAAGCTAATTGACGGATGACACCATCATTATTCACGCAATCAAATGAGTTAATAATTGGATAGTCCTCCATACTTAACTTTCATAAGATGGAACCCAACTCCAGTTATTGCCAAGGAAGTAGTAGTTAGATAATTAAATAATGCCACGTGATTAACTCCCATGGGGGAATGGCCCGAATCCAGTCAAGAAGAACAAGACCTTCATTGATTTAAATAATGAATATATAATGAAAAATGATTGAATATTGTCATGGTGGTGCATAATTAAATCTCACATGGAGTAGTCAGACTGATCTCTTCCTGGAATAATGAGGAATTTAAAAAATTATATTGATAATTAATTAGTGGGCCTTTCATATTAACACTGATGAGATGGCACCAAAGTCCTAAACCTATCGCTGATGTAAAGATCTATTTACATAGCTTAATGGTGAAGTAATGAGATGATATTACATCATCACCTACCAAAATCTGACTCCAAAAGGGACTTATGGTCCATAACATTACCTGTATTTTAAATACATAAATTAAATGATGAATTATTAATTAATTTCCTATTTTAACAGTTAAAGAAGTAAGTGTAGTATTAGATGACGTGACTGTCTGGTACAACGGTCTCCCCTAAGGAGGCTCAAAACTCCAGTGATCACTGAATACATAATGACAGATTTTCATAATTAAATCAACAAACTTTAATGGTGTTTAATGGTGAATGGTGTTTTATGCGTGAAGCCTAAATGATTGCTCAATACTGAAGTGTCATTGAGTTCTTAATCATAGCTTTGAACAAAAAAATGAATGAATAAAGAGATAGTTTCTCATAATTCACCCCTAGAGAGATAACAAAATGATATCAACATAGATTTAAATAAAGGAAGGAAGGAAGAAAGAAAGGGAGGATGTAAGAAAGAAAGGAAGGAAGGAAGGAAGGAAGGAAGAAAGAAAGAAGGAAAGCAAGAAAGGAAGAATTCACAAGGTACAATTTAACACCAACAAAGTGGAACCCAGACTCCACTCTTCCTGGAGTAGAAAAAGACAGATTTGAATAATGAAATAATCAGGTAGTTAGATCGTCTGTCACACTTTAGTGTGACACAAGGTGGCGCCAAACTTCAGGGATCACAGATTATATAATGAAAGAATTTAATAATTACATCTTTAAATGAGTAAGCCTTTGACCTTTTTTTGTATCATCAATTCCTAGACAGACTTGCCAGGTATGAAAATGTATGCTGTCGTCACGCATTTTTAAAATGCCATCAGTTAATCGTCAGATAACTGATGAATTCTGTTGGCCTGACATCATCACAAACACCTGAATCTCTGTTGTGGTGCGGCAGGACGTGAGATAATGGGCCCAATCCTGGCGGAGCAGTAGTAGCCACAATGTTGATAACAGCTGAAAAGATGGCTGCAGCAGGGGCATCACCATCATAGCTGAGAGAGAGATGTTCTTCCGTGTTCTGAGTCATCATCCTTTTGCCAGGTCTCGGTGATGGCGCCGGCCTGCTAGTGCCACTCCTTCTTCTCATGGTAGATCACAACCGATGTGAAGATGTGGAGGAACAGCAGGTAGTCAACACCCAGACCACCGTGCCAGCCTTCGTGAAGTCCTTGTACTTCTCGGTTGGCACCGTGCAACCTTCTGGACTCAATAATCCAGCATCCCTCGTACTCTGGGAGATGCATAGATCATCCAGAAAATGCTCTGCCCATGTCTACATCTTTCCTAACCTTGTCCCTGAAAGATATTTGCACCCTAACCGTAAACGGTGATGTCATTGTCGGTTGTTTACATAATTTAAAGAATTTAATAAGTCAGTAATACCTAACTGTCACAATAAATAGGTGATGTAGCATTTTACTGGCAGGGAAGCATGGTCAGAATCCAGGCATGAAGGATGCCATCATCATCAACTGAAAAAATGAATCATAAAATGTAATGATATTTCACATTAACTTCACCAGAGGGAGCTTTACAGGTCTCTTCATGGAATGGTGGATTGTTGTTTACATTACTATACAAATATTTACATTATGTTGGGGATTAACACAGATTGTCAATTTAAATACATTAATTATGTAATTAGATGATCTGTGGCACCAGATTCCAGAGGTCATGGATGATGTAATCATTGTTTTATATAACTGAATAATCAAATAATGAGTTCATGTCACATCATCCACTTCCCTAAGGTGGCTCCAAACCAGGCTCATGAGCGATGCTGTTATTATAAATTTATGTATTTTAACTACATAATTGACATAAAGATGGTCTATAATAATTGCCTCCCACATCACGTCACCAAAATCCACTGATCACGGATTATCTAATGTACTATTTTAATAATCAGGGCCAGTTCCAGGACCAGGGCCAGGGCCAGGGGCCAGGGGCCAGGGGCCAGGGGCCAGGGGCCAGGGCCAGGGGCCAGGGCCAGGGCCAGGGGCCAGGGCCAGGGCCAGGGCCAGGGCCAGGGCCAGGGCCAGGGCCAGGGCCAATTCTATCCACCATGAAACATACACATTTAACCTTGTTCCCCTAGACTTTACATTGAAATTGTTTTTATCCCTATTTCCCTTCCTAACCTAGCGTGATGTTTCCTTGATTCTTTGTTGAGTTCATTTTTTAATAAAATTTTACTACAAACAAGGCCATATGGTCCTGGATAGATTATGTACAAGTGATAACAGTCGTCAGATGCCAGTCCAGGCTAAAATAATGTGCAAAACTCTCAATCACTATAGCAAAAACTAGATATTTAATGTCAAAGCCAGATTTCCTAAACATATTTCCATAAATCCAGCCTTACAGAAAATTCTGGAAAGAAATTCTAACCAAGCAAGCTAACTACAATAATGAAGACATAGGCAAAGTTAATATCAGTTTACAAGAACCAAAACGAAAAAGTGGGCGAATACACTCACAATACCACCACCAACAACAATGAAACAAACAAGAATTAACAATCTATGGTCTTTAATTTTCCAAAATATTAATGGTCTTATTGCCTATAAAAACACACAAGCTAACAGAGTGTATATTAAGACAGATTTCATCGTTCTAGTGCATACAAGAAATGCATCTAAATTTCAAAGACAGACATTACCTCAGTGTAAAAGTTTTGCAAAACATCTTCCAATCAAAGGAAGTCAAGAAGGAAGCAGGTGTACGTATCTAAATATTAAGAAGTTTAATTTCAAACCAAAATCACTCAAGAGATGAAGAAGGTCATTTAATAATCAGCATGGGAGAAATGCATCAATATAAAGTCTCAATTCTTAACATCTCTGATCCAAATTAAAAGGTACCCACATTCTTAAGAGAAACACTAGTAAAACTCAAAGCTCACATAAAACCTTACTCACTCATAGTGGGAGATTTCACCACCCCATTCTGAACACTAATCAGGATTACCAAACTTAAGTTTCACAAACAAACACAGGAACTAACAAAAGTTTTGTCCCACTTGGTTTTAGTAGTCATTTATAGAATAACCAATCCAAACACAGAAGAATATACCTTCTCCTCAGCTACACATGGGACATTCTGTAAAACTGACTACATACAAGGCAACATAACAAACCTCAGCAAATAAAAAATAAAATAAAATTGAATAGCCCCCTATATCTTATCAGATCACCATGATTTTGAGTTTGAATTCTACAAGAATACATACTGCAAACACGCTACAAATTCATAGAAACTGAATAATGAGTAAATTACCATTCCCTGTTCCAGGAAGAAATAATGAAATAAATAAAAGATTTGTAGAATTCAATGAAAATGAAGACAGAACATACCTGAACTTATGGGACACTTTTAAAGCAGTTATACAAGGAAAGTTCATTGCAATCAGTGCTCATGTAAAGTAAACAGATGATGGTCAAATTATATAATTAAGAGCACAACTGAAAGACATAGACCAAAAAGAAACTAACTTAACCCGGAGGAGTACCTGCCAGTGAATAATCAATTTGAGGGCTGTAATAAAAAAAGTAGGAACATGGAAACCAATACAAAGAATGAATAGAACAAAAAGTTGTTTCTTTGAAAAATAACAAGATAGACAAACCTTAGGGGCAAACAAATCAAGAAGCAGAGAGAGAACACGCAAACAGCAAAATCTGAAATTAAAATGGGGATATACGAACAAACACTGAGGAAACCAAGAGACATTTCAGGTCATACTTTGAAAACATGTACTATACAAAAATAAAAAAATCTAAGGGAAATGGACAGATTTCTGGATTGTTATCACTTATCAAATTCAAAACAAGGATAAATAAGCAATTTAAATAGATTTAGATCACATACTGAAATAGAAATAGTCATGAACTCCACCCAAGCCCCCCCCAAAAAAAAAAAACAAACACATAGACACAAGGCCAAAGGACTTCAGTGCAGAATTCTACAAATATTTCATAGAAGTGCTGATACCAATACTCCTCAAATTGTCTCACACAATAGAAGCAAAAGGTTCATTACCATTTTTAATTAGTTTACAATTACCTTGATATGCAAGCCTCACAAAGACACAACTAAGAAAAGGAATTACAGGCAGATATCCCTCATGGACATTGATGCAAAAGTATTCAATAAAATACTGGAAAATCGATTACATGAACACATCAAATAAGTCCTCTATCATGACCAAGTAGGCTTCATGTCACAGATGCAGGGATGGTTCAACATATGAAAATCTATCAATTTGATCCTCCATATACATAAAGTAAAACAGAAAAATCACATTATCATCTCACTAAATGCTGAAAATGCCAGTGTCAAAATCAAACACCCTTTTATGATAAAGTCCTTGGAAAGAACAGGGATAACAGAAACCTACCTAAACATAATAAAAGCAATATAGAGTTAACCAACATAGAACATTAACCTATGTTTAGAGAAGCTTAAGACAATTCCTCTAAAATAAGGAACAAGACAGCTGTCCATTCTCTCCATAAATCTTCTATATTGTGCTTGAAGTTCTAGCTACGGAAAGAAATCAAGAAAAGAAGATCAAAGGGACACAAATTGGAAAGTAATAAGTCAATTTGTTACTATTAGCAGATGATAGGATTGTTTACATAAGTGACCCAAAAAACTCTACCAATGAACTCCTGCAGATGACAAACACCTTTCAAACAGTGACAGTACACAAGAGTAATAAAAACAACAACAAAAAAAATTAGTAGCCTTAATATATACAGAAGATAAAAGGGAGGAGAGTCACCACCCTTTACAATAAGAAAAACAACAAATAACACCTTGGGGTAACTATAACCAAACTAGTATTAGGCCTATATTGCATGGTCTTGTGTCTTTAAAGAAAGAAATTAAAGAAGATACTAGAAAATGGAAAGATCACCCATGCTCTTGAATTGGTATGATAAATATAGTAAAAACTCCAATTTTGCCAAAAGCAATCTACAGATTCAAAGCATTCCCAGTAAAAATCCTAGCACATTTATTTCTTCACTGACCTTGAAAAAACAATACTCAACAGTATATGGAACAACAAAAGAGTCACAATAGTCAAACCAATGCTGTATAATAAAGGAACTTCAGAAACCATCACATTCTCCGACTTCAAGCCCTAAGCTCTATTATAGAGCGAAAGTACCAAAAAAAGCACTTGGTATTGGCACACATATAGAAAGGTAAACCAATGGAACTGAAAATCCTGATATTAACCAACACACCTACAAAATCCTGAGTTTTGATGAAACAGGAAAAATAATACAATGGTAGGAGGCAATCATTTTCAACAAATGGTTCTGGCAAAACTGGATGATGATATGTAGAAGACTACAAAGAGACCTATGTGAATCGCTATACACAAAACTTAGAACAAATTGATCAAAGACCTAAACATTAACCCAGCTGCCCTAAACCTCTTAGAAGAGAAAGTTTGAGGTACTCTTGAAGGAATTTTTACAGGAGAGTGTCGCCTCTACTTTGACCAGCAAAGAAAACGCAACATTCAGACTCTTCATTAAGCAGTTTATTCAGGAAACTTGTATAATCTTCTGACCCTGGGGGCAGCCCAGCCCACAACTTAAAAGCCCTTGGGCAGTCAACCCCAGAATGCCATGTGGTGAAAACATGTGGTGAAAAACAAAAAAAGACAGGTCCACATACACAGAAGCAAGACAGATTCTCAGCTTTTAGCCAAATATGGAATTGTTTAATACAGAGAGTTCTCACCATCGGGAAGGTGGAGGGCAGAAGCCAGCACCATCTGTAAGGTGTAGCACTTCACAGCTCTCTACAGGAGAGTTATTCCTCGTCATAATACCAAAGAGAAGGCCATCTGGAAATACATAGATTAACACAAATGGGTTAATACTTAAGACAGAGCTAGCCAATAAGAAAGTAGTAACTGGCCAACAGCATAATATCAAATACTGAGTCTCTGTGTATTATTTGGTGCTGGCGCAGCAGCAGGACAAGACTTGGCGGCGGGAGGAAAAACCTGTACTCGTTACACCACAAGGGGTCTCTATCTCTATCTATACTTTGTCTCTCTCTTTGGTTGTGTTTTTGTATGGGTTTATTCTTTGTGTGTTCCCTGGACAGGAATCTACTTCTTGGAGAGCACATAAACAGTCTCAAAGAGATAAGATGTGTCAAAATTATGGTGGTAAAATAAGAGCTGTAGGGGATGACAAGTTTGCATGTAGGGGAAACCTTATAGGACTCCTTTAGTGCCATCTCAGGATGGGATAATGTGTGATGAGGTCTTTTCCTTCGCATGTGCTCATCCACGTGTGTGCATGAGTGTGTGTGTGTGTGTGTGTGTGTGTGTGTGTGTGTGTGTGTGTGTGTGTGTCTGTACTTGTGGCTAGCTGGATCAATCTATTTTGTTGGAAACATATGGGAGGATTCAAGATTAAACTTTCCAGTGGCCAGTCTGGCACATCTCTGAATTCAGAGCTCCACATTACATGCCCAGGTATCTCCCTTTGTAATTTCGGAGCAAATGCCTCCAGGAGATTGGTTGGAGAAAGCAATATAAGGAGAAAATATAATCTGAGAGCCTTTTACTCAGAAGATCCATTTCATCTGAGCAGAGGTGAGATCTATGGGCTGGCTTGGCTCTTCTGCTTCTCTGATTTACATCTTGAAAACTGAACCCCAATATCTGTCTCTGGTCCTTTTATTTTTATATTTTTTTTTGTGCTACATGCTACAGAGTGGGAGATAGCTCAGAATGGTTGCATGGTGATGCTTAGAAAATGACTAGGGTGTGGGCACAGGGCAAAGGCCTGGGAGGTAAGTGGAAAAGTTGGATTGAATGTTTATTCTTTCCTTGTGCTCTTGACACAACATGAAGCTCCGTAGTGGCCTGCCTCCTGGGAAGAGGCCAAGGATGTCACAGTTCCCTTAGTGGGATAATATGGCAGATACTAACAGATAATTAGCAGATAATACAGCATAGCATTCACTTGAATATAGATGGCTTGGTACTGTGAGCATGAAGGCCAAGGTATTTGTGTCCTTTATCCTTTTTTTTTTTTTTTTTCAGAAAAATCACACCCATGGGACCCTTGTTCTTTAAAACTGTATCCATCACATATTCTCACAGCCCCTGCTCTTTGCCCTATGTCCAGCGTGTAAATGCCATCTGCCAAATGAAAAGTCAGTTCTGGTGTTTGGGCCGTATTTACTTGAGTGATCCTAACCCATATGTCATCTGCCTAACTTCTTTTGTGCCCTGTGATTTAGAACACCACCATCCTGCTGCCCTATCAGTCCTGGGTCAGATTGGGAGGCCTCTTTTGGTCTGGATTCTTTGACAATGAACATTTATTTTGCTCCGTGTGCAAGAAGCCAACATACACAATACCACCCTGGATGCTGAAGTAGGAAGGAGATCAGTGTTCCATCATGGAATGTGGTGGGAGGTGGACATCAGAGAAACCTGATGGTGCAGTTAGGGGGAAACCACAGCCCCCAGTTTCTAAGTCCATAAATTTGGTTCTGAAGGGGAGCACCTATTTGCAATTTAGGTCATCTTGTGTGAGATGGTGTTTTTGCATGCAAGTTTTTGGGCTGAAATCTTCTGTCTGTTGCATACTTGTTTCTGTTACATGGGTGTGGAACCCTGGGGGAAAATGATTAAGGCCCCATGAGGGTTTCCTGTGATGACTCCTGGATCATTTTGTGAAGTCACTGAGAAGGACAGGGGTGAGTTTGTTCTGCAGTTAACATGGTGTGCAAAGCAAGAATTGCTTATTCTACCTAAGTTTCTATGTTACCTTTCCTCATTCCACTTCAATCTCTTCAGAAACACCTGAGTCCATTGAGGGCTAATCTATAGGTCAATGACTCAAAAAATTCCATCTTGAGGGAGACTTTCAGACTTGGAGAAAGGAAAGACAAATTTCCTGAATGTTTCCTGGTTAGTGGTGGTGGTGCAAGGCTGTGGGCTGGAGATAGACTGTGAGAGTGCTGGAGGTAGCTCAAATTGGTTGCCTTGTGATGCTTAGGAGGTGATGAGATTTGTGGTTTGGGTGCAGGCCCTGGTTGGCAAAGGGGCAGGTTAGATGTAATGTTTATTCTTTTGATGTTTCATTGTATCAACATCTAGGAAACTGGGGAGCAGGGCTGCTTCCTCGGAAGGGGTCATGGATGTCACCTTCCCCTTGGTGGCCCCTGATGCATATCATGTAGTACAGCTTCCACCTTAACTCAGAGGGAGGGGTAACTTTGGTTGTAGTATCAAGGGTCCCACTGGCTTTCCACATTATCTTCTAAATATCAGACCCATGGGAATGTCCCTGAAATCTCAACTCCTCATAAGTGCACACAGTTGCCTACTCTTTGACTTGTGTCCATACTAATCTGACCTTCTGCCAGGTGTGATGCCTGTGCTTGGAATAAGACCCTATTGATGTCACTTGTCCTCACAACTGTTTCATCTGCCCATCTCCTGTGCCCTCAGCTCAGTGACACCACCATCTCACTGCCCTACCAGCACTGGGTCAGCCTGAGAGGCTGCTACTTGGCTGGCTGTCTTGATATGGCTGCATTGTTTTGGTCAGGAGCAAGATTGCAGCAGATCTAAAGCAGGCCTAACAGTTGGAGTGGTCAAGTTGGTAGCCAGGTTCATATAGATAGCTGTTGGGCAATAGGAAAGCAAGATAGGCGGGACTAGGAGACAAAGAGAAAAGAGAAAGTAGTAAGGAGGGGTCAACATGGACAGGCTGGGGAGACATGATGCCTGCCCCACTCCCCGGTAAGGTGAAACTATGTGTAAACACTTAGGTTAACAGAAATGGGTTAATACTGAAGACAGAGCTAGCCGATAAGAGACAAGTAATTGGCAAACAGCATTATATCAGATAGAGAGTCTCTGTGTGTTAATTGGGGCTGGCAGGGTGGCAGGACAAGACCAGCAGCAGGTGGAAAAACCTTACTTCTTACAGATAGCTGCTGGGTTTCTGAAGGTTTTGGGGTGGCTGTCAGACAAGGCTGGGTGAACAATTAGAGAATGACACTTAGCCACTAGCACCCAAGGCCATGATTTGGTTTCTGAAGCTTCTCCATTATGTTTCAGATTGGTGTGAGATTTCTGAGGATTTACTGAGTGTGGCCTCAGGCTTGACAGTGAGCCCCTCTGTCCTCTCACAAGGAGCAACTTCTTGACTTCCACAGGGCTGGCAGGTACCCAAAGCTGACTGTCTAGGGACCATGAAGTAGAGGACCCTTTGAGGTCTGTGACCCCATTCACCTTACCACACTGCACCTTCCCAAACACCTGGAATCCATCCAATGCTGCAGGCCTAGAGACCCAACTTTGGCAAGTCTTGGCCTTACAGCTTGTTTGGTTCCCATCTTCGGAACTTGGTGCCAATGGATATATTTTCTTTGGAAAGGCCAGAGGAAGAGCACCTATGACGTATTGAAACTGGTATTCTCTGTGCACTACTACCAATAAGCCACATGCTTTTGTGAATCAGGCCAACACTTCCCCATGGTTGTCTGTACATTTGTTGGCTGACTAGAGAAAGGCTTTCTGTAATGGCCCCAAAGGGATGAACCTATTTGAACACCCTGGTCTTCAACTAATTCTGAAGGACTTGTGAGAAATGCCTGTAAAAAAGGTTCCTAAACCTCTACTCCTTTACCCAATTCTAAATTCTGCAGTAACTCCACTCTAATGAACTTGTACTGAGGAAGTCCCCTTAATTCCAAGAGTTCTGAAATTCTATTAGCCAAATAGGTCTCTGATATACCACAATGCCCATGGAGGTATGCCTTTCTGCACATTAGGAATACACACATCTCATCAAGGATGGGAGTGTTACCATTGCCCAAAAGTTTTAACCTTCTCCTTTAGACTATTCTATATCCCCAATCTCTGTCCAAGCTTCCCTAATGATTCCTTCTCATCAAGGAGATGTCATACTTTCTGTTCTGGCTGCTGTGATAAAAGGATACCAAAACTCAATATTTCTGTACAAGATATAATTTTCTGCTCTAATTTGGACCAGCAACACCTAGTATTACCAACTATCTGGAAACAAATCTACTGCTCTCAATCATGTTTTCAAATATATAGCATTCATTTCATTTGGAACCTACTGATAAGCATTGAGCCTACTTCCTGGAATCCAGTTGTAAAGAGGGAGAAGTGATGAGCAAACAGATCAAGACCATCCGACAAAAGCCATAGAAATTTCTGATGTGAACAAGGGTAAGTGCATGGATACCAGATTGACTACTTAGAAACCAGCAAAGGACAGAAATGGTCTTCCTGCATATAGGAGGCCTCAGCAGTCTATAGGGCCTCTGGCAAAGGAACACCATTTATACCTACTGCATGAATAGATTATGGAAGCCCATTCCTCATACAGGAAAATTTTCTTTGCCTAGACCCATGGTGGAGGTCATATGACCTGCAAGAAATGATGTGAAAGTCCTGGAAGAGTGCCCCACAGAAAGCCTCGCCCTTTTATGGAGAAAAGGAGGAATGATATAGGGCAACATTTGTCCATGGGCAACATGAACAAATGGTAGGTATAAAGAACTCAGATTGATATGTAAAATAAGATTGTATTGTTTCTTATTTTAATAAAAATATGAAAAAATAAAGAAAACCATGTGGAAACAGCTATAAGTCATCTGAATGACATTGTTACTGGTGATAATGGTGATAACACAAAGAAGTTAGACATGCATGGAGATTAGTTGTCAAGAAGAAAAGGTTTCATGGATTATGTTTGTTACAGTGGGAGATGAGGATGTCTTCACATCAGAAAATAAGATACTTTTGTGGAATATTGAAAAAAACCTCACCAATAATAATATTTCTTCTATAGTTAAATTAATTAGGAATGCAGAGAATTATTTTATGGTATTAAAATAATTTCCCAACCAAAATTAGCAAATTACTGGTAATCTACAGAAAACTATCTGCTCTGTGATGGGAGATGTTATTCTGTTGGCCAACAGGAAAGAAGATAGGAGGGACTAAGAGACAAGGAGGAAAGAGAAAGTAGAAAGGAAGAGCCAAGATGGAGAGTCTGGAGAAAGCAGTTTGCTGGCCGGCTACCCGGTAAGAGAAATACATAGATCAGCAGAAATATGTTAATAATTAAGACAGAGCTAGCCGATAAGAAACTAGCACCTGGCCATCAGTATAATATCAAATACAGAGTCTCTGTGTGTTATTTGTGGCTGGCGCGGCGGCGGGGGCGGGAAAAGACCGGGCTGTGGGTGGAAAAACCATACTCTTACAGCTCTGGTTACTTGTGACAAGGAATCTCTGTGAAGGTGACTTTTGTGAACAGAGTTGTCATTTTTCTTTGCATTATGCATTGGGGGAAAATTTAAAGTGTGTGTGTGTGTGTGTGTGTTTTAATATTTCTCTTTGTGTATCTCTTGTGAAAAAATTAATTACTCACCTACATACTACACATAGTCATTGGCCATGGGGTGCTGTTCACTTTGGGAAAACAAGATGAAGAAACTTTATATTCTTTGTGTGTTTTGGACATCAGCCCTCTGTCAGATGTAGGGTTGGTGAAGATCTTTTCCAAGTCTGTAGGCTACCTTTTTGTTTTTGTCAACTATGGCCATTGCCTTACAGAAGCTTCTTAGTGCAAGGAGGTCCCATTTATAAATTGTCAATCTTGGTGTCTGTGCTACTGGTGCTATGTTCAGGAAGCAGTCTCCTATACCATTTCCTTCAAGAATACCTACCATGTACTCTTCTAAGAGGTTCACTGTAGCTGGACTTATGTTGAGGTCTTTGATCCATTGGGTCTTAAGTTTTATGCATGGGGATAGACATGAGTCTGTAGCCTTTTACATACTACCACCCTGTTGTGCCAGCACCATTTGTTGAAGGTGTTTTCCTCCTCCCAGTGTACACTGTTAGCTGTTTAATCAAAAATCAGGTGTTCATATGTGAGGGGTTTAATATCAGTATTTCAATTCCATTCCATTGGACTGTCTACTTTTATGTCAATACCACGCTGTTTTTAGGACTATTGCTCTATAGTAGAATTTGAAGTCAGGAATGGTGATGCCTGCTAAAGTTCCTTTATTTTATAGGGTTGTTTTGGCTATTCTGGGTCTTTTTTTTCATATAAAGTTGAGTATTATCTTTTATAGTCAGTGAAGATGTGAGCTGGGATTTTGATGGCAATTGCTTTGAATGTCTAGATTGCTTTTGGCAAGATTGCTATTTTTAGTATGTTTATCCTACCTATCCAAGAGCATGGGAGATCTTTCTATTTTCTGGTGTTTTCTTTAAATTCTTTCTTTATGGTATAGTAAAATTCTTACTATATAGATATTTCACTTGCGTAGTTAGAATTACCCCAAGATATTTTATGTTGTTTGTGGCTATTGTAAAGGGTAATGTTTCTTTGATTTTTTTCTCAGTATTTTTAATGTCTGTATATAGTAGAGCTATGGATTTTTTTAGTTAATCTTGTATCCTGCTAATTGGCTTAAGGTGTTTATCAGCCATAGGACTTCTCTGGTATAGTTTTTCAAGACACTTTTGAAAACTATCATATCATTTGAAAATAGTGAAAGATTGACTAATTTTTCCAATTTGTATCTCCTTGAAATCCTTTTGTTGTTTTATTGCTCTAGCTACAACTGCAAGTACAATATTGAAGAGATGTGGAGAGAATTGGCAAACTTGTTCTCGATTTTAGAATAATACAAAGAATTGAGGAAACTAATCACATAAACACCACATAACTCTATTTAAAAAAAAGTGGGGTACACAACTGAATAGAGACTTCTCAATAGAGGAATCCAAATTGGCTGAAAGACATTTAAGAGAGTGCTAATCATCCTCAGCCATTACGGTAATGAAAATCAAAACAACTCTGAGATACCATCTTATTCTTGTCAGAAGGGCTAAAATTAGAAACACCAATGACAGCTTAAATTGCAGAGGATGTGGACAGAAATGGACATTCCTCTACATATGGTGGGAGTGCAAATATGTACAGCCATTTTGGAGATCAGTATGGTGGTTCTTCAGGAATATGGGTATCTCCAAATTGGCTGTACATATTTGCACTCCCACTAGCTATGGAGTGGTGTTCCCCTTTATCCACATCCTCTCCAGCATAAGCTGTCATTCATGTTTTAGATTTTAGACATCTCGCATAAGTAACATGGTATCAAAGAGTTGTTTTTGTTTGCATTTCCCTGATGCATTTCCACTCTGTGTGCTGCTGTTATGTCTTGTTGACTGTGTCCTTTGCCTTACAGAAGCTTCTTAGTTTCAGGAGGCCCCCTGTTATTAATTGTGGATCTCACATTTTATGCAACTGGTATTATGTTCAAGAAGTGGTCTCTTGTAACAATTCATCCAAGTGTACCTCCTACTTTCTTTTCTATTTGGTTCGGTGTGGCTGGATATATGTTGATGTCTTTGATCCATTTGGACTTAAGTTTTTGCATGGCAATAGACATTGCTCTATCTCTGTCTTCTACACACCACCATCCAATTATATCAACACAAATTTTTGAAGAGGCTTTCTTTTTTTGCATTGTATAACTTCAGCTTCTTTGTTAAAAATGAGGTTTTCATAGGTGTGTGGGTTAATATCAAGGTTTTCAATTTGATTCCATTGGTCTTCTGTGTATTTTTGTGCCAATACCAACTGTTTTCAGGACTATAGTTCTGTAATAGAGCTTGACATTTGGGATTGTGATGCCTCCTTAAGTTCATTTATTGCACAGGGTTGTTTTGGCTGTCTTGTGTCTTTTGTATTTCTATATAAAGTTGAGCATGAGCAGGATTGGAGGGAGCAGCTTTGCCATCAGATGCCTGTGATGGACATGGACAGGTGACATTGGGTGCAGGGTCAGGGGAGGCCCCATCCCCTGCCAGCATTCTGATTTGCATATTCAAATGCTGCCTGGAGACTCAGAAGACATCAAGAAAGTACAGAAACTGCCTGGATTAATTTGCATAGCCACACCTCCAAATGAGATAACCTGCATATATGTGCATGTCAAAATCCCAAACAGATGGGATAAGTTGCATGCATTTGCATAGCAAAAGCATGTAAAGCACCAAAAATTTGCATATTAAAGTGCATTCCCACAGCTCGGGTTTTCTCATTTGCATATTCAAATGTGAACCCCAATCAGTCTCACAGATTTGCATGCACCGTGCTCATTTGCATAATCTCAATTACTAGTGCCTCCTTTGATAACACTTCAGTCTCATTTACATATTTAAATGTGCGACAGGGTTTTAAGTTGATCCAGACTTCTCAGCATCAGGCCCACCCATTAGCTGCAGCCCTGCCTGAGCTCGCCTGCCCCCTGCAGGTCCAAGGTCACAGTCAATGACCCTCTCTGGGCCTTACCCTCACCTACAGCAGTGCCAGCCCCTCCTTCCTGTCCTCAAGCCAGGTCAAGGCAGCTCCCAGGTAAGGAGGTGCAAGAGCTGGAAGCACAGATTCAGGATGGGTGGGTCCCCGAGTGTGTGGCAGGAGTATTGGTGTGGCCTCCGTGGTGGACAGGTCTTGGTCGGGTAGTGTACTCACAGGAAATGGTGACCGGGAGCAGGAGGTGCCCTCCCGTCCTCCCCTCACCATCTTCGGCCCCAGGTGATTGTGGCAGGAGTCTCCTACCACACTCTGAGGTCAACAAGCAGCAATGCTGGGGCCCACAGGACAGTGGCCCTGGCGGTCGTGGCAGTGCAGGTCATGACAGTAAAACCCCTGGGGATGCAGGGTGTGGCCCCAGTGAAATCACAGACCTTGGCCAGGTCTCCCCCCTCTTGATCCTTCTGCTGTCAATCATGCAGGCCACGCACCTCGCTGTCAATCACTGCAGGCCCCTCCCCCTGCCAGGAGGAGTGCAGGGAGACTGGTCGGGGGCCATGTCTGCCATCTTCATAGCTGGAGAATGGGGAGGCCCCAAGCCAATGGCAGGTCTTCCTGGCAAGGGAAACCCGGCAGCGGAGACTCACGCCAATCATCGTGGGTGGGTCAGGACTTCCGCTCGCAGATTGCAGACAAGGCCGACCTGAGCCGAGGCCATCAGGAACTTTTGTAACTGCTGTGGCCAGGACTGCATTACCCAGCATCCTATGCGGCCACTCTTTGCTTTGCTGCCCAGAGACATCCGGGTTTGGACGTTCAGGCCAGGGACTGCATTTCCTAGCATCCTGTGGGGTCGATTCCTGCCTATAAGCCCAGGGACTTCCGGTTTTCATGTGTTGAGGCACGGGACTGCATTTCCCAATGTGCTCTGTGGTGGCTTCCTGATTTTCAGCATGAAACTTCCGGTTATAGTTCATGGAGGCTGCCCAGAGAGTTCTGGGTTTGGACTTCAGCCCAGGGATTGCATTTACCAGCATCCTCTGTGGCCGCTTCCTGCTTCCCTGCCCAGAGACTTGTTTTCATCTTTGGCAGCCCAGGACTGCATTTCCCAGGATGCTTTGAGGCTGCATCCTGCTTTCCTACCAACGGACTTCTGGTTGCAAACTTTGAGGGTCCGGGATTGCAGTTCCCACCATGCAGTGTGGCCACGTCTTTCTTTTCGACCTTCGACTTCCAGTTCTGGACTTTAAGGCCCCCCCGAACTACAGTTCCCATCATGACCCAGGCATGTTTTGATCTTTTCAGTTCCTAACCTTCTTCTGTGCTCCGAGGATCCAGGACTCCATTTCCCAGCATCCTGTGTAGGCACTTCCTGCTTTTCTGCAAGGAACTTCCAGTTTTGCTTTCTGAGTGGCCAGGACTCCATTTCCCAGTGTCCCCCAAGTCCACTTCCTGCTTTTGTGCCCCAGAAAGTCCAATGTTAAAAACCGCTTATTATTATTATTTTTAAAGATTCTCGCTTTCTGTTTGTTTGATTTTGTTCTGTGTTTTTCTGAGCAAGGGTTTCCTGTGTGTCCCATGCTGCCCCAATGCCAATGCGGGGCTCCTGGTGTAAGATTCCCGGGGGAGGCGGTGACTGACAGAGTTGTGTTTATTATTATTTTTATTATTATTATTACTACTAATCCTGTTATCATCATCATTGTTATTAACATTTATCATTATTGTTGTTATTTATATTACCGTTAATAATTATTTATCAGTCTTGTTATTCTTGCTATTATTATTACTATTATTAATAGTGAAAGACCAAAAAGTGAAGTTAAATGAAGGATGGTCTGACCTGTAAAGCTAACAAATATCTGTTTCTTGGAATTTTCTAGCTTCCTCTCACCAGGCCCTGAGATGACAAGAATTCACACTGCCCCTCCTTTCTGCCCCTCCTTTCCTGTGAGTCAACAGGTGGTTAATAGGGTCCTTAGGAAACAAAGAGATAGCTGCCCAGACAAAATTAATTAGCACACCCTGAGGACCTAAGGTCTGCTGACTCTAATAGCGAGACCATCCAGCATCCAAGGGTCACGTACTCAGTGGACAGAGGGTCCCACCCCCTCCCTAAGCTAGTGGGTTTGCCTTTAAAAACACCTGGGTCCAGGGGAGGGGGATTCTCTCTAGCCTGCATGCTGGAGGAGCCCGTTTGCACAAATGTTTCCTGTTCAGTGAAGCCTCTTGCGTTTTGCAGCAACTGGACTGGATATTGAGTTCTTGGGGTATCGACTGAACCTGGAAGACTCATCATTCTGAGGGTCTTACAATAATATTGTTATTATTATTACCATTATTATTATCGTTATCTTTATTTTTAGTATTCTATCATTGTTGCTGCTGTTGTTATTATTTTTTATTATCATTATCAGTGTCACTATTATTTTGTTATTATTATCATCATCGTTAATATTAGTACTGTCATTATTAATTTATTATCGTTGTTCCTTTGCTGTAGCTAATGCCTATAAAACACATAAACGAGACTTAGAGCCCACGTTAGTTTATTGAGAGAGGGGAGAGAAAGGGGGTAGCTGTTGGCCAAGGAAAACAGGGGAGAGAGAGAGACAGAGATCAAGAGGTGGGCTGAGAGAGAGACACCAGAGAGAGGGGTGTGCTTGCTTTTAAAGGGGGGGGGGCTTGCACATGCATAAGTGAGTCTTCTGGCAGCTAGGTAAAGCTTGACATAGTCATGACAAGGCCATGAGTGTTCCGCCCACCGTTTGGGGAAGGGGACAGCTGGCTGCTAGTTCCTAACAATCCCACCTCTTATTGTTATTAATAAGGTGGGGGTTGGGAGTGGCAGGGAAGGGAATAAGGACTTTGAGTTTCTTCCTGCTGACTTGGGGGCATAGATCATCTTTGGGGGATCCGAGAAAGCTGGGGTGATGACACGTCCTGGTAGCTGGTTGTTTCATCGCAGTCCTGACTGTATGGAGCTCTGGCATCTCTTTGAGACCTGGCAAGATGTTAACAGAGCAGAGGGCAAGGTTAAGTTTCTGTCTCTTAGGTCTTAGTACTTAATGGGAGAAGTAAGGTGGGGGAGGGGCTTCCAAGGGAGTCCCAGGACCAGGTTAGGAAGTCACACGGCCAAGAAAAAGTTGAGTAATAATTATTTGGAGTGAATCTGACCTGTAAATGGATCCAATTCTGCTCCCTGGAACCCAACGAATCTTTGGGTTTGTGAAACATAAATATTAGACACTTTATCAGCATACACATGTTAATATGATTTGGCTGAAAGAATTAACACAACTGGCAGATTCTTAGCACAATGAAAAGGACCTTAATTGTGAGCTTATTGTTACAGTTATGATTGAATAATGGCATAGTATGATTTTACCTCAATGATTAGGGAGTAATAGGGACTTACTAGCTGGCAGCATGGACAGCCACCCTGAGGTCCTCCACAGTTGTTGAGCTTAGAGGCTTTAAAGATGTCTGCCTTCCACTGATAGAATGAGACCTGTGGATTAGGAGCTTTTGGAAGACTTACCTACCATTGGCCCAAGCAACATGGAGAAGATCGACTCCACTGCCCTTTTGTCCACAGTTCTTAGTGCCCTTTGCAGCAGTTAAGATACAAGGCAGGGTTGTTCAGTGGCTAGTTCACTTTTGTGGGTGGCTTCTTCAGTGTCTATCACTCTTCTTGGAGAAAATGGGTGGTGCCAGCAACTGGCCTGTGTCTCTGTTATAAAAGCTTTTTAATGAAACATTTTAAATGCCATATTCTCTAGATCTCTGAGCATTTTAGAGCTGTCTGACTTTTTAGCATACTTTAGTATACAAAATATTCTTTAGTTACTTGCCTTAAGCACATAGGTGGCTAGGTATGGCTTTATCCCTGTAATTAATTAATCTGTCTGGAAAACTGGATCTAAGCTGAGAGCCTGTGGGGAGATGTTTTACTCAGAGCTATGCAGCCTGTCTGTAAATGGTTTTAACTTAGTAGGTTAGACATATAACTGTAAAAGACAAAGAGGTAGAGAAATACTCCCTTTGATAATAGAGGCTTAACATTTATATACAGCTTATAGGAAAGAATGGTTGGCATAAATATTTTCTTAGCTTGAAATAGACATTTATAACCTTAAATGTTTACCACCATTTAAAGGCACATAATAATTTAGAAATATTTGAGACTTAGAACAGTTGAATTTAAGTTGTATGAAGTTAGCTTACATTTACTTAAAGTTAAGTTGGAATCAAGTGTACGGATATATTATACAGGACTGGGTAATTTGAGAAGGACTAGAATGTGAAGCTATGTATAACATAGTCAGAGAAAAAAGATATTACAGACAAAGAATAAAAGGCAAAAGGTAAATGAATTACAGGTTTTGTTGGCGGCAGAAGCTGGCTAGACTCCTTCTGCCTAGATGGCTGATGAAGCAGAAAGAAGAACCATGGCGGGTGAAGCTAGGCCACATGGTCAAGATGGTGGCTGCCATAAAAATATTCCCAACAGTTGGCAGAAATCGTAAAGTTTTGAGATGTAATTTTGTCTAAAGCAGATGCTGCCTCAGCTCAGACCACGGCGCTGAGACAGATTTCAGCTGGGGCAGGCAGGAAAATTTGAGTGTGGTGGGAAGAGAACAGAAACAAATTTAGGGAATGATTGTTTAGCAGAATGTTTAGCAGAGATATAGAAAAAACACCTTCCATCGACCTGTTCGCTGGCAGTAATTTGAAAGATCCTGTAATATATTGGGATCTAGAGGGCCGTTTACGTGGCCAATTTGAATTATTTTCTAGGGGAATGTAGGCTACTTTTCAGTACAAAAGTAAATAAGTCTGGGTACCTTTACAAGTGGCATTAAGTGAAAGGGTTTTAAATTTTCTATCAGGCATCCCTGTGGAGTGGTGGGGGATATTTCCTTGGTCGGTTTATTCCCCATGGGTGGAGTGAAAGTGACCATGCAGTCTTGGAACTCATCAGCCCAAGAGTGTGGCCACACGATTCGCAAGAATGGCAGAGCGTTATTCAAAGCTCGTTAGCCCGAAAACGTTGCCAGGACCAACAGAGGCCGGAAATACTCAGCAGTCTGAGAGCAGAGCCGATATACCACACTGGGCTGTATGTCTTCTACCCATGGAATGTACGTGACCTTAAGGAATTGGGTTAAAATGTAAAAGGGTACCTTACCTAATTGAAGCCTGTGTGGGGTGGTATTTCCAGTGACCGGGGGGGGGGGATGGTGGTGGAACGCTGGTATCTGAAACAAGATCCTGAGTGTTTCTGGCTGGCCGCCCACCAGCAGACAGCTGTCAGTGACCCTCACGTAGAGTCTGCCTGGGTTTCGGCACCAATGTTGTTCTTTTGCTGTGCAGCTAATGCCTAAGAAACACAAACGCGAGACTCAGCGCCCACGTGGAGATTGTTGAGAGAAGGGAGAGAAAGAGGGGGTAGCTGGTGGCCAACTGAAAGCAGGAGAGAAAGAGGGGGGTGTGGGGCACTTGCTTTAAAAGGGGAGGCTTGCACATGTGTAACTGAGTCCTCTGGCAGCCAGGTAAACCTTGAGCCTTCAGGTAAAGCTGATGTAGCAATGACATGGCCATGAGGGTCCCGCCCATCATCAGGGTGGGGGGGGGTCAAATGGCTGCTAGTTCCTAACAATCAGATTACTAAGCAGAGTCACTATTTAGCTACACTTGTAGTTAAGTGTAAGCCACTAGTTAGCCACAAACTAACCCACTAGTTAGCCACACATACTAGCTCACTAGTACCCACACACACCATGCCACTTGTTAGCCACATACTTAACTTACTTTTTAGCCACACATATGAAGTCACTAGTTAGACAAACACCTAAATCAATAGTCATCCCCACACCTTTGTCACTAGTTAGCCACAAAAACTAAGCCACAAGTCCATCACACAAATAAAGCAGTACTTAGCCACACACACTAAGACAGTAGTTAATCATACACCTAAGTTACTATTTAGCTACATGCCTAAGCAGTAATTAACCACATTGCCTAAGTCACTAGTTAGCCACAAAGCTAGGTTACTAGTTAGCCACAGTCTCTATGTCTCTAGTTAGTTACACACAATATATCACTACTTACCCACCCATACTAAGTCACTAGTCAGCCACACATCTAATTTACTAGCTAGTCACAAACACCAAGAAAATAGTCAGCCACACACACACTGAGATAGTAGTTAGCCATGCACCTATGTATTTCTATGTATTTAGTCAACTACACACCTAAGTCACTAGTTAGCTACCAACACTAGGTCACTAGTTATCCACACACATTAAATCAGTAGTTAGACACACACACTATGTCACTAGTTAGACACATACTAAGTCTGTCTAAAAGAAAAACAGCTCACACTAAGGTGGTCCCAGGACATGGGAATCAGGCCTTTATTCCCAGCAGCAGGGATTTGGAGATAGGAGTGACATGGCTGGACAGAGAGAGGAAGATAAGGTAGAGGAGCGAGTAGAGCATGCTGTGAGATGATTTTGTTTGAGAAGTTAGTCTGAGGGATCGAAGAGATAGCAGTCAATCTGAGTAGGCAGTGTAAGGACAGGAACACATCGCTTGTCTGAGAATAGGTAGAGATAACAACTCTAGTAGCCAGATGCTCTGAATCTGTGATCCTTCAATTTTCACCTTCCCCTCCCTGTCAGATTGCTGTGAGTTTTTATTATTAAGATCTATTAGAACTTGTGCTGGAAGTGATGTTCTCTCTGTGGAGGTGTGATATTTCAAAGTCAATAGAGGTAAAAATTTTAAATTATTAAAATATTAACTTTATTTTTTTGAAAATTACATTGGTATCTTTTTAATGTTTTTAATTTGTAAAATTTTTTTATTATACTTATCAAACCAGTTCCCTCCAACTTACTCCCACCCTCCTTCCCGTCCCAACTTCCCAGGCCCCCAGCCACTCTCTCCTCCCATCCATCCAACACTATACACGTAGGTCGATGCCTTCCAGGAGGGGTCATCTAAATCCTTTAAGTCATTTTAAGTAGACACTAAAATGTCTCTCCTGTCTCAGGGTTAATGGAGTATCCCTCCATAGGGATTTTCCCCCAATGTCCTTTTTGCAACAGGGATACTTCCTGGTCCCTCTCTCTGAAGACCCTTAGACTGCACAGGCCTTTTAGCTGACACCCATGTTCAGGGGTCTGTGTCAGTCCCATGTTTGATTCCCAGCTATAAGTCTGGAGCCCCATTAGCTCCTCCTTGTTCAAATCAGCTGTGTCTTTGGGTTTCTGCAATGAGGTCATGTCCTCCCTCTCCGCATATGGATTCAATTTTGGCTCAGTGTTTAGTTGTCCAAGGTTGCTTCTGTTTCCATCAGCTACTAGATGAGGTCTCCATGATGGTGGATAAGTTAGACATTGATCTCATTGTCAGCGAAGAGAATTTATGGTAGCCTTTACACTGTTGCTCAAATTGTTAGTTGGGCTCATTCTTGTAGGGCTCTGTACATTTCTCTAGGTTCTGTTTCCTCTTCTAACCTATAATGGCTCCCTCTTTTATAGTCTCTTTCTCTCTTTTCTCTCCTCTGTTCTCCTCTCCTCTCCTCTCTTCTCTTCTCTTCTCTTCTCAAGTCTATTCCTCCCCTGACCAAATGTTCCTAGACCTACAATCTTTCCTCTCCTCCCATTTTCCTTGTGCTAGTTCCCTCTCCACTCACTACCTGCCAATACCCACCCATATGCTCTGAGGACCTTGTCCCTTCCTGCTTCTGCGAGTGTCCTTATATAAAACTGTTAGAATCCTCCTTCTATCCTAGTTTCTCTGGCAGTTTGATTTGTAGGCTGGTGAACCTTTGCAATATGTCCAAAATACACATATGAGTGAATACATACCATGTTTCTCTTTCTGTGATTGGGATACCTCATTCAGGATGGTTTCTTCAAGTTCCATCCACTTGTCTGTGAGTTTCAAGATTCCATTGTTTCTACCCACCCCCACAGAGTAGTATTCCATTGTGTAAATGTGGCATCTAAGTTGATCCCAGGTTCTTGCTATTATAAATAATATTGCTATGAACATAGGTGATCACAGGTCTTGGTTGCATGGATTGGGATCATTTGGGTATGTACTTAAGCGGGAGATTACTAGGTCTCGTGGTAGACTGATTCCCATTATCCTGAGAAACTGCCATGCTAGTCTCCAAAATGGCTGTACAAGTTTGCAGTTCCACCTGAAGTGGAGGTGTGTACCCATTTCTGCACATCCTCTCAAGCATAAGTTGGCATTGCTGTTTCTAATTTTAGCAATTCTGACAGGAGTAAGATGGTATCTCAAAGTTGTTTTAGTTGGCATTTCCTTGACAGCTAAGGATGTTGAATACTTTCTTAAGTGTCTTAAATCATTTTTTATTTCCTCTATGGAGATTTATATCAAATACAGAGTCTCTGTATATTAATTGGTGCTGGCACAGCTGCGGGACAAGACCAGCAGCAGGTGGAAAACCTTACTCAGCATTTTTTGAAGATGCTTTCCTCATCCCATTGTATACTTTTAGCTGTTTTGTTAGTATGTGTTTGGGTTAATATCAGAATTTTCTATTCGATTTCATTGAGGTACTTGTCTATTTTTGTGCTAATACCAGGCTGTTTTCAGGACTATAGCTCTGTAGTAAATCTTAAAGTCAGGGATAATGATCCCTCATGAAGTTCCTTTATTATACAGGTCGTTTTGGCTATTCTGTTTCTTTTGGTTTTCAATATAAAGTAGATATTATACGTTCAAGGTCAGTGAAAGATTGTGCTGGGATTTTAATGGAGATTGCATTGAATATGTAGATTGCTGTTGGTAAGATTGCCATTTTTCTATGTTTTTTCTACCTATCCATGAGATTGGGACATCTTTACATTTTATGGTATTTTCTTTAAAGACAAAATTCTTATTATATAGGTCTTTCACTTCTTTGGTAAGTGATACCCCAAGATACTTTATGTTGTTTGTGGCTATTGTGAAGGGTGATGTTTCTCTGATTTCTTTAACAACCCCTTTGTTGACTGAATATGTAATGGCTACAGATTTTTTTTTAATTTAATCTTGTATCCTCATACTTTACTGAATGTATTTTTCAGCTGTAGGAGAATACTGGTAGAATTTTTTGGTTGCTTATGTAAATTATCATATCATCTGAAAATAGAGAAAGTTTGAGTCCTTCCTTACCAATTTGCATCCCCTTGAACTCCTTTTCTTGTCTTATTTCTTTAGCTAGCCCTTCAATTACAATAATGAAGAGATATGGAGAGATAGGGCAGCCTCGTCTTTTTCCTGATTTTAGAGGAAACACCTTAAGCTTCTCTACATTCAGCTTGATATTTCCCATGGATTTACTATATATTGCTTTTATTATGTTTACATAAATTCCTGTTATCCCTGATCTCCCCAAGACCTTTAACATGAAAGTATGTTGAATTTTGTCAAAGGTTTTTTTCTACATCTAGGGAGATGATTATGTGACGTTTCATTTTCAGTTTGTTTATATAGTGGTATATTTGATATATTTTCATATGTGAAACAATCCCTGCAAGCCAGAGATGAAGCCTACTTGATCAGAGTAGATGATTTCTCTGACATATTCTTGGATTCAGTTTTCCCATATTTTCTTGAGTATTTTTGCATCAATGTGCATGAGGGATATTGGTCTGTAATTTTCTCTCTTATTTATGGCTTTGTGTGGATGGGCATCAAGGTGATTGTAGCTTCATAAAAAGAGTTTGGTAATGAACCTTCTTTTCTATTGTGTGGAACAATTTCAGGAGTATTAATATAGTTCTTCCATGAATTTTTGGTAGAATTCTTCACTGAAGAAGACATCTGGCTCTGGGATTTTTATGTTGGAAGGCTTTTCATTATTATTCCTACTTTGTTAGTTGTTATAGGCCAATTTAAGTTGCTTGTCTATTCTTGATTTAATTCTGGTAAGTAATAGTTATCCAGAAATTTGTCCATATCCTTTGAATTTTCAAATCTTGTGGAGTATAGGTTTTCAAAATATGACCTTAAAATTGTCTGCATTTCCTCAGTGTCTATTGTTATGTACTACTTTTTCTTTCTGATTTTGTTAATTTTCATGTTCTATCTATGCTTTTTGGTTAGTTTGGATAAAGGTTTCTCTACCTTGTTATTTTTCTCAAAAAACGAACTCTTTGTATCATTGATTTTTTTGTATTGTTTTCCTGTTTTTTATTTATTGTTTTTTAGAGACCCCCCATTTCTTTTTGGCTCTGCTGCCTGTCCCACAACTATATATTGTGGAACAGGTTGGTCTTGAACTCACAGAGATAAGCTTCCATCTGCCTCCTGATCACCAGCATACTTGCCACCACCACCCAGCTTTTGGTACCTTTTTAAATGTCTTCTTTAAACATATTACTATTTTTATCACTATTTTGCTGCACTCCTATGTTTCTTAGATTTTACTTATTTCATTCTTTTTCTCAAGTCATGCTGATTATTGATTTCTGTGTAGAGCAAAGTTTCTTCTAACTGTGGCTTGTCTTATGCTGTGTAATTGAGAACTGTTTTGAACTCCTAATCCTGGCTTCTCCTGTACAGTGCTGGGAAGAAAATCCTACACTTCATTCCAGTTGGGCCCTTGCCTGGTCAGGGAGAAGGAAAATAGACCAGAAAATGAGTGAACTCCCAAGATCTCTGATTATTGTGGGGTCTTATAAATGAAGAGGGATTTGTGCAATGATTGAATTCATGTCCCACTTGGATACTGGTGGAGTCACAATGCAGAAAGGGAGAGGCAGGATGGAAGCTGAGGTTTCCTCCTTCAAAAGTAGTTGAGGTGAGCAATGTAGAATTAGATAATCATTCCTAGAAAATCCATCATTGTCTCATAGGGCAGTTTCTTGGAATCCACAGATGAGGGCTATCAAGACTTTGGATAGAGGAGAGACCTTATCATGTATACAAATTATTATAATTACAGTATTTAGCAAAACCAGTCTGGGTGAACTCTTGTGGACTATGTAACTGGACTATTTTTTTTTTTTGTTCGTTTGGATGTACAGTCTGAGAGAAAAGGTTTGAGGAATACTTGGTGTGCTCTAACTGAAACCCCTAGTCTCTGGACCACATGGCCATGAAGCTATTTTCAGCTTTTCAAAATATTTTTTTCAGATCATAGCTACATCATATCCACATATACTTTTCTGCCCACAAGCCCTGCCATGATTACTTGTGTTCTCTAATTCACAGCCTGCTTTTCTTAAACAGGAGTTTCACATTAAACACAGTGAATATTATAAGGTGTCATACATTTGGCTGCATTATTTCCCAGCTATGAGGTCAATGGTTACTGGCCAGTAACAATGAGTGTGTAACAAAATGTGCACACAAGGTACAGTGTGATTTTAATAATGAGCAGCTTGACTTCCAGGACAGTAGAAGAATGTATACTAAAACACAAACTTTCTGGATTAGGCCGCTATCTGCTGGGTGGGTAGTGCAGAGCTACAAGAACTTTGCAATCTGAGTCATTGATTTCTGATTCTCTGGTAGTGGGCTGCAAAATTTTAGGTCCAACTGGGTGGTCCCAGCCAATGCTGGACTCTGAGAAGCCTTCTTTCCATGATTCTCTTTTCCTTATGCTCTATCGAGTTGTAAGGAAGAACACAGGTTACACTATTCTGAGTGTACGGTTTTCAAAGCAGGTCTGCTCAGATGTCATTTCTGCAAAATTTGTATGGACCATGAGACAGACTGGGGTTCTTTTGGTCCATGTGGTGACCTGGGCAGTTACCCTTGTCCTCTGAGCCTTCCTCTCCATGTGTTTCTTGGTTTGGGGGAGACTCTGCAGCCCTGGCATGGGTGGGTGTGTTGCTTATTATATAACTGTCCAGTGTGCATATGCATGCAATGCTGTTGGTGTGCATTGGGGGCTGACGCTGGATAACTGAAGGTCTGATTTCTTGAAGTTCTGAATATTCCATTCCACATTCAGGTTTGCCTTATAAATATTTTAGAAAGTAGTAAAAAATGGTGATGTGGATGTCTCTCAGCAATACAAGATTATAATGTTTTTAACTCTCTGCTACCAAGAGTTACAATACTGTGTTAACTGACATTAAATTCCAGTGTACAAAATGATTCTCTATTCTGCAGAGATATCTCAGGTGTGTATGGTTTTGGGTAGGGATTTAGGTCAGGATCTTCACCTTGGGCCATAAACCACTTGGCAGGAAGTTGATTTTAAATTATTCTCCCATGTTGTCAGTGGAGGGCGCATCAGTGCGGCTAGGTTTACCTGAAACAATAAAGGGGTGTAAAGGTCTACAGAGCCATAGCAGAAGGTCAGCTCCTTTTGCATGGAGAGCTCTAGAACAGGGACATCCTGTCTTTGGAATAAATATCCATAGCTACAGGGTCAAAAGTGTCTAAGGGTCACTTTTAGTTGATTTAATTGGAGTGTTGAAGTCTGTGTTTATTTAATCTCTGTACACATGGATTCATAGATATTTGAATAACATTGGTCAAGATCACACTTTTCTTGGCTAAGTTTCTTTTGTACTTTATATTAATAGTTGATATTTTTTGACCTTTGCTCTTGGGTTATTCTCTCTATCTCTTTTATTCTTTTACACATATTATACATATTTTGATTGTTGTTGCTTTGTGGTAAGTATAAAAGTCATATTATGTTAGTTTGTGTACCCTGTTTTCATAATTCCATTGAGCATTCTGAGTATTTCCAAAAAAAAATTGTTACTGTGCCTTTGCAATCTGCATTTTGTTATTAATTGTTCATTGTCATTGGATTGTATTTATTTCATGTTACAAACTTACCATGTATAGGATCTTAAATTCTGATACTTCATGTTCTGAAAACCATTATATAATTCTTTATTTATTTTGGTTTTATTGTTAATCTGTGGAAGAGTTTTGGTTCATCAGGTAAAACATGTTGTGTATCTTGGCAAGAGACTCTGCACATTTTTTGGAGATGACCAGAGTTCAGATACTTACACTCAACTTCACATCATTATCTACAACCCATAACCTGTATACTTAAACAAACCATTTTTTCTCAAACTCATACATACAAAATATAGCAATAAACTTGAGAAAATGGTAAAGATTAGAATATCAATATTATTGCCCTAAATTCTAGTCTTGTACACTACAGTTTAGATTTTACACACTGCGCTGGAAATTCTAAAGCTACTTCTACTTGTACTTAATAATCAAAACATGGATTCAGATATGTGATTAATGATGAAAGATCAGAGAAGCAGAGCAGTCAAACCCTAGCTCTTATTTCTACTGAAGTACTCATACCAAAGGGGTGGGCAATTCTGATACTAGGAGTCTTCCCTCAGAAAACAATGAGCTTTTTTCTTCTTCCTCCTTATATTTCTTTCTCCTCCCATCCATATCTACCTCCCAATTTCAGGGATAAAGGAATGAGCCACCACTTATCTCTCTTTCTCTTTTAGACTGGATCAATGTGGTGTAGCCTGGGGTGGCAGTGAATTACAGACATGCACCTGATTATGTCTCCCAAGTGCTAGGATTGAAGGTGTACTCCACCATGGCCTGTCCTCTATGGCTAACCACTGCATAGCTCCACATTCTATTCTTAAAGAAAGTTTGTTTTTTGTTTATATATGTTTATGTTTGAAGAAGAGAATAGTTTCAGTCTGAATTGTATAATGATCTTTGCAAGCTCTTCACATTGTGTGGAGAGAGAAAGAGAGTTTGAAATTCTCCTCTGCAGGAACAGAGCTGGGCTGTCTACTGATGACATGGGAAAGTGACATTGAAATTAATTTCTGACTATGCAGTGTTGGCTTTTGCCTTTGGTTCCAGCACTGAGGAAATAGATGCAAGTGGATCTCTCTGATTTAGAGGTCAGCCTGGTCTACAGAGTAAGTTCCAGTACAGTAGGGCCACAAAAGGAAACTCTGTCGCAAAAATAAAAATAAATAAATAAATGTATCAATGAATATTAGACAGTTAATGAAAAAAAAAAACTATTAGAAAACAACAACAACAAGATTAAAATTAAAATAAGAAATTCACCAGCACAGTTTACTAAGGAAGGAATAGGATGGTAAGAGCCACACAGGGAAATTCTGTCAAAAAAAAACCCAAAAACCAAATAATTTCCTATTTGTGCAGATCTCTGAAATGTCTAGGTCTGGAGTAAAAGCCAGAGTCAAAGGAGGTGCTGGGCCTGGTGTGTCTTTACGAACACGCTAACCCTTTAGGAAGAGCTCTTGGCAATCCAGCCTCACTAGCCAGGTACACTGAGCCAACACACAAGTCTCAGGTCTGGAAGGGGACTTCCTGGAGCCATGCTGCAGGCTTGCTTTTATATCAGAACAGGCACCAGAGGAATGATTGCTGCTCTGTGAGTGCTGCTGGGGAATGAAGGAGAACAGAAGCTGCAGCATGGTGAGTGAGTGGATTCAGAGGGTGGTATGGGGAGTCATGAATATCTGTTTTGCAGGCCTTCTAGGAGGACGCTGGGCTTGAAAGTGCTGTCAAATTCAGTGTTCTGTTAGGTCCATTGTGGTCCTAGGAGCTTCCCTAACCAGGGTGTGGCCCAGGAATACTTTTCCTTGTGGGCTGCATCTGTGGAAAGGATTTTGATTATGCAGCAAGGTGAATAAATACTTTGAAGTCTGCTACATTATGCTTTTGGTGCACAGGGATGGCAAGTTACCAAATAAGGGGAGGTTCAGTTTGTCCAGTGCCTTCCAGAAGCTTTGCCCTTCACATCTAACATTTATGGGTCAGATACATGCAGAGTTATTACCATTTTTTTGCCATCAAAATAACTTAACTTCTGTTGTAAGAAATGAATAGAAAGATCTTATTTTGCATATCATTCTCACTTCCATCTCCGTCCCTCCTCCAGTGACCTTCCCATCCCATCCCACATACATTTCTCTGGGAGGCTGAGTTCTTTAGGAGGATTCATCAAAACCTGTCAAGACATTTGGGTTTGGCGCGGGCCCTCCTCCTTGTCTCCAGGCTAAGGGAGTATTCACACTTGGAGTTAATTTTGTGTATCCTCTAAATGGCATTCTTTTTCTTAATTATATATATATATACATATATATATATATATATATATATATATATATATATATATATGGATTTTTGTGTTACAGCATGATCTGGAATTTTCTTTTTTTAATGCTTGTTGTATTTTACTTTTCATCCTTTAATCCATTTGTTTATGCTTACTGATACATCATCGGCAGCGCCTGAATCTCTGTTTGTGGTGTGGCAGGACCTGAGATAATGGGCCCATTCCTGGCATAGCAGTAGTAGCCAAAATGTTGATACCAGCTGAAAAGATGGCTGCAGCATGGGCATTAGCAGCTTTGCTTCTGGACTCTATCATCTAGCATCCCTAGTACAATGTGAGATGCATTGATCATTCAGAAAATGCTCTGCCCATGTCTACAACTTTCCTAAACTTCTCCCTGACAGATATTTGCACCCTAATCTTAATCGGTGATGGGTTGGCATTGTCTGTAGTTTAAATAATTCGAAGAATTAAATAAGTCAGTAATAGCTAACTGTCACAATAAAGAGGTGATGTAGCGTTTAACTGGCAGGGAAGCATGGCCACACGCCAGTCGTGAAGGATGTCATCATCATCATTGGAAACAGTGAATCATGAAATGTGATGATATTGCACATTACCACCACAAGAGGGTGCTTTACAGGTCTCTTCATGGAATGGAACATTTTGGTTTACATAACTATACAAACATTTACATTATCTTGGGTATTAACAAGAATTGACAATTTAAATACTTTATTTATGTAATTAGATGATCTGTGGCACCAAATTCCAGGTTTCATGGATGATATATTCATTGTTTTATATAATTTAATAATCAAATAATGAGTCCATGTAACATCATCCACTTCCCTAACATGGCTCCAACCAGACTCGTGAATGATCCTGTCGTGATTAATTTTAATATTTTAACTACATAATTAAGACATAGATGTTCTATAATAATTGACTCCCACATCGTGGAACCAATATCCACTGATCATCGATTATCTAATGTCCTATTTTAATAATCAAATAACAACATAATCAGAGGATGAAATGGTCTGTAATTTCAACTCGACACAGTTGACTCTCACTTGACTCCCACGTTTCAGTGAAACAAACAGGTTCATCCCTTATTTAATCGCAGAGTTGAGTAGTAAGTGGTTTAAATGCTGATATGTCGTTGCGCATGCAGGGCTTTAGAAGACATCACATATTTAATGTTGGACGGCAGCCTGCAAAGAGATGGCTTCCAATCCAATAATCCCTAGGTCTACTCTAACAAATGGATTATCGCCATCCTGAAGGAAGTTAACAATGGAAAACTCACCTTTTGATGAAAAATTGTGAGTCTTATTATCTTTTGTTCCATAGCTTTACTTCTTAGGATAGAGAACATTCATAAAGACAAAACTTTGGACTGTTTCTCCACAGACTATGTTCTCTGAAAATTAGGGAATCTTGAATTTGGTAATCAGTAAAAGCTGTAGGCAAAATTCCAGAGATTTGGCTATGACTTGGTTAGGCGTATCAAATGCTGTCATGAAAAGTTTTAGGAGAGAGTTATCTTGGGAGACTGTAATGTCCCATGATAATACTTTCTCAAAGCTGCTCTCTTGTCCTTGGCCCATGATACCAGGATACAGAAAGCAAGCAGAATTGCCAGGCAACATTCATGATCCAACATTCTGTCACATTCTAGTGCCCCTCCCACATGCTAAAAGTAGCATAACCACGGATGAACTCACCTTACAGCCTCACTGATTTTCGCACAAAAACAAAGCAGGGCTCTTTCCTTTTAGTTATACATCATATTTACCAGTCTCTCAAACTACAACATGCCTATAGTGAAATAAGCATGAAAAGGAAAGCATCATTATGCCATTCAAGTACATTGATGAGTATTTTAAACCTGTTTTCAATGCTTCAATTTTCTAATTTCTGGAATGGAAACAATACAGTTAATCGCCTCTACCATAATCCTTTTCTCTTTATTCAAAATAAAATAAACTCCTCTGCATTCTCGTACCTTTAGAGGAGCTTGATCCCATGGTTTCTCAGAGTGGTTTCGATTTGCCTTTGGCTGATGACTAAGGATTTTGAGCAGTGTCTTATGTTTCTTTCAGTCATTTTGAATTCCTCAATTGATAGTTCTCTATTAAGTCCTATACCCCGCTTTTTAATATGGTTACTTAGAATTATTTATTGTTGGTGGTGTGTCATGTTCACAGCCCAACAGAGTTCATTAGATGAGATTCCCTGATCAAGAGATTATTCAGTTATTCCATTTTTCAAATCGGTGGTGACTGTGTCCTTCATGGGTCAGTTCTTTTGCAACCTCGCAGATAATGATGATGTGAAACAATACAGTTTTTTTTTTTTTTTTGAATCGTGTATTCATTCGATTGTTAAAAATCTCCAATTACTTAATCAGTAATCACTGGGTAACACAGTGTTCCTCATTCTCTGGGCACTGCTTCTGGTACAGACCTCCTGCTGTGTCAGTCCCACAGCAGCCAAATGACAGATGACACCATCATCCATTGAAACCATGAATCATAAACTGTGATGATATTGCATATTAACGCCACAAGAGGGAGCTTTACAGGTCTCTTCATGGAATGGACAATTTTTGGTTTACATAATTACACACATATTTACATTATCTTGGGGATTAACACAGATTGTCAATTTAAATACATTAATTATGTAATTAGGTGATCTGTGGAACCAGATTCCAGGTGTCATGGACAATATAATCATTGTTTTATATAACTAAATAATCAAATAATGAGTTCATGTAACATCATCCATTTCCCTAAGGTGGCTCCAAACCAGGCTCATGAACGATGCAGTCATGATTAATTTAAATATTTTAACTACATAATTGATATTAAGATGGTCTATAATAATTGCCTCCCACATCGCGTCACCACAATCCACTGATCATGGATTATCTAATGTCCTATTTTAATAAACAAATAACAACATAATGAGAGGATGAAATGGTCTGCCATGCTCCACACAATGGAGTCTCAGTTGACTCCCACATGATTGTGGGAAACTCCCAGTTTCATCCCTTATTTAATCGCAGAGCAGAGTAGTAACATGGTTAAATGCTGAACTCTCATTGTGTATACAGGGTTTTTAGAAGATATCACATATTTAATGTTGGACGGCTGCCTCAAAAGAGATGGACTGAAATCGAATATTCGCTAAGTCTACTCTAACAGATTATCACCTTCCTAAAGGAATTCAACAATGTCAAACTCACCTTTTTGATGAATAATTGTGAGTCTTATTACCTTTTGTTCCATAGTTTTACTTCTGAGGAGAGAGAGTATTCATATACAGAAGACTCTGAACTGTTTCTCCACAGACTATGTCCTCTGATGACTAGGTAATCTTGAATTTGGTAACCAGTAAAAGCTGTAGGAAACTTCCAGAGGTATGGATATGACTTGGTTAGGCGAATCAAATACTGTCCTGAAAAGTTTTAGGAGATTGTTATCTTGGAGACTGTAATGTCCCATGATAACTCTTTCTCGAAGCTGCTCTCTCATCCTTGGTCCATGATACCAGGATACAGAATGCAAGGAGGGTTGCCAGGCAACATTTATGAACCAACATTCTGTCACATTCTAGTGCCCCTCCCACAGGCTTAAAGGAGTATACCCACCGATGAACTAACCCTACAGCCTCACTGAGTTTCTCACAAAAACAAAGCAGGGCTCTTTCTTTTGAGTTCTACATATTTACCCGTCTCTCAAGCTACAACATGCCTATAGTGACATAAGCATGAAAACGAAAGCATCATTGTGCCATTCAAGTACAATGATGAGTATTTTAAACCTGTTTTCTATGCTTCAATTTGCTAATTTCTAGAATGGAAACAATACAGTTAATCGCCTCTACCATAATCCTTTTTCTCTTTATTGAAAATAAAATAAACTCCTCTTCATCCTCTTACCATTAGAGGAGCTAGATTCCACGGTTTCTCAGAGTTGTGTAGATTTGCATTAGGCTGATGATTAAGGATTTTGAGCAGTGTCTTATGATTCTTTCAGTCATTTTGGATTCCTCAATTGACTGTTCTCTATTAAGGCCTGTACCCTGCTTTCTAAGATGGTTATTTAGAGTTATTTATTGTTGGTGGTGTGTCATGTTATCAGCCCGACAGAGTCCATTAGATCAGATTCCCTGATCAGGAGATTATACAGTTAATCTCTTTTTTAAAATCGGTGGTCACTGTGTCCTTCATGGGTCAGTTCTGTTGCAACTTCGCAGAAACTGATGATGCGAAACAGTACAGTTTTTTAAAATCGTGTAATCATTCGATTGTTAAAAATGTACTATTACGTAATCAGTAATCACTGTATGAGGCAGTGTCCCCCATTCTCTGGGCACTGCTTCTGGTAGTGATATCCTGCTGTGTCAATCCCACATGACCATCATTACTTAGGCAATCAAGTAAATTAATAATTGGATAGTCCTCCATACTTAACTTTCATAAGATGGAACCAAACCCCAGTGATTGTCAAAGAAGGAGTACTTAGATGATTAAATACTGCCACGTGATTAACTCCCATGGAGGAATGGCCATACTCCAGTCAAGAAGAACAACATCTTCATCGATTCAAATAATTAATATACAATGAAAAATGATTGAATAATGTCATGGTGGGGCATACCTAATTCCTACATGGAGTAGTCAGACTGACCTCTTCCTGGAATAATGATTTATTTATAAAATTAAATTGATAATTAATTAGCTGGCGTTTTATATTAACACTGACGAGATGGCACCAAATTCCAAAAACTATCGCTGATGTAATGACCTACTTACAGAGCTAAATGATGAAGTAATGAGATGATGTTACATCGTCTACTCACAAAATCTGACTCCAAAAGGGACTTAGGGTCCATAACATTACCTGTTTTTCAAATACGTTAATTAAATGATGAATTATTATTTAATTTCCTAGTTTAACAGGTAAATAAGTAAGTGTACTATTAGATGATGCTATGTTCTGGCACGATGGACTCCCCTAAGGAGGCTTAAATCTTCACTGGTAACTGAATACATAAGGACAGATTTTCATAATTCAATGAATAAACATTAAACTAGTGGATGGTGTTTTATGTGTGAAACCTAAAGATTGATCAACACTGAAGAGTCATTGAGTTCTTAATCATACATTTGAACAATCAAATGAATGAATGAAAAGATAATTTCTCATAATTCACCCCTAGAGAGATAACAAAATGATATCAACATTGATTTAAATAAATAAATAATGAAACCACAAGAGACATTTTAACACCAACAAGGGGGCTCCAGACTCCACTCTTCCTGGAGTAGAAAAAGGCAGATTTAAATAATGAAAGCATCAGATTGTTAGATCGTCTGTCACACTTGAGTCACACAAGGTGGCACCACACTTCAGGGTTCACAGATTATACAATGAAACAATTTAATGATTACATCTTTACATATCTAAGTCGTTGAACTTTTTCGTATCATCAATACCTGGGCAGACTTGCCAGATATGAAAACGGATGCTGTCATCACGGATTTTTAATATTCCATCAGTTAATCGTCAGATAATCATACTTTCTTGCCTGGTGAATTCTGTTGGCCTGACATCCTCAATGGTGCCTGAATCTCTGTTGTGTTGCGGCAGGACCTGAGGTAATTGGCCCATTCCTGGCATACCAGTAGTAGCCAAAATGTTGATATCAGCTGAAAAGGTGGCTGCAGCAGGGGCATCAACATCATAGCTGAGAGAGAGATGATCTGAGTCGTCATCCTTTTGCCAGGTCTCGGTGATGGTGCCGACCTGCTAGTGCCACTACATCTTCTAGACGTAGACCACAACCGATGTGAAGATGTGGAGGAAGAGCAAGTAGTCAACACCCAGACCCCCATGCAGACCTTGGTAAAGTTCTTTTACTTCTCGGAGGGCACCAAGCAATCTTCTGTACTCTGTTCTCCAGCATTCCTAGTGGTCTGGAAGACGCATAGACATTCAGAACATGCTCTGCCCATGTCTACAAGTTTCCTAAATTGTCGCTGACAGATATTTGCAACCTAAAAATGATCGATGTTGGCATTGTCTGTCGTTTAAGTAATTTAAATAATTAAATAAGTCAGTGATAGCTAACTGTCCCAATAAGAGGTGATGTAGTATATAACTGGCAGGGAGGTATGGCCAGACTCCAGTCATGAAGGATGTCATCATCATGGAGTCAATGAATCATAAAATGTGTAGTTATTGCACATTATGTCCACAAGAGGGAGCTTTACAGGTCTCTTCATGGAATGGAGGATTGTTGTCTACATGAGTATACAAATGTTTACATTATGTCGGGGATTAACACAGATTGTCAATTTAAATTCATTAATTATGTAATTAGATGATCTGTGGCACCAGATCAGGTGTCATGGACGATATAATCATTGTTTTATCTAATTAAATAATAAAATAATGAGTTCATGTAACATAATCCACTTTCCTAGGTGGTTCCAAACCAGGCTCATTAATGATGCTGTCGTGATTAATTTAAATATTTTAACTACAAAATTGATATTAAGATGATCTATAATAATTGCCTCCCACATCGTGTCACCGCAATCCACTGATCATGGATTATCTAATGTCCTATTTTAACAATGAAATAACCACATAATGAGAGGATGAAATGGTCTGCCATCCTCCACACAATTGCCTCTCAGTTGACTCCCACATGATTGTGGGAAACTCCCAGGTTCATCCCTTATTTAATCGCAGAGCAGAGTAGGAACATGTTTAAATGCTGAACTCTCATTGTGTATGCAGGGTTTTTAGAAGATATCACATATTTTTTTTTTTGCATATAGAGTATTTTTTATTTAATTTTATATAACAAAGTCCAATTAAATGAAAACAAACATTTATACACAATATTTGGGAATTTGGGCGTCGTTCTTTCCAAACTACTTCCTGCTGGTAAGGGGCGCTGTCTTGGGGGATTCGAAGAAGACTCAGATATCCTAGCTGTAGTCTGTAGGGCTGTTTTGTCCAGCTGTTTGGAATGTAGGATCAGCTTGTACTCTGTTTCAGGCGGTCTGGTGTGATCAAACCACATTAGTCTGGAAGGAATCCACATCTTTTCATTTTCTGTGGAAACAAAAATAGAATTACTTTTCCCCAGTAACTTGTTCTTCAACTTAAATTTTGGAGTCAAAGCGTTTTTTTTTTTTTTTTTTATTATTTTTTATTTTACATGTTGATCCCAGTTCCCTCTCCCTCCCTCCCTCCCTCCCCCAAGCCCTCCCTCCCTCCTTCCCTCCCTTTTGCCCTCTCTACCCTCTCCCATGCACTCTAAACACCCTCCCCTCCCAACCCCCCACCACAATACAATATGTAGGGGAATGCCATCCAGTTGGGGTCATGTAGATCTGACAGGTCCTGTGAAGTAGGGACTAGGGCTTCTCTCCTATCTCTAGAATAAGGCAGTTATCCCTCCATGGGGGATATGTTTGCAAAGTCCTTTTGTGCACCAGGGATACATCCTGGCTCCACTGTCTGAGGTCTCTTAGACTGCTCAGACCTTCTGGCTGAGACCCATATTCAGGGGGGTCCGAGGTAGACCCCTGTTGGCTTCCCAGCTATCAGTCTAGTGGCCCTTAGCTCCTCCTTGTTCAGGTAAGCTGTCTCTATGTACTTCTACCGCATGGTCTTGTCCTCTCCATCTGCTTCTGGGTTCTAGTTTGACTCAGTGTTTATGTATGGGTGTTTGCTCCTGTTTTCAACAGGCATTAGTTGAGGACTCCATGGAGAAGTTAGTTGTTGATCTCACTCTCCGGGAAGGGTATTTATGATAGCCTTTCCACGGAAGCTGAGATTGTTAGTTGGGAGCAGTCTTGTAGTTCCCTCGACCTTTCTTTGTGTTCAACTTTATCTTCAAACCAATATTGGCTCCCTCTTTTATGTTCTCTCTCTCTGTCTCTGTCTCTCTCTCTCTCTCTTTCCTATTTTCCATTCCTAACCAGGCTCAATCCTCCTGGTCGCACATGCCTTCCTCTCCTCCCTCTCATTTTCTCCTACTTCTCTCTCCATTAGCTGTCCTCCCCCACTATACCTGAGGTCTGGGGGACTTGTCCCTTCCCAGTTCTGTGAGGGATTTTATATGAATCTCTTAGAATACAACTTGTATCCTAGTTCCTCTGGTGATGTGAATTATAGGCTGGTGATCATTTGATCTAGGTCTAAAATCCATATATGAGTGAGTACATACTGTGTTCCTCTTTTTGTGACTGGGTTACCTCATTCAGGATGGTTTCTTCAGGTGCCATCCACTTGCCTGCGAATTTCAAGATACCATTATTTTTTTCTGCAGAGTAGTATTCCATTGTGTAGATGTGCCACATCTTCATTAACCATTCTTCAATTGAAGGGCATCTAGGTTGCTTCCAGGTTCTTGCTATTACAAATAGTGCTGCTATGAACATAGTTGAACAGATGTCTTTCTTGCATTGATGTGAATCCTTTGGGTATATGCCTAAGAGGGGGATTGCCGGGTCCTGTGGTAAACTAATTCCCATTTTCCTGAGGAACCGCCATACTGATCTCCAAAGTGGCTGTATGAGTTTGCACTCCCACCAGCAGTGGAGGAGTGTTCCACTTTCTCCACATCCTCTCCAACATAAGTCATCACTGGTGTTTCTAATTTTAGCCATTCTGGCAGGGGTAAGATGGTATCTCAAAGTTGTTTTGATTTGCATTTCCCTGATAGCTAAGGATGTGGAGCATTTTCTTAAGTGTCTTTCAGCCTTTTTGATTTCCTCCATTGAGAATTCTTTCTTCAGTTCTGTACCCCATTTTTTAATAGGGTTATTTGGTGTTTTGTTGACTAGTTTCTTGAGTTCTTTGTATATTTTGGAGATCAGCCCTTTGTCGGATATAGGATTAGTGAAAATCTTTTCCCAGTCAGTGGGCTGCCGTTTGGTCTTGTCAACTGTGTCCTTTGCCTTACAGAAGCTTCTAAGTTTGAAGAGGTCCCATTTATTAATTGTTTCTTTCAGTGTCTGTGCCCCTGGAGTTATGTTCAAGAAGCGGTCTCCTATACCAATTTGTTCAAGGGTACCTCCTACTTTCTCTTCTAAGAGGTTCAATGTGGCTGGATTGATGTTGAGGTCTTTGATCCATTTGGACTTGAGTTTTGTGCATGGCGACAGACATGGGTCTATCTGCAGTCTTCTACACACCCTCATCCAATTGTGCCAGCACCATTTGTTGAAGATGCTGTCTTTGCCCCCATTTTATAATTTTAGCTGTTTTGTCGAAAATCAGGTGTTCATAGGTGCGTGGATTAATATCAGGATTTTCAATTCGATTCCATTGGTCTACCTGTCTATTTTTATGCCAATACCAGGCTGTTTTCAGAACTATAGCTCTGTAGTAGAGCTTAAAGTCAGGAATGGTGATGCCTCCTGATGTTCTTTTATTGTATAGGGTTGTTTTGGCTATCCTGGGTCTTTTGTTTTTCCATATAAAGTTGATTATTATCCTTTCAAGGTCGGTGAAGAATTGTGGTGGGATTTTAATGGGGATTGCATTGAATCTGTAGATTGCTTTTGGTAAGATTGCCATTTTTACTATGTTTATCCTACCTATCCAAGAGCATGGGAGGTCTTTCCATTTTCTGGTATCTTCTTTAATTTCTTTCTTTAGAGTCACAAAGTTCTTATTATATAGATCTTTTACTTGTTTGGTAAGCGTTACACCAAGATACTTTATGTTGCTTGTGGCTATTGTAAAGGGTGATATTTCTCTGATTTCTTTCTCTGCCTCTTTGTCGTCTGAAAAAAATAGGGCTACTGATTTTTTTGAGTTTATCTTGTATCCTGCTAGTTTGCTGAAGGTGTTTATCAGCTGTAGGAGTTCCCTGGTAGAGTTTATTGGGTCGCTTATGTAAACTATCATATCATCTGCAAATAGAGACAGTTTGACTTCTTCCTTTCCAATTTGGATGCCCTTGATCTCCTTTTGTTGTCTTATAGCATTAGCTAGAACTTCTAGTACGATATTGAAGAGATATGGAGAGAGAGGACAGCCTTGTCTTGTTCCTGATTTTAGAGGAATTGGCTTAAGTTTCTCTCCATTCAGTTTGATGTTGGCAGTTGGTTTGCTGTATATTGCTCTTATTATGTTTAGGTATGTTCCTGTTATCCCTGACCTCTCTAATACCTTTATCATGAAAGGGTGTTGAATTTTATCGAAGGCTTTTTCTGCATCTAGGGAGATAATCATATGGTTTTTCTTTTTCAGTTTGTTTATATGGTGGATCACGTTGATAGATTTTCGTATGTTAAACCATCCCTGCAATCCAGGTATGAAGCCTACTTGATCATGGTGGATGATTTCTCTGATGTATTTTTGAATTCGGTTTGCCATTATTTTATTGAGTATTTTTGCATCGATGTTCATCAGGGATATTGGTCTGTAGTTTTCTTTCTTAGTTGTGTCTTTGTGAGGTTTGGGTACCAAAGTTATTGTGGCCTCATAAAAAGAGATTGGCAATAAACCTTCTGTTTCTATCTTGTGGAACAGTTTGAGGAGTAGTGGTATTAGTTCTTCCTTGAATGTCTGGTAGAATTCTGCACTGAATCCATCTGGCCCTGGACTTTTTTTTCGTTGGAAGGCTTTCGATGACTACTTCTATTTCATTTCGGGTTATAGGTCTATTTAAGTTGTTTGTCTGTTCTTGATTTAATTTTGGTAAGTGATAGTTATCCAGAAACTTGTCCATTTCCTTTGAATTTTCAATTTTTGTGGAATACAGATTTTCAAAGTATGACCTGAAAATTGTCTGGATTTCCTCTGTGTCTGTTGTTATGCTCCCCACTTCGTTTCTGATTTTGTTAATTTGCATGTTCTGTCTCTGCTTTTTCGTTAATTTGGATAAAGGTTTATCAATCTTGTTGATTTTCTCAAAAAACCAACTCTTTGTTGCATTGATTTTTTGTATTGTTTTCCTGGTTTCTATTTTGTTGATTTCAGCCCTCAAGTTGATTATTTCCTGGCGTCTGCTCCTGCGGGGTGAATTCGCTTCTCTCTGTTCTAAGGTTTTCAGTTGCGCTGTTAATTCATTTATGTGACTATCTTCTGTTTTCTTCATATGGGCACTTAGTGCAATGAACTTCCCTCGTAGCACTGCTTTCAAGGTGACCCATAAGTTCGGGTATGTTGTATCCTCATTCTCGTTGAATATTAGAAAGCCTTTAATTTCTTTCTTTATTTCTTCTTTGACCCAGGAGTGGTGCAATTGCACATTGTTAAGTTTCCATGAGTTTGCAGGTTTTCTGCTATTTGTATTGTTGTTGAATTCCAATTTTAAAGCATGGTGGTCCGATAAGATACAGGGGACTATTTCTATTCTCTTGTATCTGTTGAGGTTTGTTATGTCTCCTAGTATGTGGTCGATTTTAGAGAAGGTTCCATGTGGAGCAGAGAAGAAGGTATATTCTTTTGACTTTGGATGGAATGTTCTATAGATGTCTGTTAGCCCCAGTTGAGACATAACGTCTGTTAATTCTTTTGTTTCTTTGTTGAGTTTCTGATGTGTGGTCCTGTCTAGTGTTGAGAGTGGTGTATTGAAGTCTCCCACTATAAGTGTGTGAGGTTTTATATGAGCTTTGAGTTTTAGTAGTGTTTCTTTTACGAATGTGGGTGGCTTTGTATTAGGGGCATAGATGTTCAGAATTGAGACTTTGTGTTGATGGATTTCTCCTGAGATGAATATGAAATGACTGTCTTCATCTCTTTTGACTAGTTTTGGTTTGAAGTCTAGCTTGTTAGATATTAGGATAGCTACGCCTGCTTGCTTCTTATTTCCATTTGATTGGAAAATCTTTTCCCAACCCTTTACCCTGAGGTAATGTCTATCTTTGGAGCTAAGATGTGTTTCTTGTATGCAGCAGAAGGATTGATTCTGTCTTCGTATCCATTCTGTTAATCTGTGTCTTTTTATAGGTGAGTTAAGACCATTAATGTTGAGGGTGAGTAAGGACCATTGATTGTTGATGGTTGTTTGATTTAGGTTTGTTGTTGGCAGTGGTATTGTGAATATATTTGTTCTGCTTCACCCTAGGTTTCTGGTGTAGTTGGATTATCTGTTGCCTACATTTTTGTGGGCGTAGTTACCTTCCTTGGGTTGGAATTTTCCTTCCAATACTTTCTGTAGGGCTGGATTTGTAGATACATATTGGGAAAATCTGGTTTTGTCATTGAATATCTTGTTCTCTCCATCTATATTGACTGAGAGTTTTGCTGGATATAGTAGCCTAGGCTGGTATTCTTATACACTACAGTTTAGATTTGACACACTGCCCTGGAAATTTTAAAGCTACTTCTAGTTGTTCTTAATAATCAAAACATGGATTCAGATATGCGATTAATTATGAAAGATCAGAAAAGCAGAGCAGTCAAGCCCTAGCTCTTATTTCTACTGTAGTACTCTTACCAAAGGGGTGGGCAATTCTGATTCTTGGAGTCTTCCCTCAGAAAACAATGAGCTTTTGTTTTCTTCCTCCTTATATTTCTTTCTCCCATCCATATCTACCTCCCAATTTCAGGGATAAAGGAATGAGCCACCACTTGTCTCTCTTTTTCTTTTAGACTGGATCAATGTGGTGTAGCCTGGGTTGGCCATGAAATTACAGACATGCACCTGATTTTGTCTCCCAAGTGCTAGGATTAAAGGTGTACTCCACCATGGCCTGTCCTCTATGGCTAACCACTGCATAGCTCCACATTCTATTCTTAAAGCATGTTTGTTTTTTGTTTATATATGTTTATGGTTGAAGAAGAGAATAGTTTCAGTCTGAATCGTGTAATGGTCTTTGCAAGCTCTGCACATTGTGTGGAGAGAGAAAGAGGGTTTGAAATTCTCCTCTGCAGGAACAGAGCTGGGTTGTCTACTGATGACATGGGAAAGTGACATTGAAATTAATGTCTGACTATGCAGTGTTGTCTTTTGCCTTTAATTCCAGCACTGAGGAAGTAGACGCAACTGGATCTCTCTGATTTAGAGGTCAGCCTGGTCTACAGAGTAAGTTCCAGGTCACTAGGGCCACATTGTGAAACTCTGTCTCAAAAATAAAAATAAATAAATAAATAAATAAAGGTATCAATAAATATTAGACAGTTAATGAAAAAAACTATTAGAAAACAACAACAACAAATTTAATATTAATAATTAATAAGGAATTCACCAGCCCAGTTTACTAAGCTAGGAATGGGATGGCAGGAGCCACACAGGGAAATTCTGTCAAAAAAACCCAAAAACCAAATAAGTTCCCCTTTGTGCAGATCTCTGAAATGTCTAGGTCTGGAGTAAAAGCCAGGGCCAAAGGAGGTCCTGGGCCTAGTGTGTCTTTAAGAACACTCTAACCCTTGAGGAAGAGCTCTTGTCAATCAAGCCTCACTAGCCAATCAGGTACACTGACCCAACCCACTAGTCTCAGGTCTGGAAGGAGACTTCATGGAGCCATGCTTCAGGCTTGCTTTTATATCAGAACAGGCACCAGAGGATTGATTGCTGCTCTGTGAGTGCTGCAGGGGAATGGAGGAGAACAGAAGCTGCAGCATGGTGGGTGAGTGAATTCAGAGGGTGGTATGGGGAGTCATGAATGTCTGTTTTGCAGGCCTTCCAGGAGGACGCTGGGCTTGAATATGCTGTCAAATTCAGTGTTCTGTTAGGTCCATTGTGGTACTAGGAGCTTCCCCAACCAGGGTGTGACCCAGGAATACTTTTCCTTGTGGGCTGCATCTGTGGAAAGGATTTCGATTATGCAGCAAGGTGACTAACTTCTTTGAAGTCAGCTCCATTATGCTTTTGGTGCACAGGGATGGCAAGTTACCAAAGAAGGAGAGGTTCAGTTTGTCCAGTGCCTTCCAGAAGCTTTGCCCTTCACATCTAACATTTAGGGGTCAGATACATGCAGAGTTATTACCATTTTTTTTTTGCCATCAAAATAACTTCTGTTGTTAAGAAATGAATAGAAAGATCTTATTTTGCATATCATTCCCAGTTCCCTCTCCGTCCCTCCCCCAGTGACCTCCCCATCCCATCCCACATACATTTCTCTGGGAGGCTGAGTTCTTTAGGAGGATTCATCAATACCTGTCAATTCATTTGTGGTTGGCACGGGCCCTCCTCCTTGTCTCTATGCTAAGGGCGTATTCACACTTGGAATTAATTTTGTGTATGCTCTAAATGGCATTATTTTTCTTAATATATATATATATATATATATATATATATATATATATATATATATATATATATATGGATTTTTGTGTTACAGCATGATCTGGAATTTCCTATTTTTTTATGGTTGTTGTATTTTATTTTTCATCCTTTCATCCATTTGTTTATGCTTACTGATACATGTTAATAGTAAATGATATATAAGTAATATAATCCTTTGAAGCATGTGAAAATTAGGTAATTATCACACTCAGGATAGCCTAGTTTAGTTCTATTTCCCTGACATTTCAAATTGCTATTGGTTTTTTTATTATTATTTTATTTTATATAACAAAGTCCAATTAAATGAAAACAAACTTTTATACACAATATTTGGGAATTAGGGTGTCATTCTTTCCAAACTACTTCCTGCTGGTAAGGGATGCTGTCATGGGGGATTCAAAGAAGATTCAGAAATCCTGGCTGTAGTCTGTAGGGCTGCTTTTCCAAGCTGTTTTGAATGTAGGATCACTTTATACTCTGTTACAGGCGGTCTGGCGTGATCAAGCCACATTAGTCTGGAAGGAACCCACATCTTTTCATTTTCTGTAGAAATAGAAATAGAAATCCTTTTCCCCAATAATTTGTCCTTCAACTTAAATTTTGAGTCAAAGCATTTTTTTAATTTAATTTTTATTATTTTACATGTCGATCCCAGTTCCCTCTCCTTTCCTCCCTCCCTCCCTCCATCCCTCCCTCCCTCCTTCCCTCCCTTTTAACCTCTCTGCCTTCTCACATGCACTCTAACCACCCTCCACTCCCACCCCCAACCCCAATTAACAATGTAGGGGAATGCCATCCAGTTGGGGTCATGTATATCTGATAGGTCATGTGAAGTAGGGACTAGGGCTTCTTTCCTGTCTCTAGGTTAAGGCAGTTATCCCTCCATGGGGGATATGATCGCAAAGTCCTTTTGTGCACCAGGGATACATCCTGGCTCCACTGTCTGAGCTCTCTTAGACTGCTCAGTCCTTCTGGCTGAGACACATATTCAGGGGTGCCTGAGTCGGTCCCATGCTGGCTTCCCAGCTATCAGTCTAGTGGCCTTTAGCTCCTCCTTGTTCAGGTAAGCTGTCTGTATGTGTTTCTGCCGGAAGGTCTTGTCCTCTCCATCTGCATCTGGGTTCTAGTTCGACTCAGTGTTTATGTATGGGTGTTTGCTTCTGTATCCAACAGGCATTAGTTGAAGGCTTCATGGAGAAGTTAGTTGTTGATTTCACTCTCCGGGAAGGCCATTTATGATAGCCTTTCCACAGAAGCTCAAATTGTTAGTTGGGAGTAGACTTGTAGTTCTCTAGACCTTACTTTTTGCTCAATTTTATCTCCAAACCAATATTGGCTCCGTCTTTTATGTTCTCTCTCTCTCTCTCTCTCTCTCTCTCTCTCTCTCTCTCTCTCTCTCTCTCTCTCTCTCTCTCTGTCTGTCAGTCTGTCTGTCTGTCTGTCTCTCTCTCCTGTCTACTATTCCTAACAGGGCTCAATCTTCCTAGTCGCAATTTTTTTCCCTTCCTCCCCCACATTTTCTCCTGCTTCTCTCTCCATTCACTGTCACCCCACTTCCCCTGTGCTCTGGGGGACTTGTCCTTTCCCGGTTCTGTGAGGGACTGTATATGAATCTCTTAGAATATACCTTGTATCCTAGGTCCTTTGGTGGTGTGAATTATAGGCTGGTGATCCTTTGATCTAGGTCTAAAATCCATATATGAGTTTGTACATACTATTTTCCTCTTTTTGTGGCTAATTTTACTCGTTCAGGGTGGTTTTATCAAGTGCCATCTACTTGCTGCGAATTTCAAGATACCATTATTTTTTTCTGCAGAGTAGTAGTCCATTGTGTAGATGTGCCACATCTTCATTAAATATTCTTCAATTGAGGGGCACCTAAGTTGCTTCTAGGTTCTTGCTATAACAAATACTGCTGCTATGAACATAGTTGAACAGCTGTCTTTGTTGTACAGATGTGAATCTTTTGGGTATATGCCTAAGAGGGGGATTGCCGGGTCCTGTGGTAAACTAATTCCCATTTTCCTGAGGAAAGGCCATACTGATCTCCAAAATGGCTGTATGAGTTTGCACTCCCACCAGCAGTGGAGGAGTGTTCCCCTTTCTCCATATCCTCTCCAAAATGAGTCATCATTGGTGTTTCTAATTTTAGCCATTCTGGTAGGAGTAAGATGGTATCTTAAAGTTTTTTGATTTGCATTTCCCTGATAGCTAAGGATGTGCAGCATTTTCTTAAGTGTCTTTTGGCCTTTTTATTTCCTCTATTGAGAATTATTTCTTCAGTTTTGTACGCCATTTTTTAATGGGGTTATTTGGTGTTTTGTTGACTAGTTTCTTGAGTTCTTTGTATGTTTAGAAATCAGTCCTTTGTCAGATATAGGATTGGTGAAAATCCTTTCCCAGTCTGAGGGCTGCTGTTTTGTCTTGTCCACTTTGTCCTTTTCCTTACAGATGCTTCTAAGTTTGAAGAAGTACTATTTATTAATTTTTTCTCTCAGTGTCTGCGCCCCTGGAGTTATGTTCAGGAAACAGTCTCATATACCAATTTGTTCAAGGGTACCTTCTACTTTCTCGACTAAGAGGTTCAATGTGGCTGAATTGATGTTGAGGTCTTTGATCCATTTGGACTTGAGTTTTGTGCATGGCGACAGACATGGGTCTATCTGCTGTCTTCCACACCACCTCATCCTATTGTGCCAGCACCATTTGTAGAAGATGCTGTCCATGCACCATTGTATAATTTTAGCTGTTTTGTCGAAATGAGGTGTTCATAGGTGTGTGGATTAATATCAGGAATTTAAATTTGATTCCATTGCTCTACTTGTCTACTTTTATGCGAATAATAGGCTGTTTTCAGAACTATAGCTCTGTAGTAGAGCTTAAAGTCAGGAATGGTGATGCCTCCTGATGTTCTTTTATTGTATAGGGTTGTTTTGGCTATCCTGGGTCTTTTGTTTTTCCATATAAAGTTGATTATTATCCTTTCAAGGTCGGTGAAGAATTGTGGTGGGATTTAATGGAGATTGCTTTGAATCTATAGATTGCTTTTGGCAAGATTGCCATTTTTATTATGTTTATCCAACCTATCCAAGAGCATGGGAGATCTTTCCATTTTCTGGTATCTTCTTTAATTTCTTTCTTGAGAGCCACAAACTTCTTATTATGTAAGTCTTTTACTTGTTTGGAAATCATTACTTACTTAGAGTTATTTATTGTTGGTGGTGTGTCATGTTATCAGCCCAACAGAGTTCATTAGATGAGATTCCCTGATCAGGAGATTATTCAGTTATTCCATTTTTAAAAACGGAGGTCACTGTGTACTTCACGGGTCAATTCTGTTGCAATCTCTCAGAAACTGATGATGCGAAACAATACAGTTTTTTTTTTTTTTAAATCGTGTTATCATGAGACTGTTAAAAATCTACGATTGCATAATCAGTCATCACTGGGTAACACAGAGTTCCTCATTCAATGGGCACTGCTTCTGGTACCGATCTCCTGCTGTGTCAATTGCACAGAGATAAATGACCGATGACACCTCTTCATTCTCTTACCTTTACAGGAGCTTGATCCCATGGTGTCTAGGAGTTGTTTAGATTTGCATTTGGCTGATGACTAAGGATTTTGAACAGTGTCTTATGTTTTTGTCAGTCATTTTAGATTCCTAGATTGATAGTTCTCTATTAAGTCCTGTACCCTGCTTTCTAATATGGTTACTTAGAGTTAATTATTGTTGGTGGTGTGTCATATTATCAGCCCAACAGAGTTCATTAGATGAGATTCCCTGATCAAGAGATTATTCAGTTATTCCATTTTGAAAATCGGTGGTGACAGTGTCCTTCAGGGGTCAGTTCTGTTGCAAGCTCTCAGAAACTGGTGAGGTGAAACAATACAGTTTTTTTTAAAATCGTGTAATCATGAGACTGTTAAAAATCTATGATTATGTAATCAATAATCATTGGGTAACACAGTGTCCCTCATTCTCTGTGCACTTCTTCTGGTACCGATCTCCTGCCAAATGACCGATGACACCATCATGACTTATGCAATCAAATAAGTTTATAATTGGATAGTCCTGTATACTTAACTTTCATAAGGTAGAACCATACTCCAGTGATTGTCAAGGAAGTAGTACTTAGATAATTAAATAATGCCCTGGGATTACCTCCCAGGGAGGAATGGTCAGACTCTAGTCAAAAAAGAACAACATCCTAATCTATTTAAATAATTAATATATAATGAAAAATGATTAAATAATGACAGGGAGGTGCATACTTAAATCCCACATGGAGTAGTGAGACTGATCTCTTCCTGGAATAATGATTTATTTAAAAAATTGAATTGATAATTAATTAGTTGACGTTTTATATTAACACCGAGGAGGTGGCACCAAAGTCATAAAACTATCGCTAATGTATTGATCTATTTACATAGTTAAATGATGAAGTAATGACATGATGTTACATCATCAACTCCAAAAATCTGAGACCAAAAGTGACTTATGGTCCATAACATTACCTGTATTTTAATACATTAATTAAATAATGAACTATTATTTAATTTCCTAGTTTAACAGTTAAATAAGTAAGTGTAGTATTAGATGATATGATGGCCTGGCACGATGGACTCCCATAAGGAGGCTCAAAACTCCAGTGACCACTGAATACATAATGACAGATTTTCATAATTAAATGAATAAAGATTAAACAAGTGGATGGTGTTTTATACATGGAGCCTAAAATATTGCTCAATACTGAATAGTCATTTAGTTCTTAATCAGAGATTTGAACAATAAAATGATTGTGTGAATCTCCCAGTTTAATCACTTATTTAATCGCAGAGTTGAGTAGTAAAATGTTTAAATTCTTAAATGTCATTGTGAATGCAGGGATTTTAGAAGATATCACATATTTAATGTTGGACGGCTGCCTCAAAAGAGATGGACTGCAATCCAACAATCGCTAAGTCTATAGTGACAAATGGATTTTCACCTTCCTGAACGAAGTTAACAATGGCAAACTCACCTTTTGATGAATAATTGTGAGTCTTATTATCTCTTGTTCCATAGATTTTCTTCTTAGGAGGGAGCACATCCATAAACAGAAGACTTTGAACTGTTTCTCCACAGACTATGTTCTCCGATAATTAGGTAATCTTGAATTTGGTAACCAGTAAAAGCTGTAGGCAAACTTCCAGATATTTGGCCATGACTTGGTTAGCGAATCAAATGCTGTCATGAAAAGTTTTAGGAGACAGTTATCTTGGGAGACTATAATGTCCCATGACAGCTCTTTCTCGAAGCTGCTCTCTTGGCCTTGGCCCATGATACCAGGATACAGAATGCAAGGAGGGTTTCCAGGCACCATTTATGATCTAACATTCTATCACATTCTAGTGCCCCTTACATAGTCTAAAAGGAGCATACCTAAAGATGAACTAGCGTTACAGCCTCACTGATTTTCTCACAAAAAACAAAGCAGGGCTCTTTTTTTTTTTTTTTTTTTTTTTTTTTGAGTTATATATTTACCAGTCTATCAAACTAAAAAATGCCTATAGTAACATAAGCATAAAAACAAAAGCATCTTTATGCCATTCAAGTCCATTGATGAGTATTTCAAACCTGTTTTCTATGCTTCAATTTTCTAATTTCTAGAATGGAAACAATCAAACGAATCGCCTCTACCATGATCCTTTTCTCTTTATTGAAAATAAAATAAACACCTCTTCATCCTCTTCCCTTTAATGGAGCTTGATCCCATGGTTTCTTGGAGTTGTTCAGATTTGCATGACATGATGGTCTGGTACAATGGATGATATAATCATTGTTTTATATAATTAAGTAATCAAATAATGAGTTCCTGTAACATCATCCACTTCCCTAAGGTGGCTCCAAACCAGGCTCATGTGATGGGAGATGTCATTCTGTATATGTTTCTCATACTGGTTAATAATAAAGCACTGTTGGCCAATAGGAAAGGAAGATAGGAGGGACTAGGAGACAAGGAGGAAATAGGAAGTAGAAAGGAGGAGCCAAGATGGAGAGTCTGGAGAAAGGAGTATGCCACCAGCTCCCCGGTAAGAGAAATACATAGGTCAGCAGAAATGGGTTAATACTTAAGACAGAGCTAGCCGATAAGAAACAAGTAACCGGGCCAACAGCATTGTATCAAATACAGAGTCTCAGTGTGTTATTTGGGGCTGGCTTGGTGGCAGAACAAGAGCCGGCGGCGGGTAGAAAAACCCATTCTCCTTACAAATGGCGCCCAACGGTTAATAAGAACTTCCACTTAAAATTTAACAAAAGCTTAAAAAAGGGTTTTAGAAGCAACAGAACAGAGACAAGCAAGGTTTCTTGGTATCAGCATTTTTCTCAGTTGAACTCTGCTTTGCTAGAGACAAGCAGATATTCGCGTGGATTCTTTAAGGGAAGATTCCTGACTCAGCATATGCGGCAAAAAACCGCAAGGCTTTCAAGAAACTCTGCTAACAATTTATTGGTGTGTATGAGAGATGGCAATGGCAGTGACCACATCTCCAAGCCGGCAGCATGCTTTCTGGGTGGCAGCGCAGACCAAGGTGGTGAGCACAGCTCTCAGTGCTGGCAGTTAAAGTACCCGCCACCATCTTTGGTAAACCGTGGCAGAAACAAAGACTTTCATTTTAACAATGTTATTGTTTAACAGATAAAGACTCATGGCCAGAAAAAGATAAAGATTTACAGTAGAGACAGATTCACATTAAGAAAAGGTGCTAAAAGTTTACAGTGTGTTTTAAAAAAATACATAGGCTTGGGAGACAAAAATAAAATGGTTTTAAAGAGACAAAGAGGAACTGGGTGTTGTAGCACACGCCTTTAATCCCAGCACTCAGGAGACAGAGGCAAGCAGATCTCAATGATTTGCAAAGTAAACCTGGTATACAGAGTAAATTCCAGGGCAGATAAGAGTTACAAGGAAAAGCTCTGTCTCAAAAAATAAAAAGTAAAAGAAACAGAATAATAATAAAGCCACATAAAGATGAAAAGCTCAGAGAGAATCTGGTTACTGTATGGAATTATATTGTCTTTATATCATTTGACTGCTGAGGAAACAACAACTGTTGAAGGAAATACTGCTGGATTAATTCAATTTATATATTTTAAAAATGCTTTGACTCCAACATCCAAGTTCAAGGACAAGTTACTGGGGAAAAGGATTTCTATTTTTGTTTCCACAGAAAATGAAAAGCTGTGGATTCCTTCCAGACTAATGTGGTTTGATCAAGCCAGGCTGGTGATCCAACATTCAAAACAGCTTGGACAAAGCAGCCTCGCAAACTACAGCCAAGATTTCTACAACTTCTTAGGAACCCCATGACAGCGCCCCCTATCAACAGAAAGTAGTTTGGAAAGAACGACGCCCAAATACCCAAATATTGCTTATAAATGTTTGTTTTCATTTAAATGGATTTGGTTATAAATGATTAATGATCACAACCAATATCTTTTTAAAGGTAAAAAGGGAATTATGGTATAGATATGAATACTTTGTTTTGGAATGGATTTTCATTTATTGATACAATTTAAGGTCAATTTTGTGATATATATATATATTTCTCCTCTTGTTTAGGTATTGTGTTTGCATAGCTCATTTAGAAATATAATGTATAATTTAGTACAGATTTTTAGATAGTTACCTATGATAGTTAGAACTTATAGTTAAGTTAGTTAGTATTTCTAGATATACAGACATATATTTGAGATGGTTAGGCATTCTTCAAACCTTTCAAAGACCTACAGAATATGGCATCTAAAATGGTTTAGGGTTTTTCTTGACAATGAGACATAATTGTTCCTGGCAACACCAACTGCGTCAGAAAGGAAGATGGACATTGAAGAAACACGTTATGGAGTTTACTTCCAATATGGTAAGACTAGCCATGTGGACAAGATACTGCTCTTGTCTGGACTGTTTGACTTTATGCTGTATAAACTGGACATGTAGGGCTCAAAGAAAAGTGACTGCTGATTCAAGATGGACATTGCTATAGAGTTCCTGCTTCATGGAAGAGTCTGCGAGACAGTATGCAGGACACAGAGGAAAGTGACTGACAAACTGCCAATACAAGAAGACAGTTTAAAGTTGCCTGCTTTGCAGGAGAGTCTGTCAGACACACTATGGCCTATGGGCTGAAGATGGAAAATTAGAGAAGAACTTCGGGTGACCAGTCAGTGAGTTGTCTCTGTCATTTCTAGAGCTTATATACTATCCTTCTGTGGTCTTTGAAGGAGTTGAAGACAGATAGTTATGGTTATAGTTTTCCTTAGTATTAAACATAAGTTACATAGACTTTAGACACACAAAGATAGGATAGATGATGAAATATTTTCTTCAAATCTTGCTAAATGTTAATGGACTAAATAGTGTTAACTGTGATTCTTATTTGATAACTGTTATGTGATATATTTTGCTATGTTAAGGTTAAAACCCTTGTTTTTATTTAGACAGAAAAGAGGAGATGATGGGAGATGTCATTCTGTATATGTTTCTCATACTGGTTAATAATAAAGCATTGTTGGCCAATAGGAAAGGAAGATAGGAGGGACTAGGAGACAAGGAGGAAATAGGAAGTAGTAAGGAGGAGCCAAGATGGAGAGTCTGAAGAAAGCAGTATGCCGCCGGCTCCCCGGTAAGAGAAATACATAGATCAGCAGAAATGGGTTAATAATTAAGGCAGAGCTAGCCGATAAGAAACAAGTAACCGGGCCAACAGCATTGTATCAAATATAGAGTCTCTGTGTGTTATTTGGGGCTGGTGTGGCAGCGGGACAAGACCGGGCGGCGGCCGATAAAAAAAAATGGTACTCATTACACACGACAGCTTTTACAGTTGGCTGACCTGCTGAGAAAAATGAAACTTTCTCCAAAATTAGTAGCATTAGTTACAACAAAAAGAACGGAACCAGAATACAATGCCTGAGATAAAGGTGAAATTCTTGTCCTTTGGATCAAAATGTAAATTTATAGCCAGTGGATCCAAATTATAATTAATGGTCAGGAAAAAAATGCCACATATAGCTACTCAGACCCACAGGCATCAGGATGGGTAGATTCTTGAAGACCCATCGGACCTTCGTTCTGGCTGTTACAATCACTGTCCCTCTGCATATGGCGAATCAGCTGCTCAGGCACCCAAACAGGGTTATCTGCATCTTGTGGAAAGACACAAACTGACCCTCGGGCCCATACAAGAACTGGGTTGGGGTCGCACAGTTTTCCAGTAGGGACAGTTTTCCACATAACTGAACCATAGTCAGATGACTGAGGGTGCCAATGACTGTAGACTGCAGATCGAGCAGCGCCATCAATAGTTAAAAATTTTTAAATATAAAGGACAAGAAAAAAGGTGACTATGAGAAGACCCTGTAAACTCCCCCTTTTTTGTTTTATGAAGTAGGCTTTCATTGTGCAATGAGCATGTTCCACCATGGCCTGACCCTGAGGATTATAAGGGATACCCATCTTATGTGGGATAAAAATATTTGCAAAAAGAGTTAAAACCCTGACTAGTATAAGCAGGGGCATTATCAGTTTTTAATTGTCTGGGCATTCCCATATAAGCAAAGGCTTATAAACAATGGCTCTTAACATCCTTAAGCTTTTCTCCAGTATGAGCAGAGGCAAATATGAGATGAGAATATGTATCCACAGATACATGAACAAATTGTAGTCGACCAAAGGAAGGAACATGGGTAACATCCATCTGCCAGATACCATTAGGTGTGACATCACGGGGGTTAACTCCAAGGTGTGGAAAAGGTAAGAACTCTGCACATAGTGGACAATTCTTAACTATATCAATATCTTGGTATCTAGCAATTTTAAAATGGAATTTAAGTGACCCTGCATTAATTGGAAGGTTGTATGTGCTTTGCAGGATGCTTCATAACCAGACTCTCTCATCATCATGATGGCATTATCTGTTTTATTATTAAAATCAGCAATGGCATTTCCTTCATTTAAAGGGCTGGGCAAATCAGAATTTGCTTGGAGATGTCCTACAAAAATTGGAGGAGAGTGCCTCCATAGTAGGCTTTGTATATCTAGTAAGTGTTCTTGTACATGAGAGACTGGAGCTATATAAGCAGCAGTTTCTAAGGGAGCCAATATATGATACACATATTTACTATTTGTGTATAAGTTAAATGGCTCATTAGAAAAATATTGAAGGGCTAATTGTACTGCAGATAGTTCTGCAAATTGTGCAGACTTCACTTTAAGTACAGAGTGTTTGATAATGGGAAAAGAAACAGCTATTGTACAACCATTTGAAAAGCCATCTGTAAATAGATTGTGGACCCCCTTCAGAGGATTTTGGGAAATAACCTTGAGCAAACACACAGGGTGATTTTTTTTTTAATGAGCTAACTTACTGGAAGAAAAATAACTATCAAAGTGGCAGGGTGAGGAACACAAGCAATGTGCCCAATCCTCATCAAACTGTTGAAGCCATTTTATCTGTTGTTGAGTATAGGGAATAACAATTACATCTAGCATCTTGCCAAAAACTTGAAGGCTCATTTTGTATGCCTTTTGAATAATAGAAAGCAATGCTTGGGGATAAGATTTAATTGCCTTTCTTGGGGATGAATGTTCATGCACCCACAATATAGGACCAGTTTGCCAAAATACCGCAGTAGGGGAATATGTTTAAGCAAAAACTAATAACATCAAGTTCTTAGAATAGTCAATATAATTTAAATGTGCAGATTGGAGGCATTTATGCACAAGCTGTATGCATTTCCACACAGCATGCGTTAAGGTGTGTGGAGAAGTGGGATCAGAATCTCCTTGTAAAATATCAAATAATGGTGTAAGCTGCCCAGTAGTTAGGGCTAAACTAGATCGAACCCAGTTTATGTCTCCCAATAATTTTTGAAAATCATTAAAGGTGGTCAGTTTATCCAGCCTTAAAGTAGTCTTTAACAATTGATGACCAGTATTGATAGGGAAATTCTTGTTGCAATTTTTCTGGGGCTGTTCTTAAGCCAGCTAGTTGAAGATTATGTTGCAATTCCCCAAAATCCTCATTCATTTCCTTAGAATCTGGGCCACCTAAAATAACATCATCCATATAATGTAAAATATACAGGGATTGAAATTTCTCTCTAATGGGGGCAATGGCCAATTATACATAAATTTGACAAATAGTGGGACTATTGGCCATTCCTTGAGGTAACACTACCCATAGATAACTCTTTTAGGGCTCTTTAAAATTAAGGGAAGGAAAATTTCCCAGCCCACTGTGATCTCCGGCTCTTATGATAATTAAATTTTTAGGTACAACAGACTGAGGGTCACCTTGTAGGAATTTACCCAGTCCTTTTCCATGTACATAACCTTGGTTAGCCAGCATATTTTTAACAGGCTCAGTAGTAAGGACCTCGCCCATGGCCTGAAGCACATCTCTCCCCCAAAGATTAACAGGCATATGACTTCACACAAAAGGCTGAAAAAGACCTGTATGTCCTTCATTATCTGACCATTTAAGAAACTGAGTACTACATTCTGGAGCCACAGCAATGTCCTTGTTGTCCATACCAACAGCAAGTCTTTGGCCTGGCTCCTCAATTGTTCCCACCTCTTTTAATAACTGAAGCTATAACCTGGACCATAATGTGATGACCATCTATGTACCGACATATGCGTATATAATCATTAAGATGTTTGGGCTTATGGTGATGTAAAGCCTCTTTACAATACTTGTTTGCATTTTCAAATGCCAATTGTTTGACTATGGGCATGGCATTTCCATCATCACCAAAAGTGTGGCCTGGCAGCTGTAGGAGGCATTCTGCAAAATCTGAATAGGGCTCAGACAGTCCCTGCAATACCGTAGATAGTTGATCTCCTGCAGCCTTATTAGGCAGGGCTTTCCAAGCTCTAATAGCAGCAACAGCATTTTGTGCATGGACTGCTGGGTCAAAAAAGAATTTGAGCTACAAGTGTAGAATATTGCCTAGTGCCTGCGAGCATATCTAAATTCCTAGCAGGAAATCCAGCAACAGCATTAATTTGTGTGGTTTCCTTGCAAAATTCTTGAAATTTGTCTCTCTATAGCAAATAGTCACCCCCACTCAGCAAGCCTCTACAGAGCTGCATCCAATCAATACAATTTAATCCTGTGAAAGACTCAAAAATTGTCTGAGTAAAAGGAGCATGGTGCCCATAAGCAGTGACAGCCTCTTTAAGCTGTTTTATATCCTTAAAAATTTAATGGGCTGTGCTCCGTCACTCTGTTATTCTGCAGATCCACTGTCTCAATCACTGGAAACACTTGTCTTTCCTATTCTAACACTTCTACCTTGGTTATTAAATCTTTGGCTTCTTCCTCTAACCCTCGAGGTATAGAGGCCCTACAAAAGGAAGCAGAATCACAAAAAGTTGTTGTGCCTTGGGAGTTAAAATATGGGCTCACCAGCTTCAGTTTCTGATTCCAAAGTATCCAGTTCATCAGTTACAGCATGACTATCATCTCCTAGTTGGGAACCCTCTTGTCCCCTGATACATATTGTAATTCCTCAAAAGTCCTATTCATCTCTGCCATTTTTCTTTTTAATTGTGGCAATGAATTCTTTAGCTGTCTTGTTTTAATCCTATTGCCCTGTCTTTTCAATAGGGCCACTAATAGTCCACTCAGACTTTCCGTAGGGTTACTGGCACCCATCCTTCAATACACCCTCATTCACTTAATTTTGCTGGCCGGCCTCCGAGGGTGATTTCTTAGGTGATCCTTTCTTTCCAAATCTTGGTGGGCAAGATCCACTGGTATTGTCTATGCCCTGATTTGTTCCACAAATCAGGTGATGGCCTAGAGATTGAAATAAATTCAAGACAGGGGGTCATTCGTTCAATGGCAATGTCAGAACACCAAATGCCGAATGCAGTTTATTGAGGGTAAAGAATGGTCTTAAATAACAATTTACAGCACAATGGAAAATTACAGGAATTTTAGGCTGAGCTCTTCCCTACGAGGTGTGTTTTGTCACGAGGTGTGTATCATGAGGTGTGTTATCAAAATGGGAAGAGTTCCAAAACAGCCTTGGGGCAAGGATTTCCAGCCAACAGCTTCAGGCTTGCTCAAGGTCCCTCGGGGGTCCATGAAGGTTCTACACCATATCTGTGTTAAGCAGGAAGTTTGATAAACACATTGTAAATGTCTGCTTCTTTGACAATATAGTCATATAATTCTGGCACTTCCCACATTTATTTCATGACATGGACATTATAATGTATTCATCAAGTTACCTTAGAAGGAAACTGAATTTGATGTTCACATAGAACTTTTCTTGGCCCTTTAAAAATCATATAGCCCTGAGGAAAAAAACCAAAATGAATAGACATAAAGGGAGACACAAGCTAGTAGATCAATTATACTCATATAACATCAAAGAAATTTTATGAGTGGGCCAACCTCTCACAGCAATATCCCAGACCCTCATACCCACATCTGTCTTTGTTAGGGTTTTATTGCTGTGAAGAGATACTACATGCCATGGAAACTCTTAAAAAGAAATCATTTAATTGAGTTGTCTCACTTAATGTTTCAGAGATTCAGTTAATCATCATTATGGCTGGGGCATGGCACCCTGCATGTGAATGTGGTGCTATAGGTTAGTGTCATTAACTCTTGACTCAGAGGCAACAGAATGTTCACCAACACATTGGCCAGCATCCTATATACAAGAAACATCAATGCCTGACTCCACCCACACCCAGGGACATACTTCCTCTAACTAGGTAAAGCCCACTCCAACAATTCCACACCCCCTAATACTGTCACTAGTGGAACTCACAGACTATGGACTGACTGTTGGAGGATTTTCATTTCATCAGACTAAACCCTGTGAATAGATCTGTTCGAGGGACACTGGCAGTGAAACCAGGAGCTATCCCAGGTGACAAACTGGATGTTTGTACATCCTATGGTGAGACACCTTGTTCTGTCATGATACAGGATGTAATGCCTAGAGCCTTCCTCAGCTTGGTATGCTAGACTTTGTTGACTCCCAAAGGAAGTTCTTATCCCCTCTAAGAATTGGATGGGGCTTATGAAGGGGAAGATATTGGGGAAGGAAGGTGGGGAGGGAGGTGAACTATGGATGGTATTTAAAATGAAGACTAAATTTTAAAAATAACATTTAAAAAGAAGCAGTGTATTATTTGTATCATGCACCCAAAGCGACTGGTTTTGTTTTCATTTGCCTATAAGTGTAATGATGGAAAAATTTAGCCTAAATCTCCATAGACCTTGCCACCTAGCAGTGAGTATGCTAAAGGTCACATTCTTGACTGTTTATGACAGTTGTGAGTGAGTGAGTAAGTGAACACACAAAATGAGCCTTGTCACACCACCCAGAAGCCCTAGCGAAAGCAGACTTCCTGGGTAAGTGCAGGCTTGAATACTTCAAATTAATTGATCCACACCAGATGCTATGAGATGATTGGTTTATGATGTGTGGGCTTTATTGTAACCCTATAAAACCTGTCTAAACACTGTACTCAGGGTTCCCAGTCCTCTACCCCACGTGGAGTATGGCTGTGGACCCTAGTGCACTGGAATATAAAAAAACCTCATGCTTTTGCATCAAGACCACTTATCGTGAGGGATTTGGGGGAGGGCGCCTTTCCTGAGTTGGGGCATGAGAGTCCACGGCATCTGCGGGTCTTTCATAAGTAAAAAGAAATGTTTACACCAAATTTTGAATATACAGTATTTGAAAGAGAGATGTTTTCCTTGTGTGTTTATGGGACACACCATAGAAGTGGTTGTTAGACATCCTGTATCTATAGTAAGAGGTTTTTACGAACTTCTGTGTTTGGTTGGTGGGATCTGAAATCAGGTCATCTACAAGATTATGTGCTGTGCTATCTGCTTAGCCTATATAAATAAAGAATTCAATGAATAATCATTGGGAAATGGATGCCTCAACATTATGATACCATGGAAGGTAAATCTGCAATATGAATTCATTAAAATACAAATAAAATTTCCAACACCTCATCTAATTCCTGACCTATATAAAACTGGAAACACATGTAAGTATCAACAGGATTACAAATGATAGTGCATACACTGACACAGTGTGACATTTATACTCACAACAAATCTACAGCAATTGAGAAGGTACAAAATATTTGGGAAAGAATAAAGGGGATGTATAGAAAAATGGAAAAAGAAATGCAGGAATATATAACCAACCATTTCTCAAGAGGTCAAGGGAAAATCAGCCTTGTAAAATGAGGTCTTGACTAGTGTAACACACCTACCAATGATTTTATGTGTTTACAAAGTAAATAACTAGACTTCACGACTCCCAAAACTTTAAACAAGAAGAAGCCTTAAACTGTTCTGCCTCTGACCCTCAAACTACTGATATTTCTTCCTAACAGATATGTGCCATAGTCTAAAACTCCACATACAAATGGGGTTAATCTCTTGCTTTGCTACTGCAAACTCTCATGTCCCCTCGTGGTTTAAGGTAAACATGGACCTGTTGATGCCCAGATGGAAAATAACATAGAAAAATAATTTAATATCTGTTCCTGCCACATGTATCATGAAACAGCATGAGGCATCCGCACAATCCACACGTTCAACATCATACACACCTAGAAAGTTCTGTAGATCACAAATTCCATTTGTTCCCAGAAACTCAACTTTCCTGAATCACACCATTGTTGTGGGAGGTAGGAAAATGTTAATAGCACTCTGATCACATATTGCTGAAGGAAGATCCCCATCACTTCTTTTTAGCAGTTTCTAAACTTTGAGTAAATCATGTAAGAAAACCTAAATGTTGAATGAGATGTTCATAAATTCCAGAAGCCAAACTTACAGGTTACCAGTGAATGTTCCCACAAAACACAAAAGCAACCCTGTGATGCACAAACTTGTCACCTGGTCTCAAGTTTTTCATCTGGCAGACATAATTTTCTGTAGGGGAAAACTGTGATTGTTGAAAGTGGATTTATTGGGCTGTCTCAGAAGCTAAGGGCCACATATTCTAACAATGCCTAACAATGGAAACTTAAAGAATTCTGTAGTTGTTTGGTTTATGAGTCTAGATGTCTTAGCTGGTCTTCAGCATAAAGAAGTATTTCAAAGAAATGCTCTCTAAAGCTATTATGGAATAGACTCAGTAGGATCCATATGGCATCAAATTTGTGGAGCCTGTAAGATATGTGTCCAAGTATGATGGTATTTTGTGGTCCTTTAAAAAATGAAGCTCCATTTTATTCATTCACTAAATTTAAGTCATCAACCAAAGGTAGAGCAATGCCAGAGGACTTCTATTAATATGTATAAGTGGCTAATAGTAATTGCTTCCCATATTAAATGCACTCCATAACTGCACATACCATCTCCCTTCAGGCACTGTATAGCTGCACTTACTCCCAGCCTGAAGGGTGTGTGTAAACCTGACTGGGCCCAAATCTATTGTTATTTAGATGGGAGACTTTCACCATCCAGTCTCAGGCATCTTGTAGCAGGAAAGATGATGTCTTAAGTACAATAGAGTTATTTCATTTCAACTTTCCTGGTTGAAATGGTGGTAAGGGAAAATTAAAAGCACTGTGGTCAAATCTTGCTGAAGGATGATCCCCATCTCCTATTTCCACTGATTTTTAAACCTGAATGTGGAATGCCATATTCCTAAATTCCAGAAGCCAAAATATTAGTTTCTCCCTTGTATGTTCCAAAACATGCCAAAAGCAAGCCTGCGATGTACAGAGGAAACAAATATTTGTTTCTGTTTTGTTTTCTTTTGGTTTGGGTTGGTTTTTCAAGGCAGGGTTTCTCTGTAGGTTTGGAATGTTCTTTGAAAATCAGCCTGGCCTAGAACTCATAGTGATCTGTCTGGCACTACCTCCCAAGTGCTTGGATTACAGTTTTGCAGCACCACAGACCAGTATGGATACTGATATCACAGCTATCTCACTCTCCTCAGGGAACATATATACAAGCAGGCTCAGAGCACAAGGGCCATTGGCCCTGGGCAGCACAAGTCACATGGTCCCTCACAATCCCAGCAGCAATTACAGCTAGGCAGAGCTGCTCTTCCTGCACAGCATCCCAGACACTCACCATGCTGTGTGGCGGTGGTTTACATTTGGAGCTCCTACAAGAGAGCCTGCAATTTCTTTTCATGATAACATCTGTCAATTATCACCAAGAAATGGCCAGTCAGGCATTTTGCAAATCATCTAAAATTGATTACAGTTTCCACAATGCTAATTTCCACTGATAGAAAGCACAAAATTGTTCATGTTCCTTCTGTCTCCCACCTCTTTCTGCACAGTGTCTATAGCAAAATCAAAGTTCTTAAATGAACTCAATTCTTTCATATTCCTCTCTTTAATTGCAGTCCCCAATACCAGCCACAGTGTTTGGTAAACAGTCAATAAATGATCTGTATTTGCTTCTCAATGAACACCCAAAGCCTGATGCTGAAGGATGCAGTAGTTTCTTCCCAGCACAGGGTAGCACAGGCATGATAAAATGTGATCCATGCAATTTTCATACCTAACCCTGTATGTCATGCCCCAGCTAAATATAACCTTCCAAAATTTTGTTCACACAAATCTAGTCTATCTTCATTCATGTGACATGAATTAATACACCCTGAGGATATAAAAAAAAATCACTGGATATTCATTAGTTAAGATTTTTTTTCTTATTGCTATGTATAAACACAAACAAATTCCACAAGTCTTGTTGTTTTTTGAGAAAGAGTTTCTCTGTGGCTTTGAAGTCTGTCCTGGAACTAGTCTTATATACCAGGCTAGTCTCGAACTCACAGAGATCTGCTTGCTTCTGCCTCCTGAGTAATCCTCTCCCAGTCAGGGAATCCAACCCCGGACAAACCAATAACAGGCAGGGATGAGATATTCACCACTATTCTATCCAAGAGAGATCTCATACAGAAGACACTTAATTGGAGTGACTCACAGTTTCAGAGGTCCACTCCATTGTCATCATAACAGAAAAAATGATTTGAAGAAGAATGTCATGTTCGTTTCATCTTGATACACAGGCCACAGTATGTCATCTTACACACTTGCTCATATCCAGCACACGGAAACCCTGAAAGCCCATAACCAGTTAAACTCTTCTTCCCAAAATGCCAACCTAACTGCATCAATGCCACACCTTCTAATAGTACCACTCCCTATGACATCATCGGCCCATTCTCCTCAAGCAGGGCCTTTTTCATGATAGTAACTTAAGCAGCTGACTACCTACCCTGATTCCCTTTGAAATACACACACACACACACACACACACACACACACACACACACACACACACACCAAAACTGTTCATTTTACTCTAGGCTGAAGAAAAAAAGCATGCTACACATGATTTTTTTTTTCTGTAAGTGCAATGCATGGTCGACTCCATGATGTCCATGATATAAATGGACAATTTTAAAACACGATGGACATAATTTTTCATCTTCTGTTATTTTTACATCATTAGTGATTTTGGAGTGGGTTATATTTTAAATCAAATTGCAGTGTTACAGATTAATGATTTCTGTTTATTAAATATTTCTGTAAAAATAATTGGTATCCACATATAAAATGTTTAAGATGCTTGGTCCACAAACAGGTACTGAAGGAATACATTCACCTATTTAAGAAGGGATAATCAAGAGATCAGCAAGGACATTGCCCTGGAAGCAACAAACTGGGATCAAGGACACCTACGTCAAAAAGAATGAGCCTGTCTCAGAAACCTAATTCTAAAAAACTGGAAGAGCAGCTGTTCTATATTTGCCTTTCCAATGAGAAATAACTCCATAGACTTAAGAGATATGTAAAGAATATCTCTGTAATGATAGCATGCATTCTTTTCTGGCTAATGGGCAAAGGGGACAGAGCCTAAAACAGATTTGTTGGGAGATTTTGAGACAGGGTTTCCCTGTGCAATAGCCTTAGTTGTAGTGAGACTACCTGTGTTTATGACACTGGTCTGAAACTCTCAGAAATCTGCCTGCCTGTGTCTCCTGAGTACTGGGTTTAAAGGCAAGCACCACCACAACCTGGATCATAAAACAGACTTAAGCATTACAAAGTAACTGCCATTTTTAAGTTCTTCCAGGGTCAGATTACATCTGACACTTTGAAGAATTTGAGTAGTAATAAGAAACAGCAAGTGAGGCCAGGAATGCAATTAAAATTTTCAACAGAAAAATTAGTACTATAATTATTTAATAATACATGAGTAACATGAAACACAGGTTCACACTTCACTGACAGGGTTTGGAGTGGAGGACCAGAACATGAGGAAAAGAGGAAAGGCAGAACAAAGAAAAGATAAAACCTGTGAAAGGGACGTCTTACTTAACCTATGTCTTATTCTAAGTACGCTTTTTATGAGGAATAGTTTACTGTTCTCTCCTTTCAGGGGGAGATGGAAAAAAATGGGAGATTTTAGGAATTCAGTAGGAGTTATCTTTCAATGAGACCAGCTCATGAGAATACTACTCAAGCATTGCATCATGAGGAGAACACAGTGCATCTGGGGAACTTTAGTGATTAAACCCTCAGCACACTTGGGACCAATAACCCCAGCTCCATTTGGTGGGAATAGAAGTGTTCACAGGATATGAAGCAACCTCACCACAAAGGCTCTGGATTCTGAAAATTACATTCTCTCCAAACCATGTTCATTATGTTAAATGAAGGGATCTATTTCATTCTCAATACCTGAGTGTCTAAGTCTAGGTGCCCCGGCTGATACTGGCTCTACTAAGCTCATTAGTGGGTTTGAGAAAGAGCTATGCTCTTCTTTGTGAGTCAGGACCTAAACAGATGTCTTGCTTGCTCAGTCAACCCCTCAACACAACAGTGTTTACCTTTTCAAACAGTTCTCCTCTGGGTTCATCTTGCCCATCTGGCTGAACTATGATTTTCTCTAGAAGAAAACTCGGCCATCTGGCAGACCATTCCAGTAATTCCCCCTTAAGCAGCTTGAGAATGACCTCTTCTATGATATGAGGATGGGCCTAGGGGCACTTTGTTAATCAGGAGTTTCTCCTTTGACATGATTTGCAGCCAAACTACTACAGAGAGATTTAGGGATACAAAAAGGGATAATTGCTATGTAGCTTAACATTGAGTTTAGGTGAACTGAATTTGCTCTTTACCTGGTTGTCACAGGCACTTAAAATCAGGAAAGAGAAGCAGGCTCCAGATGACAAACAAGATAGTAGCTCTTTCTCCTCCTAGAAAGCTGGATGATGGCTCTAAAAATGTAGGAGTTTTATCCCTGAAACTCAGAGCAAATGGTTGGAAAATGCATAGTAATGAAAACAGTAGTCTTCCTAGACATAGTTGGAGAGGAATGAAACTAGGAAGGTTGTATTTGTGAGCAATATTGTTAGTCAGCACATGTTCAGTAGCAGGTTCAAAACAAAAGAAAGCAAAAACTAATTGCATTATTCGAGGTTCTGTGCATGGACAGGGGTGGTAGGATGAATTTCTCCATATATGTAATAAATGGATTTATTATAATGTCTCATAGGCTTTAGAACAGGTAGTCCAAAAATGGCTGCTTAACAATGGGCACCTGAAGACTACAGCAGTTGTTTAGTTCACCAGGGTGCATGTCTCAGCTGGTCATCATTATACTTGTCAAGTCCAAAGAAGAAAGCTCTAAAACTAGTAAAGTAATAAACTTGGTAGCCATAGCTAGGGGAAGCAGCAACAGAAGAAGAGCTTCCTCCTTCAATTCCATTTAGACATGCAGTAGACTACCAGATGGTGCGACTCATATAAAGGTGTATCTGATTCTTCCTTACATATTTTGTTTTATTAATGTATTTCATTTTTGATTACTGACAGCCTCCTTAGTTGTGATATTAAACATGTTCACTGCCACCAAGTAGTTAAAGATGGATCTCATCATCTCATTCCATATAAAGCTTCCCTGAGTGGCTTTGACAGTTCTGGAACACATTCTGCCTGCCGGTCCCATCTGAAATCCTATACGGGAACCCATTCCAAGTTGTCATGGGTACAGAGAGCTCAAATAACAACTATGGTCCATAAGATATTATCTTTCCTACCATAGGTTGTCTGGGCCTTTATGGTTATTTATCTCCTATCTAAAAGCAATATATTTGGGCCCATAAAGGCTTATAGACACCCTTTAGACAGGGAATACATGCAAGTATGGGGTTTCTTAACATAGATAATATGTGCAGTCATGGAATGTCTTTAGTATTAGGTGAAATAACTCCTATTTGCTCTTTATATATATTCATAGAACACCTCTGCCATTGACCGACCATTGGTTGACTAAATTCTGACATGAATTAAATGGAGCATTCATTATCTATAGTGAGATAAGCACCTTGGCCCTGCCTCTGACACAGACCACGCCCATTGGGGGGTGGAGACAGGGCCGGATGTGACCCAGGGAATGAATTTTGAGGAGGATACTGGGAGAGCTCTCTTGCCTGCAGCACAGGAACAGCTTCCTGGGACCAGGAACCTGCTGGTGTTCGTCTTCCTATAATGTAAGTTATTTCTCCCTGAATAAACATCTATTCAGCCTATTTTTTTCTCCTGATCCTTATCGAACATCAATATCTGGTGTCAGAAGCAGACTCTGGATTTTTACCGGACCTGGTTTTCACCAAGTCGGCAGATGCTGCTCACTTCCCACACCATCCCTGAATGAGCAGGGTTCCTTGCCTAACCAGGTGGCTATACCCCACCTTGTGGGACATTTGCCTCTGCCCTACGACTTTACATCCACTGTGGCACTGAGAAAGCACTCACTGCTTCTCATCTTTTGCCTATTCCCCACTTTGCATTTGCAGCTGTGGTGCACATGGCGCCTGCCCAGCTGGTGTGTTTTCTGTGGCCCAAAGGCGCCAGTAAGTGGCAACACCTGTTAGCCCTGGGGCCCTAGAAATTTGCACAAAGCTCCTTTCACTCATGAGTTTAACAAAATTTTACTTGCCTTAGTTTGTTAAGAGCTATTCTACAGGGACAACAATCAGAAGGATTGTCTGCTGCCGGATGCAATTTGGTGGGACACCGCCAGGCACTACTACCACAAATTGAGATCAACAACTAAAACCATCAAAGTTCGAGGACAGCAGAATTATACCTAAGGTAAGTGCAACATTCTTCGCCATTTAAGATGATATAATATGAGATAAATTGTTCCATACCTAGGGTGGATAATCTTATGATGCAAGACTTTAGAAATTCTTTTACTTCAAATATAGAAGGAATTTTAACATAAGAAAAATCATGTCTTAACCAATATATACTTTTTTTTGTAATAGCAATGGGTATCAACATTAAGATATTCTAAATGGTTTGAGCTTAAAGCAAACAATAAGAAAATTTTAAAAACCAACAGAAACTTAGTAACAGGGGTTCAAAATATGGAAAATAACAATAAAGAGCTAAAAAACCAAATGCAGAATATTGAAAATGACAATGGAGAGCTGACAATTAGAATGAAAACCTAGAAGGATAAAAAAAGGTTTAGAATATTGAAAATGACGCTATTAGAAGGCAAAACATAGAATGCTTAGAAAAACAGTTCAGTCTATTGAAAATGGCAATAGAAGGATGAAAAACAGAACAGAAAACATACAATGTTTGGAAACAATTGTTTAGAATATTGAAAATGAAAATGGAGAGCTTAAAATTAGAAGACAAGCATACAATACTTAGAGAAAAAGATTCAGAATATTAGACATGCAAATGGAGAGCTGACAGGTAGAATACAAAACATGGAACATAAAAATGACCAACAATTTTTTTTTATGTCTAATGCTTCAAAAATCAAAACAGAAACAATGCAATGCATTAACATGTTGACAGGAACAGCTGATTCCTGGTTGAACAGAGCTGCTAATAAAGTTAAAACCTGGAAAATCAGATGCAAAGACTAGCAGAATCTGTTCCATGTCTTAGGATTAATTGAAAGCTAGCAGATAGAAATTTGTGTTTGGAAGGCAGTTTACATTTCATTCAGATTTTATCTAAGAATGAAAATATTAAAAAATATGGACTCTTTAGTAGTTGGAGAATGCAAGGGACTTACTGATTCAATGAAGTCTCTAGAAAGTTATGTGATTCATTATCATACACTCAAAGACAAAATGCTGAATAGATTTCAGGCCTTAGAAGACTGCTGAGCCCTGACAAATCAGGGTAAGACAGCCTATTTACCTCCCTGCCTTTGTTGTGTTCTGTCAAGTACTCTAGGCCTTAGCCAAAACTGGCTGTACCAACCTTGCTGTGAGACCTTTGGTGACTGTCCAGGTAGCATGCTGTTTCTGTCCTTGATGCACCATTTGGAAGTTGCCCATCCACACTTCCTGCCTCCCCTAGTATTGTTATTTTCCTTCTCAGGTCTTTGATGAGGTTGAAGATTAAATTATTACAACTATTATTCTCTCTTCCTAGTTAGATGTAACAGGTTCTAGACTTATTCTTTCCAGCTTAGGACAACTCTATTGTAAACAGTGTTTTGACTTCACCCTAGGACTAGTTAGGTCTTAAGATTGTATATTCTCAATTTTCCTTTTGTTAGAGCACAATTTCTTTTTATTTAATTTATTATTTTACATGTTGATCTCAGTTCCCTTTTCTTCCCTCTCTCCCTCCTTCCCTCCCTCCCTCCCTTTTACCCCCTCTGCTCTCTCACATGCACCCTAACCACCCTCCCCTCCTATCCCCCCACCCCAATTCCATATGTAGAGCAATGGCATCCAGTTTGGGTCATGTGGATCTGACAGGTTATTTGAAATATGAACTAGGGCTTCTCACCTGTATCTAGGTTAAGGCAGTTATTCCTCCATGGGGGATGTGTTCGCAAGGTCCTTTTGTGCACCAGGGATATATCCTGGCTCCACTGCCTGAGGTCCCTTAGACTGCTCAGTCCATCTGGCAGAGACCCATATTCAGGTGGTACTGAGTCAGTCCTATGCTGGCTTCCCAGTTCTCAGTCAGTTATTAGAGCACAATTGTTATTCACTGTTTTTTATATAGGTTTTGTATCAAGCCTAAATCTTTTCTTAGACTAAAAGGGGAACTGTAGTGAGATACTCACTTTGTTCACATGCACATTTTGTGGAGACAGAGCAGGAGATTACCTGGGGGAACTAAGTCTGAGGAGGGGGCTCAGAGAGCTCTATTGCTTGCAGCATGGGGACAGGAGTACATCTGGAGGTATCCTTGGGACCAGGAAGGAACCTGCTCATATTCCTTTTTCTATGTTGTACGATATTTCTCCAGAATAAACATCTATTCAGCCTATTTGTTTCTCCTGATCATTATTAAACATCAATAAAGGAGAGCTGGTGTACACTCATGAGCAGAAACAGGAACCAAGAGTTAAGAGTGCAGAGGGCGCAGAGAATTTCAGGAGAAGGCACCACACTGAGAAGGTACACTCAGGATTTAAATAAATAAATAAGATATTCACTTCAGCCACACACCTCTGAGTAAGAGTCACTGATAAGAGGAAAAATGGAAAATAGAAAAGGAGAGTATTGTCTATGATAACGATGTTTGAGAAAATCAGAGAAAGACACTAAAGGTAATGTAAAAAGATATAGAGGTTCAAAGAAAAGTAGTAGAAAGTTCATAGGAAGATGTAAACTGTTGTGTGCTCTGATATCTACAAATATAAATTTAAGATTAGTAATATGTGTTAAAAATTTTGACCATGCCAGGTTAATTGTTTAAACGTTCCTTTTATTTCTCTAAAGAAAACTATATGTACTTGTTAAAAAGTTCTAGAGTTTGCCTCCAATATAGCAAGACCAGCCATTTGGACAAAATACTGTTCTTCTCTGTACTGTTTGACTTTATGCTTTATGAACTGGACATGCAGGACCCACAGGAAAGTGACTCTGATACAAGATGGACATTGCTACAGAGTTCCTTCTTCATGAAAGAGTCTGCTAGACATTCTGCAGGATGTGGAGAAAAGTGACTGACAAACTGCCAACACAGGTGGGACATTTTTAAATGTTTTGCTTTGCTGAGAAGTCTGCCAGACACACTATGATCTATAGACTGGAGATGGAACATCACAGAAGAATGTTGGAATTGTCCCGGTGAGTTGTCTCTTTCAATTCTAGAGTTTATATATTATCCTTCTATGTTCTTTGATGGACTTGAAGACTGATAGTTAAGGTTATAGTTTTCCTTAGTTAGAATTAAAGTTACATATAGGACTTTAGACTCATAAAGATAGGATAGATAAAAGAATATTTTCTTTAAATATTACTAAATGTTAAAGGACTGAAAAAGTTCTATCTGTGATTCCTGTTATAAACCTAAGTTTTATTACAAGAATAAAGCGAACACAAAAAGGGTTTAAATGTTTTTGGGGTCTAATGCTAACAGCCCTCAGGTCAAAATTCATCTCTGAGCTCTGGTCATCTGATTAAGATGATGAGAAAATCAGATGTCCTTTTAATGTAGATGATATTAATACTGTTTTTTGTCTAACGGTGTTAAAAATTGACACTAATTAAAAGGTTACAATTATTCACACTATAAGTTAACATAAATTTAACAGTCACCCAGGTCATAATATGTTTGAAGACATAAAGGGCACTTTATTTTTGATATCACAAAAAGACATTATCAGATGTGTAATTTTTTATGAAAACATATTTAAATGTTTAAATTTATAAGGTTTCAGGATATTTATGCTTTTAATATATTGTTAATGTTTGTGCTTATATCAAAGGGCTAAAATATAAGATCACAGCTGTAAGCTCTATATACTAACCAAAAGTTGAGATGCTCATTTTTTATGATACAGAAGGCAATGCATCCTTGTTTTTTGCTAAATTTGGTAAGCATAAAATATTTAGATAAATTGAGTCACATAGATGTTTCATGTTTCCCTAAAAGGAGTTCCAAATTAAAATCAGTATTTTTAAAGCTAAACCTGACAATACAAAGTTCTAGTTTTTTAAAAGCTGTTTAATCTATTATAAAATGTTAAGAAACACAAGTTACTAGCCATTCTTATAAATTAACTGTTGATTATAATCAAACTAAATGTTAATGAATAATAACAGGGATAAACCTCACTCTGTTGCCTATACATGTTCTAAATGATTAAGGTTAAAACAAGTACCTGAAACAAAGTTGTCTGTTCAGATACACGTAGAATGGCTTCTAATACTATAGAGATCTGTATAGAATAAGGCATTTAAATGTTAACTAAACAGCTGTAATAATATCAGACAAAGAATCACAGATCCTAAAAATGACCCCAGGCCTCTAAAGAAGATTATGAGGCAGCATGGATTGTTATGACACTGACCAGGGAGCAAGATGCTCAAATACAATGTCTACTGCCAGGCAGGACCCAGCTTAGTCTTTGTAGATGGAAAAATATTTTTTGCACCACCTTTGCCTACACAAAAGTAGGTCAGTCTTTTCCATGTCTCTCTTCCACAGAGAAAAGGCAAACAAACAAAAAGCCTCTAATATTATGCATTTGGTGAAGAACTCCTCCCTCAATCCCATACACAATTGGTTATGGCTAGGAATATAAGGAATGGTCCTTGTTAGTTTTTTTAGTAGATTGAACAGTTAATTAACTATATCCTTCTCACATCTGATAGTTTTGATGGCTGGGCTGACCATAACTTTGTCAGCTTGGCAGTATTAGGCAGCATTAATATGGCTCCTAAATAAGGATCTAAAACCATAAAAGTCATTATTGAACATTTGTTTATTAATTATGCATACAGTATTCTGCCTTCATATGTCTGCAGGCGAGAAGAGGTAGTCAGATCTCATTACTGATGTTTGTGAGCCACAATGTAGTTGCTGGGGATTGAACTCAGGACTTCTAGAAGAGCAGCCAGTACTCTTAACCAATGAACCATCTCTCTAGCCCAAGACATATACATCATAAAATATAAAAAATTTATTTACGATATAAAAATTCAGAGCTTAACTTTTAATCAAGTTCTGATAAGCTAATCTAGCAGGGATTCCCAGCTGTTTAGTCACAAACTCAATGTTTTATGATTTATGTTGGGTGTTATCAAAGTGTAAATATGAAGGATATTTCATCAGGCCTAAGGCACCACTGACCAATCTATACATGGATCTCTCTTGACAGAAGAAAAATGTACAAGTTTGTAACCCAAATCTGTAGTTTTTGCTAGGACTGAAAGGCATAAGTACATTCCTGCTGTTTTACAGATACCCAATATCAACTTTTTCTACAATATAGATTTCAGTACAGAGTGGTGATGATAATATATCTCAAACTTATGTTCCCAATTTAACCATGTCTCAGCAGATTTGTGCTTCTGGCAGATGAGCATCAGTTACTGACTACATTCTGCTCCTAAATACTGCTCTGGACTTACTGTGAACCAGTACAGCCAATGTGAATCTTCAACAGGGTCTATACACTAATGCCTCTGATAAATGTGCAATTTGCTAATTTGCTGAATCCACCCTCCTTTTTCTCCTTTTTTTTTTTTTTTTTTTTGGTTTGGTTTTATATAGCATTTTAGCCATTTCACGCCCAAGAAAACACTGCAAAGGTAAGCAGGAAGTAGTACAGGAAAGAATACATTACACCTTTTCCCTGGTTGAGATGCTATATCAAAAGTAAACCAAAGTAAAGTCCTATACATAGGGGGCAATGTGAGTAACCTGTACCAGAAGTCTTTTACCTATTGGAGGCCCAAAAATTGGGCATCTAAGGTTTGTGTGAAAGAGGCAATGTGATGGAAAAATTAATAACTAAAAGTTATAAAATTAGGGCTTATTGGAAGAAGGAAAAATTAATGAGAACAAGAATTTCTGCCAATAGGTAAGTCCCTGACTCAGGAGAAGAAGTAAAAACAAAGAAAAAACCCCAAACTTTCAGGTGTGCTTATCAATCTTGCCTAAACAAATGATGGATTCTATTAACTTAGATCCATGAAGACCTTGTAAATAAATTTGTACTCTATGAACTGTCTGTATCTTGCAAACCTTGTGAACTGAGAATAGTGATCTCAAGCTTCACTTTCTGTTTACCCTGTTATAAACCCCTCAGAATTTTAAGCCACTACCTTACTTTTCTGACAGAGTGAGGTCCCAGCTGGTTTGATTTTTACCAGTAAAAACCTTTTGCTTTTGCAGCCAGGAGTCACTTCCTTGGAAGTTGAGGAAACCAGTAGGCATAATAGTAACAAGCTGCTCAAGGAGGCTTTATAGGCTATAGAACTCCAGGTGACAACTATTTGAAAATCAAAACACTGTTGTGCCAGAGACATGCCTGTACTACTTCCTGCTTACTTTTGCAGTGTTTTCTGAGTTGCAAGTAGGCTAAAATGCTAGACAATACCAACAAAAGGAAGTGGGATTCAGGAAATGGACCATTTATCAGAGGCATCAGTTTGTAGACCCTGTTGAAGATTCTCCTTGGCTGGGCTGGTTCAGAGTAAGTAGGGAGAGCACTATAGAGGAGCAGGCTGTAGTCAGCAACTGATACTCATCTGCCAGAAGCACAAATCGTCTGAGACATGTTTAAACTGGGAACAATGGTTAAAATGTATATATTTAATTGGAACTCTTAGTTCCTTACCTTTGGTGATCAAGAAAGACAGCAAGACCAGGGATAAAATTCCATCCTCAGGAAAGCTGTATTTATCTGCAGTCCTTTTGACCTGTAAGAAGTGGATAAAAGCTTTATGACATTTGATCCTCTGAAGCCTATATGAACTGTGTTATATAAAAGGACATAAAAGTTTTAGATATATTATCATCACCAATCTTTGCTGAAATCCAAATTGTAGAAAAAGTAGATTTTGGGTATCTATAAAACAACAGGAATGAACTTATGCCTTTGAGTCCTAGCAAAATTTACAGATTTGGGTTAGAAGCTTTTTCTTCTGTCAAGAGCGATCCATGTATAGATTGGTCAGTGGTGCCTTAGGCCTAATGAAACATCCTTCATATTTACACTTCGATGACACCCAATATAAATCATACAACTTTGAGTTTGTGACTAAACAGCTGGGAGTCCCTGCTAGATTAGCTTATTAGAACTTGATTAAAAGTTAAGCTCTGAATTTTTATATTGTAAATTAATTTTTTATATCTTTAAGTAGTATATGTCTTGGGCTAGAGAGATGTGGCAGAGGTTAAGAGTAAGAGTACTGGCTGATCTTCTAGAAGTCCTGAGTTAAATCCCCAGCAACTAAATTGTGGCTCACAGACATTTATAATGTGATGTGGTATCCTCTTTGGGTGTGCAGACTTGTATGCAGGCAGAACACTGTATGCATAATTAATAAATAAATGTTCAAAAAAGACTTATATATCTTTATATGTTTAAATCTTTATTTAGGAGCCATATTCAGGCTGCCTTTACTGCCAAGCTCACAAAGTTTTGTTAGCCAAGCCATCAATAGAATTAGAGATCTGAGAAGAAAAAAATTATATGCTACTTTTGAATCTATTAAAACAATCACAGGGACCGTTCCTTATATTCTTAGCCATAACCAATTTTCTATGGCATTGAGGGGAGAAATTTTTCACCAATGTGAGAGGTGGTTTTATTTTTTTTTATTTTTATTTTTTCGTGTGGAACCTGGAATTGGAAAAGTCTGAACTTATTTTGTCTAGACAAAGGTGCACACAATATTCTAGTACCCTGCAGCCTCTACACTACCCATTCCAAGCTGGGTCCTTTCATGCTGCAGGCATTGTGTTTCAGCATCTTGCTCCCTGGTCAGTGTCATCACAATCCATGCTGCCCCACAGTGTTCTTTAGAGACCTTTGGTCATTGTTAGGTTCTGTGATTCTTTGTCTGAAATTATTACAGCTTTTTAGTTAATATTTACATGCCTTAGGACTTTTCCATCATGCCCTGAGAGATGCAGAATAAAATAGAGATCTTCCTATTAAACAGGGATGAGGGAATGCAATTGTCTGAGGTCAGGGCCTTTGTGTAGGTGTTTTTTTCATATCCTGAGAACACAGCTCTTACTCCTGCTGACTTTCTAGTGTTCTCCCATTTCCTTCCATTTCCTCTTGAAAGCAGTAAAGAGGTAGCAATTCTTTATAAGAAGTTTACATAGAATAAGACATAAGTTAAGCAAGACCTCTCTGACCCAGGTTTTATCTTCTCTTTGTACTGTCTTTCCTACCTTCCTCATCTTCTGGCACATCTGTGTCAGAACCTGTCATTAAAGTGTGACCTGCTGTTGCATGTCACTGGTGTACTATGAAATCATTATGGTACTTTTCTGTTGAAGTCTTTCATGGCCTTACTGGTCCGACTTGCAGTTTCCTGACCCTATTTAAATTCTTCAAATTGTCTGCTGGCATCTCACCCTGGAAGAACTTAAAAGTGGCAGCAATTGTGGAATGCAAAATATGTTTTAGGACCCAGACAGTCATGATGAATGCCTTTAATCCCAGACCTCAGAGGGCACATGCAGGCCAATTTCTGTGAGTTTGAGACTAGTGTGCTCTATAGAGCTAGCCCCACTACAACTAAGGCTATAGCACAGGAACCTGAGAAACTCTGTCCCAGAAAATTATCTGTTGTAGGCCTTCTCCTCTTTGAACATTAGTGAGAGATGGTTGCATGCTATCATTACAGATGTTGTTTGTTTGTTTGTTTGTTTGTTTTCTTTCTTTTAACCTCTTTAGTCTATGCAGCCATTTCTTACTGGAAAGGCAAAGTCTAGAACAGCTTTTCTCCCAGCATTTTAGAATTAATTTTCTGAGACATGATTTCTCATTGACAATGGTTGCTTTGATCCATCCCAGTATGTTGCTTTCCAGGACACTGTATTCTTTCATCTTAAACACACCTCATTAAATTAAGAGACTTTATACCCTCAGAAGGTAGAAGGTTTTTTTTTTTTTTTTTTTTTTTGACCAAGCATCTTAAACACCTAATTTGAGGATACCAATTACTTTTAAGGTGATATTTAATAAATGGAACACATTAATTTGTAACACTGCACATTGATTAAAAATATAATCCACCTCTACATCACAAATGATTTCAATGGCAATGAGAAAAAGTATGGCCCCAGGGTTTTAAAATTGTCCATATGAGTTATGAAGTTGACTGTCCATTGCACTTACAGCAAAAAGATTTGCATGTGGAACATGGATGCTACCTTCAGACCAGAATAGAAATAATAGTTTATTGCATGCACTGCAAGGAGAAACAGGGTGGATGTCAGTTATTGTATTAATCATAAAAAATGGCCATGATTGCTGCATTGTGATGATTTGAATGTGATTGCACCTATAATCTCATAGGGAATGGCAGTAGTATAAGGAGGAGCTTTGGTGCAGTGACTTTGGCATTTTAAGAAGAAGAGTATCACTGGTCATGGGTTTTGGGGTTTCCTAGGCTTTGGATATGGGCAAGTATATAAGATGCCCTACTGAGGCCTGCATATCAAGATGTAGCCAGCACCATATTCTTCTTGAAATCATGCTCCCTGCTATGATGAAAATGGACTCAATTTCTGAAACTGTGAGCCAATCCAATTAACTTTTTTTTTAAATAAAATGTGTGGGGGATTTCTTTCTTGCAAGTAGAGTGATGATTCATCCCTGATTGTCAATGGCGAGTCTAGGGTTGGAATCCCTGACTCGGAGAGTTTTACCAAGGAGGCAGAGACAGGTTGATCTCTGTGAGTTAGGGACCAGGCTGTTCTACAAGAGCTAGTTGCAAGACAATCTTAAAAGTCACAGAAAAACCCTGTCATGAAAAACAACAACAGAACGTGTTGTGGTGGTCTTAGAACTTATACACAGGAATAAAAATCCTAACTTATATAGATTCAGTGGTTTTCTTCTTTAAATACTCAGGGTGTATTGAATCATGTCATGTGAATGAAGACAGACCAGATTTGTAGAATAAAATTTGGATATATTGAGCTGGGTGTAGCCAATGGTGTGATGTCATTGAGCTTTGCATTGATCACAGCTACTCTTGCCTTTGCTACCTCATGCTGGGAAGAAACTCCTACAATTCCTTTAGGAAAAAGCTTTGAATGTTCATTTAGAAGGAAATATAAAGTTTACTTATTGACTGTTTTCCAATTCCCCAGGCAAATGACCACAGGAATATGTAAGAATTGAGTTCATTTAACAACTTTGAAGCTGGTGTAGGCACAGTGCAGAAAGAGGTGGGGGAAAGAAGGAACATGTGCAATTTCTTGCTTTCCTTTGGTGGAAATATCAGTGTGGAGCCTATAATCAATTGTAGATGGTTTACACAATGTCTGACTGGCCATTTCTTGGAGTCCATAGACAAGGACAATCAATAATCTTGATAAAGTACTGATGTGATAATGAAACCGAATTGCTGACTTTCATATAGAAGATACAATGAAATCCACAGCCCAATAGCATGGTCAGTGTGTAAGCTTCAGAGCCTAGCTGTCATTTATGCAGGGACAGGAATGGAACATGTGCCCTGTGCTGACCTGGGCAATGGCCCTTTTCCTCTTATCCTCCCTGAGTGTAGGTTCCCTTGGGTGAGTGAAATCTCTATGTCCACACTGGGCTGTGGTGGCGCACAACTTTTATTCAAGCATTTGAGAGGGAGAGGCAAGAAACTATGTGATTTTGAGGCCAGTATGATTTTCAAAGAGAGTTATAGTGTGGGTCCCAAACATAAAGTGACACACCCAAACCTAAAGAGACACCCTGCTTTGAAAACCAAAGGAAAAAAAAAACAAAACAAAACAAACAAACCAAAGGGAAACAAATAGTGTTGTTCAATATGAATGACAAGGATTCTTTTGGTATATATTGGGAACATCCAAGGGAAAAACTGAAAGTTTGTTTATGGAATTCATGAATATTGCATTCTACATTCAGATTTGTCTTTATGTGTCACACACAGTTTATAAACCAGTGGAAATATGTCATTGGAATCATCTTTCTTCAGTACATGCTCACAGCTCTTTTACCTTTCCACACTCACTAGCTACCATAGCATGTTTCAGGAAAGTTGAGTTCCTGGGAAAAAGGAATTTCTTATTTGCAGTTTCCTCAAGTGTGCATGGTGTTTAGTGGGTGGACAGGCATTGTACATGTGTTCAGAAGCAGAAATTAAATCATTCTTCTGTATTAATATTTGTGTGGGCATCATGGGGCTGGTTTTGCCTTAAACCACAAGGAGCCTTGCAGAAGCATAGAAAGATATTACCCCCATTTTTAGAGAGAGATCTAAACCATGAGGCATCTCCATTTGGAAAAATGTCAGTACGTGGAGGAACAGAAGCAAAAGAGAGTGCGCATTCTTCTGAATTAATTTTGTGGGAGTTATGAATTCTTTTTATTTAAGATCTAAACAACTGGCATGATGTGTAGCTGGTTAACATTGTTCGAGATCTTGGTTTTCCTAGCTGAGTTTCCTCTGGTGTTTTGATAAAAAGTTGATTATATTTTCCAGCTTTTGTTCTTGTCATTGTCTCTGCATCTCCCCTTTATCCTTTCCCAAATATTGTACACCTTCTTGAGCACCATACATTTGTTGTAAATATTAAAGTCTCAGTATGTCAAAGTATGACCTGAACGTTTCTGGGATTTCCTCTGTGTCCATTGTTATGTCCCCATTTTCATTTCTGATTTTATGAATTTGCATGTTCTCTCTCTGCTTTTTCATTAGTTTGGCTAAAGTTTTGTCTAGGTTGTTGATTTTCTTGTAAAACCAACCCTTTGTAATATTGATTTTTTGCATTGTTTCCCTGGTTTTTGTTTTATTGATTTCAGGCCTCAAATTTATTATTTTCTGGTGTCTACTCTTCCTGTGTGAGTTTGCTTCTTTTTGTCCTAATGCTTTCATTTGGGGGGGGGCGGTTAATTCTCTATTGAAACTATCCTCTGTTTTTTTTTTTCATATGGGCACAGAGTGCAATGAACTTCTCTGGTACCACTGCTTTCAAGGTGTCCCTTTAGTTTGGGTATGTTGTGTCCTCATTCTTGTTGAATTTTAGGATGACCTTAATTTCTATATTTCTTCTTTGACACAGGTATGGTGCAATTGAACATTTTTAAATTTCCATGAGTTTGTAGGGTTTCTGCGATTTGTGTTGTTGTTGTAATCCAATTTTTAAAGCATGCTGGTCATATAAGATACAGGGGACTACTCCAATTCTCTTGTAATTCCCTTGTATCTGTTGAGGTTTGTTATGCCACCTACTATTTGGTCAATTTTAGAGAAGGTTTCAAGTGGAGTAGGGAAGAACTTATATTCTTTTGTGTTTGGATGAAATGTTCTATAGATGTCTGTTAAACCCAATTGAGACGAAACTTCTGTTAATTCTTTTGTTACTTTGTTAAGTTTGTGACTGGTGGTCCTGTCTAGTGGTGACAGTGGTGTGTCGAAGTCTCCCAATATATATGTGTGAGGTTTTATGTGAGGTTTGAGTTTTAGTAGAGTTTCTTTTATGAATGTGGTTGCCTTTGTATTGAAATCATAGTTGTTCAGAATTGAAACATTGTGTTGATGGATTTCTCCTGTGGTGGACATGGAATGACTGTTTTAATCTATTTTGATTAATTTTGATTGGACGTTTAACTTGTTAGAATTTAGGATAGCTGCACCTGTTTGCTTCTTGGGTCCATTTGATTGGAAGATCTTTTCTTAGCCTGAGGTAATATCTATCTTTGAAGCTTAGATGTATTTCTTGTATGTAGCAGTGAGATGGAGTCTGGCTTCATATCCACTTTGTTAGCGTGTGTCTTTTTACAAGCAAGTTAAGACCACTAATGTTGAAGGAGAGTAAGGACCATGGATCGTTAATGCTTGCTTGTTTTAGATTTGTTGCTGGCAGTGGTATTGTGAATTTATCAGTCCTGCTTTACCCTTGATTTGTGGTGCAGTGGATGATCTTTTGCCTACATCTTTGTGAGAATAGTTAACTTTCTTGGGTTGGAGTTTTCCTTCCAAATCGTTCTGTATGACTGGATATGTAGATACGTATTGTGACAATCTGGCTTTGTCATTAAACATTTTGTTCTCTCCGTCTATAGTGATTGACAGTTTTGTTGGGTATAGTAGCCTGGGCTGATATCCGTGGACAACTACTACAAAGTACTTGTAGAACATCTATCAAGGACCTTCTCATCTTGATGCTTTCCATGGAGTAGTCAGGTGTAATTTTCATAGGTCTTCCTTTATATGTTACCTGGAATATTTCCTTCACTGCTCTTAATGTAATTTCTTTATTTGTATGGTTAGATGTTTTGATTATTATATGTTGAGTTTTTTTTTTTTTTTTTTTTTTTTTTTTGGTGTTTGGTGTGCTCATTGTACTTTCATGGGCATGCACTTCTTCAGATTGTGAAAGTTTTCCATAATGATTTTGTTGAAAATGTTTTTGGCACCTTTGAGCTGGGCTTCCTCACCTTCCTCTAAGCCTATTATTCTTAAGATTAGCCTTTTCATGGTGTCCCAGGTGTTTTGTGTTCAGGATTTGTTGGATTTATAATTTTCTTTGGTCGATGAATTTACTTATTCTACTTTATCTTCTGTGCCTGAGATTCCCTCTTCCACCTCTTGAATTCTGTTGGTTATGCTTGCATCTGTAGTTCCTGATCATTTGCCCAGTTTTTCTATTTCCAGCATTCCTTTGGTTTACATTTTATTTATTGTCTCCCTTTCCGTTTTCAAGTCTTGAAGCATTTCCTTCACCTGCTTGTTTTTTCTGGCTTTCTGTATTTTCTTCAAGAAATTTGTTCATTCTTTCCATTTTTTCTTTGTTTTTTTCTTCCATTTCTTTAAGGTATTTTCTCCCATCTTCTTTGAGGGCCTCTATCATTTCTTATGGCAATAATTTTTAATTTGTTCTTTTCTACTTCATCTGCTTTGCTGTTTACTGGTCTATTTAGTGTAGATTCCACAGATTCTGGTGCTGTTATTCTTGTCGTTCTTTTGTTAGGTGTTTTATTGTATTTCCATCTTCCCATAGATACTTCCCCGGTGTGTTTTGGTGGGTCAGAAGTTTGATGTATGTAGCTCTGGGTGGTCCAATCTCTCTAGGAGTTCTCTCCACAGGCAGGGCCCTGCAATGGGACTATAAGTTCAGATTCCAGCTGAAGACTGGCAATGCAAGTCAAAGATTTTGAAGGCTGTGACCCAGGATGTTCCTTAAGCTGATAGGCAGATCTAGCCTGGGCCTGGCACTCTCCAGCTGAGGCCTCTTTGGCAGAGACCCTACAATGGTGGTCAGGGATCCATCCTGCAAGAACTCAGAGTGGTTCCATGGAGACAGGGTCCGAAAATACATTTGAGGACTCTAGCCAAGGCCTGGCAATGGATGACAAATACTGGGCTGATACTCAGGATGTTTCTGCACTGACAGGCAGATCTAGCTGGGACCTGTCCCTCTCCAGCTAAGGTCTTTTTAGCAGAGGCACTACAATGGGGGCCCTTTCACTCATTACTTTAACAATTTAAAAAGCCTCATTGAGATTATTGATTTTTCTAAATCCAATCCTACATATTTGCTTCATATTACATAAAGCAACTCATATTGGAGGAAACTGTTAAGACTTTAAACACCTAAGAACCTGGGTTACAGGAATGAATACTCACAATATTGTTTATTCACAGGTGAAAATATGTTTGGTTAATGATTTGATTTAATTTTAATCATGTAATACCAGTGCATGGATTTGTGTTTGCTCACACTTGTTCCCAAGAATGTTAGCCTCTTGAGTTATTCTTGTAGCAAAAACTACAGAATTTTATCAAAATCCTGACATGGGTCCTGGCAATGAACATTCCATATTTTTTCTCGTCCATATCTCTAACCCTGTCTCTATGCATTCTCTATTTTCTTGATATGAAGTGATAGGGAAGAGCTCATGAAAGAGGTAATCAAAGTCATGCAAACAATTTTGTGAAGATGTTAGCCATCATACTTTTCTTTAATTTCAATAATCAAAATGGTTTTTTTGTTTAGCATGGTTCTTACTAAGTTCACTACACCCAAGATAAATGACAAACTGGTCAGTCCTTCTGATGTAATCTGCAACCCAAGAGAGAAAGACAGAGAGATGGGGGAGAGAGAGACAAAGAGACAGAGAAAGAAAGACAGCATGAGGAGAGAGAGGGAGAGGAAAGAGAGATAATGAGAGCAAGAGAGATGTCAACCCAAGCTTCTCCACCTTCAGGTTTCATACTCTGTACCAAGGGAACAGCATATAAAATTGGGGAAGATACCTCCCCTATGACTGGTGGCTGTGCTTGAAGCTCGGATTGGCTACCAAAGCCTGAGTTACAGGACTAAATGAACAGAAAAGACACAGAACTTGAGGGCAGGTTTGGATCAGGACTACCAAATATTCTAAACTCTTTGAATAGATATAGAAGCCATTAGGGTTTCCAAGCAACAACCCAGCCTCCCTGGGTATGCAGACATTAGTTTAAGTATGGCTTCTTATTCTTGCCAGGGATGATATGGAGAGGAAGGATTCAGGAGTTTGTGGGATTGCTTTTAGCAGGAGGTGTGGTTTACATGGTTTCCCTTAGCTGCCATCCTGTAGATCGTCGGCACCTATTCCTTGAGAGATGGACAAAGTAGGTTGTGCAAAGCTTCAGCCTTAACATTGAGCTGCAGTTCTGAGAGAGGGTCTTCGAGTCCTGGCAGTATTTGGTAGCACTGTTCCAAGCCCTACCTTCAGGGTGTCACGGGGGGTGGGCACTCCTTTGGATTCACCTCAGTTCAGACTTCACCCTTGAAAGGCCTGCCATTGTTTCCTCATAGTAGTGGAAAGGGACAAGGTCTCCTGACAAAATTGGGAGCATTGGTTGAGGGGAGGGAGAGTTAGGAGAAGAAAATGGGAGAGGAGAACAAGAGGCATCAAGAAGACTGAGTTTTGGAAACAATAGAGGAGAGCAACAAAAGAGATACCATATTAGATGGAGATATAATAGGTGGTAAGAGAAATCTGACACTAGGAAAATGTCCAGAGATCTACAAGGATGACCCCAAATAAGAATATAAGCAATAGTACAGAGGCTACCTTAAATGCCCTTCCCTATAATGAGATTGATATCTACCTTATAGGATATTCTAGAGCCTTCATCTAGTAGTTGACTGAAACAGAAGCAAAAATACTCAGCTAAGCACTAAGTGGAACTCCTGGAATCCAGTTGCAGAGAGGGAGAAGTTATGAGTACAGGGGTCAAGACCAGGTTGGAGATACCCTCAGACTCACCTAAGTAAAACAGTGTGGCGCTCATGACCCCCAGTCTGATAGTTGGGAAAACATAATATGACTGACCTAACACCCCTAAAAGTGCATCTCATTTAGAAGGCCTAGGAAGTGTAAGGGACCTCTGGCAGTGGAATCAGGATGGACCCCTGATGTATGAAAGACTTCAGGAGCCCATTCCCTATGGACAGATACTCACTCAGTCTAGACACAAGGGGTTGGGCCTTGTCCCTGCCCCAAATGACTTTTGGATTAGTGCATATATGAGAGGGAGAGGGAAAAGGTATGGATATGTAAAATAACTTTGATTCTATTTTAACAGAATTCATTAAAAGTAAGAATAGGAAATAAGGTGGGGTGAATAACTTAGCTAACATTTGCTGGTGCCATGGCCCTAAAGACCAAGAGCTTTGGGAAGGATTATGGACACTGTCCTCAAGCAGTCACAGACTAACTTTGACTGTGGTATGAAAACCATACCCCAGGGACAACTTTCATCTTGGGTGACTGTGAAATCCTATAATTCCTACCTCCACTCTCTAAGAACCATTACTAAAGGCATCTGCGACTATGACTGGCTTCACGGCTTCAAGTTTACTTAGTGAGACATTAGAATGATGTGATGAATAACATGAAGAGTTACACTTAACTGTGTAAAAAACCTCATTTCTGTGAACCTGGCTGTCACCATTAGCAGTAATATATAGAACCCTTCCAAGGTATTTGGTGAGATTTAACAGACTAAATGATAAGGAAAAATAGTATTTCCCATATTTGAAAGACAACTGACTTTGAGGAAGAAACCCTGCACTTAATGGATACCATCTTCTGTTACTGAACTTAGGACCAGAGCTTGTTGTCTGGCTACACTAACAACCAGGCTCAGTCATTCATCATAAGTGAGCCAAGCTAATGAACTAACTTCTCTGTTGACAAGCCAAACTACAATGCCAACTCTCTGGATTCAAGTTGGACAGATATCACTCATGTCCTAGGACAGACTAATCTATAATGTGAATTTTATTTAAGACAGGATGTCACAGTAATACTATACTTCAAAAGAAGAGAAAAAAATACAAAAGTAAAATTAATGAAAATTTAAAGCATATTTATTCAGTTTGAGTACTTATGAAAAAAGAAAACAGTAAATAATCGATACCAAGGGTCTTAATAGACTTAGAATGCAAAACAAATAACAAAGTCAAATATGGAATTTTTTCCATCTCTAAAACACTCGCATATACTCGGTTCCTGTTTCTGCTATAAGGTGGTCGTATAAGAAGTCAATGTTTTTTTCATAGACACATTTTCATTTGAAAGAATCAATACTTTTTCTACAATGTGACTCCCTGGAAAATGAGAATTTTATGAGTCTACATTTGCCCTTGTGGTAGGCCAAAAGTGGACCCCACAAAGTTGACTTATGATCTCCATACAAATATCAAGGAGTTTGTAGGACTGTAATCAGAAACAGCAGCAACTCATTCCCATATCCATTTCTCAGTCCGTGAGTGTGCACAAGTTGAAGACTAGCTATCATTGATGAAAGGAAGACAGAGACATAATATAATGTCAGGCAGGCAGATTCAGTCAATACTGAAAGCTCCATTTTATTCATATACCAAACTTAAGTAGTCAAACAAAGGTGCGGCAATGGAAGGGGACTTTTATTAATATGAATAAAGGGAAAACAGAAATTGTTTCCACTAATGCTAAAGGCCCTCCATAATTGCACATACAATGTGCCTTCAGGCACCCCATTGCTGCACTTATTCCTTCAGGGTGGTTAACCTGTCTACTCCCAAATCATTGCTATTTAGGTCGGAGACATTCATCATCAAATCACAGGTGACCTGTAGCAGGAAAGATAATATCTTAAGGATAATAGGAGTTATTGGAGCACTTTGAACTCATGACAAGTTGGATCGGATTCCCATTTAGGGGCTGAGAAACTTCAGACTGTCAGAATATATTCCAGGACTGCCAAAGTTATACAGATACCTTGTATGCAAACAGATGATGAGATCTACCTTTAACTGCTTGGTGGCAGTGCAAATGTTTAATTCCAGGACACAGGAGGCTGCCTGATTTTGCTTAGTTTGAGGCTAACCAAATCAAAAGAATGAGTTTAAGTCCTGCACACATAAACCCGGTTTTGAAAATAACAAACAAAACATAATCACATAAAGGAAAATCAGATCAACCTACTGGTGGTAGCCTACATGTATAAATGGTATTGAAGGAGGAAGCTTTCCCTCTTTGACTGCTTACCCTAGCTCTGAGTACAAAGTTTATTGTTTTACTACCATTAGAGCCTACTTTTTTGGAAATTTGGTGTATAATGACCAGCTGAGACATCCATCCTGATAAAGTAAAAAACTGATGTACTCTTAAGATTCCCATTGGTAGGTAACCTTTGTAGGACTAACTACATCACAGCTTATGAGACATCCTAATAAATCCACTTTCTACATATATGGAGAGATTCATCATACATTCTTTTTCATGCAGAGAACATTGATTAATGCAGTTGGATTTGTTTCATTTTGTTTTTTATCTGCTCACTTAAGATGTATTGGCTAACAATATTGCTCACAAATACTTTTTTTTTTTTTTTTTGTATCCCTAAATATCTGTGTGGTAGTTAATGAATATTTGGAGCTCCCTCCCAACTTTTTCAACTAGAATCACTCAATCCATTTAAGTAAGTATACTTAGCTAGCCACACTGGGTCTAGGAGGAAGAAAGGAAAATGCCTGTTTAGTACAGAATGATAACACGGGTCAGCTATAGGACAATTGCTATAGAAATGCACATCACTGCTGATGTAGAAAAAACTTTGGGTAGAAGGCAAACAGTAACCATTGCAATTTGTCTTTAAGCACTCTGCAACCACCTGGGAGGTGCTTTTATCACTCAGGCCTTACTAGCCAATCAGGCCCCTTTGTGACCTGCCTGTCAAAAGAAGTGCAGGGCCCTTCTGGTCTGTATTTGAAGAGAAACTGGAGCCACTCATTTTGTGTGCTGTGCTTTGAGGAAGGGCAAACTGGAAAACAACAGCATGGTGAGTGAGGGGCTGATGTCCTCATGGGTAGTGGGAGATGGTGAGGTGATGGATCTAGTGAGGTGGGTATTCCCTGGATCTGGCTGGGAAACTATAGCCAGACTACCTGTCCCCTGAGTTCTCATGCAGTCCTCCAAATAACTACTCTGTGGGCTGTATCTGCTTTGAGCACTGGGAGCAGGGAGGTGTGTATAGAAACCCTTTTAAGTCAACTTCTATATACTTCAGGTGCACCCACTGAAATAATGGCAACAAACTTCCAGAGGCCTTTTAGATAAGTACCTTTTAGAAGTTCAGCAATTTGCATTTTAATTTTATGTGTAAGATCCATTTATTGTAAATTTTCTGCACATTGTAAAAGGCATCTCAAGTAAGGGTAGCACTTCACTATTGAGCAGTGATTTACAGGAGAAGAATTTGTAACACAAAGGATTTACAAATGCTTTGAAGATATTATGCCTCATAAAGTAGAATTTAACTGAGGTAGTACTGCCTCTAAAACACACAAAGATAAGTATATGCTGACCAGTCCTGTTTGAATTTTGAATGCTAGATACATATTTGTTCACCATGATTTTCCAGACCTTTGACTCCAAACCATTACAAAGGAGAAACTCCTGTTTTACAACAGCAGCTAGTCCCTTACCCTTATCATAGACCTGCCCCATAACAAGCTGCACAGAATGCTATTACAGGGTCACAAGCAACCTTAAAATTCATTATATCATATAGTTGCAGTTTTCTTCTCCAGAAAAACATAGTTCTAACAGAGTGGCAATAGGACACCAGATTTTAAAAAGTAAACCAATGATGTATGAGTTTCCTGATAAAGCAAAGCTTTCACTTAGGTACTCACGCAGGGATGAGAAACATTCTTAGAAGAGATAGTAACACCCTGGGGACTAGGCCTTGAAAGATTTTCTTAAGAGCCTGGTGTATTGACAATACAACATAGAACCTTGTCAAAAACCAGGTATTTGCATGGGAGAGCTGGTAATTGTATGGAACAAAGCCTTTGTGGACAGTTTGCTTCATATCTGTAGATATAAACTATATAGAGATATGTTTCTAAGTTCCAAGGCCACTGTGGTCTTAGTCAGCAATGATCATGAGATACCCTGTATTCATGTAAAGTCCCTCACAGAACTGGTAATGGACAAATCCCCCCAGAGCTCAGGGGAAGTGGGGGAGGACAGCGAATGGAGAGAGAAGTAGGAGAAAACGAGGGGGAGGAAAGGAAAACATGTGTGACCAGGAAGATTGAGCCTGGTTAGGAATAGAAGACAGGAAAGAGAGAGATACAGAGACAGAGAGAGAGAACATAAAATAGGGAGCCAATATTGGTTTGAAGATAAAATTGAACACAAAGAAAAATCTGGAGAACTACAAGACTGCTGCTAACTAACAGTTTGAGCTTCTATGGAAAGGCTATCATAAATGCCCTTCCTGGAGAATGAGATCAACAACTAACTTCTCCATGGAGCCCTCAACTAATGCCTGTTGGAAACAGATGCAAACACCAATACATAAACACTGAGCCGATGTAGAACTCAGATACAGAGGGAGAGGACAAGAACAGGCGGCAGAAACACATAGAGACAGCTTTCCTGAACAAGGAGGAGCTAACGGGCCACCAGACTGATAGCTGGGAAGACAGCATGTGACTGACTCAGGACCCCTGAATATGGGTCTCAGCCAGAAGTATTGAGAAGTCTAAGTGCCCTCAGACAGTGCAGCCAGGATGTATTCCTGAATTACAAAAGGACTTTGAAAACACATCCCCCATGGAGGGATAACTGCCTTAATCTAGAAACAGTAGAGAAGCCCTAGTCCCTATTTCACATGACCTGTCAGACCTACATGACCCCTACTGCATGACATTGCCCTACATATGGAATTGCGGTGGGGAGTTGGGAGGGTCGTTAGAGTGCTTGTGAGAGGGCAGAGAGAGTAAAATGGAGGGATGGAGTGAAGGTGGTTTGGAGGGAGGGAGGGGGAACTGGGATCAACATGTAAAATAATAAATTAAATTTTAAAAAATGCTTTTACACCAAAATTTATGTTCAAGTAAAAGTTACTGGGGAAAAGGATTTCTATTTTTGTTTCCACAGAAAATGAAAAGATGTGGATTCCTTCCAGACTAATGTGGTTTGATCAAGCCAGACCACCTGAAACAGAATACCAGGTGATCCTACATTCAAAACAGCTGGACAAAGCAGCCTGACAGACTACAGCCAGAGTTTCTGAATCTCCTTCGAATTCCCCATGACAGCTCCCCTTACTATCAGGAAGTAGTTTTGAAAGAACTATGCCCAAATTCCCAAATATTGTCTATAAATGTTTGTTTCCATCTATATGGACTTAGTTATATAAAATAAAAAAAAAATGTGAAAGAAACAAACCAAGCTAAGAATGGGCATTCATAACTAAGAAAAAAAAAAAAAAAAAAACAAAAAAAAAAAAAAAGACTAAAGTCAAGTATGATATCTAAGATGTTCACCAAATTATTTACAAGATGTAGGTTTCCCCTTCCATGATTTCTTCCCTATTACCTGATATCAAGATGATAAGACAGGATTTAAAATACGTACAGGTTTAGAAATGTGGCTGAACAAAATTATGCAAGTTCATTGCTAAGACCTACATCAGTTTTTTGAGAACATACTGTAATTCCTCCCACAGGAATACTCAAGGGTGTAACCTTCTTGTGAGAAACCATGAACAATCACAAACTCACACACTGATATCACATAATTAAAATTAAATCAAATCTCTAAACAGATTTCCATATTTGAATATTTTTCTCTAATGAGTACTCAATCCTGTAACCATTGTGTTCAGGGTCTTAAAGTCTTCAAAGTTTTCCTGCAACATTAATTATTTCATGTAAAAGAAAGTAATCATGAAGGATTGGGCTTAGAGATAGCAATCCATATGAATGAGGTTTTTATGTAAATCAAGTCAAGTGTTACCATGAAACATGGTTCCCTTACCAGTGAATTTCCAGGACTTTTTTCCACATGAGTTTGCAAGTGAGAACAAAACAGAGACATTGTATTGCTTGAACTGATTGTTCACACGTGTCAGATATTTTTCTCTCCAAAAAACTATGTAAGTCAATGTGTGTTCAATGAAGATCATACCACATTCTTAGTAGGAAGATTCCTTCCCATAAGGGTTTTCTTAGGCTCACAAAGATTATAGGGATAAGCAAAGTGCACAGCATTACAACAATGGATACATGTATAGTGTTTTTATGCACTATGATTTATTTCTTTGATTATAAAGACTAATGATACATAGAGAGGCTTTACCACATGGGATACATTCAATATCTTTCAAGTATACATTCTTTTATGACTTAAGAGAGTGCTGGGATATGCAAAGGCTTTATCACAATCATGGCATCCATAAGTTTCTCTACAGTAAGTGTTCTTATATGACTTTTAAGCACATCATATGCTGTGAAAGCTTTACTACATTGACTAATTTCTTAGGGTATCTCTCCAGTATGTGTTCGTTTATGAAGTCCCAGATTGTTGTGTTGTGAAAAAGCTTTGCCACATTGATTACATCCATAAGGTTTCTCTCCAGTATGTGTTCTATGATGACACTGGAGATTACTGGCACATGAAAACGCTCTACCACATTGATTACATATATAGGGTTTCTCTCCAGTATGTGTTCTTATATTGCTTTAAGATGACCATTACTTGCAAATGCCCAACCACATTGATTACATACATAGGGTTTCTCTCCAGTATGTGTTCTATGATGAGATTTGAGAGTAGTGTCATGTGAAAATGCCCTACCACATTGATTACATGCATAGGGTTTCTCTCCAGTATGTGTTCTATGATGAGATTGTAGCATACTAACTTGTGAAAATGCCCTATCACATTGGCTACATACATAGGGTTTCTCTCCAATATGTGATCTTTTATATAACTGTATTGTGAAAAACATTTGCCACATAGTTTATAGTCTTGTGTTTTCCCTCCAGTATATGTTCTAAGATGTCTTTTAAGCATAGTATGTCTTGCAAATGTCTTACCACATTGAATACAATCATAGGTGTTTTTTTACCATGTGTGCTCTGTCACTGAGAAGAAGGAAATTGTGACATGCAAAGACTTCAACACACTCTAGATTTCTATATGGTTTCTTTCCAGTATGATTTTTTTCAAGCCATTGAAGATGCCTGTAACCCACAAAGTTTTTCACACATTCATTGTGTATATTCACAGGATTCGCTCCCTTATGGCTTCTTTGATTCCTGCAAAGATAATTAGCATATGTAAAACTTTACCACATGCATGAAACTAAAGAAACTTTCTACATGTATAAAATAAAGTTTTAATTTGGCGTAATTGTAAACAAGAATCATATCTTGAGTTTTACATTCATGATGCTTCTCTAATGTGGTATTGTTTTGATTTCATTGAAGATACCTGTGGATTCAGAGTAAGAGCTTTATTTCATGGCCCTCAATTATTGCATATATTTACATATAATAGAAAAAATCGAAATGACACAGAGCTTTGCCATATTTATACCATTTATCAGTTTTTCCTTCATAGAAATCAGACTACATTGGCTAAATATACCAGTACAAATGGAAGCATTCACACATTCCAATGGTCATATGGATTTACTGCAGTGTAAATTGATGGTATTATTCAGATGACTTCGGAATATTGATAAATTTGAAAGTTGTTTCATACTCAACAAATATCCTCAAAGTGGGGACTTCTAAATATCTTTCATTTCTTCTCATTGTCATAAGAGAAGTACATTGCTTCTTTCCACATTCTAAATTCACATGGCTTGTATTTAGAATAAACTAAATACTTTTTTCCCTACATTTTCTAATACAGAATGTCTCTGTGTAAATCTAGCTATCCTGGAACTCACTTTGAAGACTGGGGTGATCACAAACTTAAGGGATCCACCTTGCTCTTGGTCATGAATGTTGGAATTAAAGGTATGGGCCACAACTACACGGCTCTACATATGATATTCTTATGAAACTAATAAAACAAATAGAAAGTTTCCACATAGCGTTCACACTTTCACTTTCTTTAAATCAACTTTAAGGTTTCAACGTAACAACCTTCTTGACACTCATAAACTGACCCTTTCAATATCTATAGCAAAGTCACAAATAGATAAATAATGCCTGCTTAACTACAGACTTTTTTCTTAGGAGGTCTTGGACATATACTTATCACCTATGCAACATGTAAACTGTTTAAAATATCTGAATACAATGAAACTAAACAGACGGGCATATCTACAGAATAGATATCTGGGTGCTATAATTCAAAGGGTGATATCTGTTAAGACATAATTTCCTTCTCATTTTACACAAATGCCTTGCAAACACAGAAGAGCTACCTTTCACTGAGGTACAGGGTTTTGTGAGAAAATGACAATCATCACTTTAAGCTACACTTATTTTCACTGTTGCTCTTCTTAATCTTTTTAATATTTTAAGTGTGACTTTTCAATAAAATTTCCAGGATACATTAAAATATCTGCAGAGCCAAATTTGCATAAATTTGCACATGAAAATTTACCTTCTGTGTCTTCTAGAAGTTTGACAATGATCCTTCGTATTATGGTTATCCCAAATGTAGTCTGAAATAACAGAAAATATATGATGTACTCTTCCAAATTGTACAAAATTTAAGTAATAACTGCAATGACCCTTAGAACCATGCCTCACTCACCCAATTTTCCCTTTTCTTAATCAAATTACAGAATAGTATCAATAATCAAGAAACAGTTGGTCCCTTATTTTAAAACATGAAGGAAAATTCAGTCTTACCTGTAGCAGCAAGGTTCCTGTAAGTGTCCAGCATCACATTTTTCTAGAGACACTTCTGAGACGGATTTAGCAAAGCCCACTCTTCCTCAGTGAAGTGGATATCTGATTACAAAGATTCATGCAAATGGGAACCAGTTAGAATCCCAATAGGATTATGAAAACCATATATACATATATTGATACAGCATGGCTTCTACACCTACCATGCAGTGATCTAGAGGTGTACAATATTAGGGAAAGAACAATCAGGAGGAAGAGGAAAAAAATAAGAGGGGTAAATACCATCAACTTTTTGTCAAAAAAAAAGAGAGAAATCCATCAACGTAACCTGAGATCTTGTGTAATGTTACCCACCTCCCGATGACTCTATGTGTTCAGAACTTATACACACAGACTAACAAAATTAACTCAAAAGGATTCCTAAACTGTTCTGCTTTTGACCCTGTAGTGACTGATATTTGTTTCAAAGAGAGACACCACATGGTCTAGATTTCTCTATGAAAATGTGGGTAATATTCTGCCATCGTTCAGAGAATTATATTTTAATTTAATGAGCAATGTTACAAATTAATGAGTTCTGCTTATTAAACATATCCGTATAAATAATTGGTATCCAAAAATAAAGTTTTTAAGAAGCTTGGTCCCGAAAATTCCACTGAGGGCATCCAATCATGTAGTTTAAGCAGGGATAATCAAGAGGACATAAGGACATTGCCACAGACTTAAGAAATAAGTAAAGAAATATGTCTGTATAGACAAATTGTGTTCATTTCTGGTAATGATCAAAAAGGAAAGAACCTACAACAGATGGTTATTTTTGTTGTTATTGTTTTTTTTTGAGACAAGGTTTATTGGTGCAATAATAAATAGCCTTAGTTGTTTTAGGAGACAGATACTGCAAGTCGTGCCAGTAAGGCAATGTATGCTTTCAACAGAAAAGATAGCACCATAATATTTAATAGTACAGGAGTAACTTCGAACAGCAGATCTGGAGGGAGAAGTGATAGAAGATGAGAAAAGTAGGGATGGCAGAACAAAGAAACGATTAAAGCTGGTGCAGGGAGTTATTGGTTAATCCATGTGTTATTCTAAGTAAGCTTCTCATGAGGAATAGCTTCTTGTATACTACATCTATGGGAAAATGGAAGCAAACGATAGACTTCTAAAAAGTCAGCAGGATTTACCATTCAATAGGACAACCTCAGAAGGCTACTCAAGCAGTGGAGTACAGGGGGGAAAACAGGCAATCCCATTAATATTACTGACTAAGGCCACAGTGTTCATGGGCCTAATAAGCATAGCTCCATGTGGTTTCAATAGAGCACACCAAGGATTTTTCAAACCTTTTCTCTCAGACTGTACATCCAAAACCACAAAAATTATCAGCTCTGTTACATAGTCCACAATAGTTCACCCAGACCCGTTTTGGCTGAATACTTTAACTATAGCAATTTGTATTCATGATAAGGTCTCTCCTCTATCCAGATTCTTGATAGCCCTCATCTGGGGATTCCAAGAAACTGCCCACCGGGAAAATTATGGATTATGTAGGAATGATTAACTGATTCCACATTGCTCACCTCAACTATCATTGAAGGAGGAAATCTCAGCTTATATCCTTCCTCTCCCTTTCTGCACTGTGACTCCACTAGTATCCAAGTGGGTCATGAACTCAATCCTTGCACAAATCCCTCTTCATATAAAGTCCCCACACTAATCAGAGATCTTGGGAGTTCACTCATTTTCTGGTCTATTTTCCTTCTCACTTACCAGTCAAGGGCCAGGAAGGAAGGAAGTGTAGGTTTTTCTTCCCAGCACTGTATGTGAGAAGCAGGATTGGGAGTTCAAAACAATTCTCAATTATACAGCATAAGACAACCCAAAGTTACAAAAAACTTTGCTCAACTCAGAAATCAATAATAAACATCACTTGACAAAAGGAATGGAATAAGTAAAATTTAAGAAACATAGGAGAGCAGCAGCACAGAGATACAAGCAGTAATGTGTTTAAAGAACATATTTAAAAAGATGGCAATAGCTGGGTGGTGGTGGCACATGCATTTAACACTAGTGTTCAGGAGGCAGATGGAAGCCTATCTCTGTGAGTTCAAGACAAGCATGGTATACAAGATATAGTTGTGGTACAAGCAGCAGAGTCACAAAAAAATGGGGTCTCAAAAAATAAATAAATATTAAAAAGAAAAAAGCTAGAAAAACAGATACCATCATTGGCTAGAGGCCTCACTTGAAGAATGCCAGGCCCCAGCTAGATCCATATATCATTGCCACCATCCTGAGTCCATGGTGCTGGATGCTTGCCCCCCATCGCTGGGCCTCTGCTAGAGAGGATTCAGAAGGAGAGTGTTAGGCCCTGGCTAGATCTGCCTATCCATGCAGGAACCACTTGAAACTCTGTGTACCAGGATCTATGACCCCCATTGCCAGGATTCTGCTAGAGTGAGTCTGGGAAAAATTTGCGTGAAATTCCCCCCACACCCTAACCTGGAAATTCCCTGGATTGGCTCCATATCATGCTCTGCCTGTGGCATGTCCACAGCTCAAAAACCCATAGGAAATAGAAAAACTAACTTCAAAAGAATCCAAGGGGAATGCAGAGGAAATATATACACAAAACCACTGCCAACATCAAATCATAAACAAAAATCATTAACCAACCATGTCCCTTACTTTCCCTCAATTTAATGGTATTATCTCACTAATAAATAGAGAAAGCCTAACAGAATGTATACGGAAACAGAATCCATACTTCTGCTGCACACAACAAACAAATCTAAGATTCAAAGATAGATGTTACTCAGGGTAAAGGGCTTGGAAAAGATCTTCCAATCAACTGGACCAAAGAAGCAAGCAGGTTTGGCTATCTTAATACCTAACAAATTAGACTTCAAACCAAAATCAATAAAAAGAGATGAAAAAAAGTCATTTTGTATTCATCACAGGAGAAATCCTAAGCACAAAACCTCAATTCTGAACCTCTATGCCCCAAATTCAAACGCACCAACATTCCTAAAAGAAATGGTACTAAAACTCTAACCTCACATAAAACCACACACACTTTGAGTGGGAGACTTCAACACCCCACTCTCACCACTACACAGTAACACCAGTCAGAAACTTTACAAAGAAACAAAAGAACTAACAGAAGTTATGTCTCAATTGTTTTTCACAGACACTTATTGAACGTTCCATCCAAACAAAAAAGAATATAACTTCTTCTCTGCTCCACATGGAACATTCTCTGAAATTGACCATATACTAGGCAACATAAAAATCCTCACCCGATACAAAAACATTTGAATATTACCCTGTATCTTATCAGACCACCATGCTTTATAATTGGAATACAATAAAAACAACAACAAATCACAGAAAACCTACATACTCATAGAAACTGAATGATGCTCAATTTCAACATACTTGCGTCTAAGAAGAAATAAACAAATTAAGGAATTCCTAAAATTCAATGAGGTTGTGGATACAACATACATGAATTTATGGGACACCTTGAAATCACTGCTAAGAAGGAAGTTGATTGCAATCAGTTCCCATATGAAGAAAACGGATGAGAGACACATTAGAGAATTAACAATACAACTGAAAACCTTAGGACACAAATGAAGCAAACTTAACCCTCAGGAGTAGGCCCCATTATCAATTTTTGGGCTGAAAACAATAAAGTAGAAAGCAGGAATACGATACAAAAAAAAAATCAATGCAATAACGAGTTGCTTTTTTTTTTTTTTCAGAAAATTAACAAGGGAGACAAACCTTTATCCAAACTAAACAAAAAGCAAAGAGAGAAAATGGAAATTAACAAAATCAGAACAAAAAAGGGGTACAGAACAGTAGACACTGAGGAAATCCAGGCAATTTTAATGTTATAGTTTGAAAACTTATACTCCACAAAATTTGAAAATTCAAAGGATATGAACAAATTTCTGGGTAACTCTTACTTAACAAAATTAAATCAAGACTAGACAATCAACTTATATTGACCTATAGAAACTAACAAAGTAGGAGCAATCATAGAAAGCCTTCCAACATAAAAAATATCCCAGAGACAGATATCTTCTTCAGTGAAGAATTCTACAGAAAATTCATGGAAGAGCTAATATTAATAATCTTGAAACTGTTCCACACAATAGAAACAGAAGTTTCATTACAAAACACTTTTTTGAGGCTACAATCACCTTGATACCCATTCACACAAAGACACAACTAAGAGAAAATTACAGAACAATATCCCTCCTGCACATTGATGCAAAAATACTCAAGAAAATATGGGAAAACCAAATCCAGGAACCTATCAGAAAAATCATCTACTATGATCAAGTAGGCTTCATCCTTGTGTAGCAGGGATGGCTTCACATATGAAAATATTTCAAATATACCACTATATAAACAAACTAAAAATGAAAAATCACATGATCATCTCTCTAGATATAGAAAAAACTTTTGACAAAATTCAACATCCTATCATGTTAAAGGTCTTGTAGAGATCAGGGATAACAGGAATTTATATAAACATAATAAAAGCAATATGTAGTAAACACAGAGAAAATATCAAGCTGAATGTAGAGAAGCTTAAGGCAATTCCTCTGAAATCAGTACAAAGACTAGGCTGCCCTCTGTCTCCATATATCTTCATTATTGTATTTGAACTGCTAGCTAAAGAAATAAGACAAGAAAAGGATATCAAGAGGATACAAATTGAGAGGAAGAACTCAATCTTTCTCTATTTTCAGAAGATATGATAGTTTACATAAGCAACCAGAAAACTCTACCATGGTACTCCTACAGCTGAAAAACACATTCAGCAATGTATAAGCATAGAAGATAAACTAAAAAAAAAATTGTAGCCATTCTATATTCAGACAACAAGGGGCTAATAAAGAAATCAGAGAAACATCACCCTGTACAATAGCCACAAACAACATAAACAACCTTGGGGTAACACTTATCAAACAAGTGAAAGACCTATATAATAGTAATTTGTGTATTTACAAAATGAAATTAAAGAAAACACCAGAAAATGTAAAGATCTCCCAATCTCATGGATAGGTAGAATAAACATAGTAAAAATGGCAACTTTCTCAATGGCAATCTACAGATTCAATTCAATATCTATTAAAATGCCAGCACAATTCTTCACTGACCTTGAAAAGATAATAATCAATATTATATTGAAAAACAAAAGAACAAGAATAGCCAAAACAACCTGTATAATAAAGGAACTTCACGAGGCATCATCATCACTGACTTTAAGATCTACTACAGAGCTATAGTTCTGAAAAGAGCCTTGTATTAGCACAAAGATAGATAAGTAGCTCAGTGAAATTTAATAGAAAATCTTTGGTATTATCCCACACACATATGAGCACCTGACTTTTGACAAAACAGCTAAAAGTGTACAATGGGATAAGGAAAGCATCTTCAAAAAGTGGTGCTGGTACAAATGGATGATGGTATATAGAAGAATGAAGATAGATCTATGTCTATAGCCATGTACAAAACACAAGTACAAATGGATCCCTCCATGAATCCATCCACACTGAACCTCTTAGGAAAAAAACATTAGAGGTACTCTTGAACTAATTGGTACAGGAGACTGTTTCCTGACAATAACTCCAGAAGCATAGACACTGAGATCAACAAATAATGAATGGGACCTATGGAAACTTAGAAGTTTCTCTAAGGCAAAGAACACAGTGGACAAGACCCAATGGCAGCCTACAGACTGGGAAAAGATTTTCACCAATCTTACATCCGACAAAGGGCTGATCTCCAAAATATACAAAGAACTCAAGAAACTAGTCAACAAAACACCAAATAATTCTATGAAATGGGATTTAGAACTGAATAGAGAACTCTAAATAGGGGGAATGATGAAATACACTTAAGAAAGTGTTCAATATCTTTGGCTAACAAGGAAATACAAATTAAAACAACTTTAAGATACCATCTTACTGCTGTCAGAATGACTAAAATTGGAAACAGCAATGACAACTTATGCTTTGCAGGTTGATCTGTAAACTAGAAGAGCCATTTTCAGACTAGCATAGCTGTTCCTCAGGATAATGGGAATCAGTCTACCACAGGACCCAGTAACCTAACTCTTATGCACATACCCAAATGATCCACATCCATGGAACCAAGACTTTTGCTCACATATATGCATAGCAATATTATTTATAATAGCAAGAACATGGAAGCAACTTAGATGCCCCTCAACTGAAGTATGTATAAAGGAGATGTGCCACATTTACACAATGGAATACTACTCTGTGCGGGGGGGGGGACAACAAAATCTTGAATCTCACAGACAAGTGGATGGAACTTGAAGAAACCATCCTGAATGAGGTAACCCAGTCACAGAAAGATAAACATGGTATGTATTCATTCATATGTGGATTGTAGACATTGTGCAAAAGATAACCACTGTACAAATCACACTGCCAGAGAAAGTAGGATACAAGGAGTATTCTAAGAGTTTCTTATAAGGTCATTCACAGAAGCAGGAAGGGACAACGGTCCCCAGAGCATATGGGATTTGGGGGGTAGTGAGTGGAGAGTGAACTAGCAAAAGGAAAGAAGTAGGAGAGTAAAGAACATTGGACTAGGAAGATTTGGTCAGAAAAGGAATGGACTTGAGAAGAGATGAGAAAAAAGATAATAGAAGAGGATAGCTAGGAGAGGACAAGAGAGGTAGGACTATAAAAATGGGAGCCATTATAGGTTAGAAGAGGAAACTGAACCTAGAGAAATGTCCAGAGTCCTACAAGAGTGACCCCAACAATTTGTGCAACAGTGTAATGGCTACCAAAAATTCCCTTCCCCTGACAATGAGATCAACGACTAACTTATCCACCATCATGGAGCCCTCATCTAGTAGCTGATGGAAACAGAAGCATACATGCACAACTAAACACTGAGCCAAACTGGAATTCGGATGCAGAGAGGGAGGACAAGGCCACACTGCAGAAACACATAGACACAGCTGACCTGAACAAGGAGAAGCTAATGGGGCTCCAGACTTATAGCTGGGAATCCAACATGGGACTGACACAGACCCCTGTGTAGTGAGATAGTCCTTCTGTTGCACTGAACACGCCCATTGGGGGTGGAGCCATGATCCGAAGTGACCTGTGGAAGGAAGTCGGAGGGAGAGCCGGTAAAAGCTCTCTTGCTGGTGTGACTTGGACAGGAGAGGATTGGGTTGAATTTCCTGGTGTTTATCTGTGTAGTTTGTAAGTTATTTCTCCCTAAATAAACATCTATTCGGCCTATTTGTTTATACTGATCCTTATTTAACAACAATATCTGGTGTCAGAAGTGGGATTTTATTTAGACAGAAAAGTGACTGCAGATGCAAGATGGACATTGCTATAGAGTTCCTGCTTCATGGAAGAGTCTGCCAGACAGTCTGCAGGACACAGAGGAAAATGACTGACAAACTGCCAATACAAGAAGACAGTTTAAAGTTTCCTGCTTTGCTGAAGAGTCTGTGAGACATACGATGGCCTATGGGCTGAAGATGAAAGATTACAAAAGACCTTTGGGTGACCAGGCAGTGAGTTGTCTATGTCATTTCTAGAACTTATATATTAACCTTCTGTGGTCTTTGAAGGAGTTGAAGACGGATAGTTATGGTTATAGTTTTCCTTAGTTAGGATTAAAGATAAGTTACACATAGGGCTTTAGACTCACAAAGACAGAATAGATGATGGAATATTTTCTTAAATCTTACTAAATGTTAATGGACTAAATATTGTCAACTGTGATTCTTATTTGATAATTGTTATGTTATATATTTTCTATGTTAAGTTTAAAACCCTTCTTTTTATTTAGACAGAAAAGAGGAGATGATGGGAGTCATTCTGTATATATTTCTCATACTGGTTAATAAATAAAGTACTGTTGGCCAATAGGAAAGGAAGATAGGAGGGACTAGGAGACAAGGAGGAAATTGGAAGTAGTAAGGAGAAGTCAGGATGGAAAGCCTGGAGAGAATAGAACCGCCAGCCACCTCTCCCTGGTAAAACCACGTGGAAATACATAGAAATGGGTTAATAATTAAGATAGAGCTAGCCAATAAGAAACTAGCACCTGGCAAACAGCATAATATCAAATACAGAATCTCTGTGCGTTATTTGGGGCTGGTGGCACGGCAGCAGGACAAGACCAGGTGGCGGGCAGAAAAACTGTACTCCTGCCTCAAAAAATGAAAAGTAAAAGAAACGGAGTAATAATAAAGCCACGTAAAGATGAAAAGCTCAGAGAGAATCTGGATACTGTATGGTATTACATTGTCTTTGCATTGTTTGACTGCTAAGGAAACAATAACTGTTAAAGGAAATACTGGTGGATTAATTCAATTTATATGTTTTAAAAAATGCTTTGACTCAAAAATTTAAGTTCAAGGACAAGTTACTGGGGAAAAGGATTTCTATTTTTGTTTCCACAGAAAATAAAAAACTGTGGATTCCTTACAGACTAATGTGGTTTGATCAAGCCAGACCCCCTGAAACAGAGTTTCTGGTGATCCAACATTCAAAACAGCTTAAACAAAGCAGCCTTGCAGACTACAGCCAAGATTTCTGCATCTTCTCAGGATCCCCCATGACAGCGCCCCCTGTCAGCAAGAAGTAGTTCGGAAAGAATGATGCCCAAATTCCCAAATATCGTTTATAAATGATTGTTTTCATTTAAATGGATTTGGTTATAAATGGTTAATGATCACAACCAATATCTTTTAAAGGTAAAAAGGGGATTATGGTATAGATATGAATACTTAATTTTGGAATGGATTTTCATTTATTGATATAATTTAAGGTCAGTGTTGTGATATGTATATTTCTCTTCTTGTTTATGTATTGTGTTTATATAGCTCATTTAAAAATGTAATGTATAATTTAGTACAGATTTTACATAGTTACCTATAATAGTCAAAACTTATAGCTTGGTGAGTTAGGTTTTGAAGATACACAGAGATGTATTTGAGATAGATAGGCATTCTTCAAAACTTTCAAAGACCTACAGAATATGGCATTTAAAATGGTTTAGGGTTTTTGTGACAGTGAGACATAATTGCTCTTGGCAATACCACCTGCACCAGAAAGGAAGATGGACATTGAAGAAACTCGTTATGGAGTTTGCTTCCAGTATGGCAAGACTAGCCATTTGGACAAGATCCAGCTCTTGTCTGGACTTTTTAACTTAATGCTGTATAAACTGGACATGCAGGACCCACAGAAAAGTGACTGCAGATGCAAGATGGACATTGCTATAGAGTTCCTGCTTCATGGAAGAGTCTGCCAGACAGTCTACAGGACACAGAGGAAAATGACTGACAAACTGCCATACAAAGTCCTGCTTTGCTGAAGAGTCTGTGAGACACACGATGGCCTATGGGCTGAAGATGAAAGATTACAAAAGAACTCCAGGTGACCAGGCAGTGAGTTGTCTATGTCATTTCTAGAGCTTATATATTATCCTTCTGTGGTCTTTGAAGGAGTTGAAGACAGATAGTTATGGTTATAGCTTTCCTTAGTTATGCTTAAAGATAAGTTACATATAGGACTTTAGATGCACAAATTTAAGATAGATAATAGAATAGTTTCTTTTAATCTTGCTAAATGTTAATGGACTAAATAGTGTTAACCGTGATTCATATTTAATAACTGTTGTGGTCTGTCAAGTTCTCTTGGCCTTAGCCAAAACTGGGTGTATCAACGTTGCTGTGAGACCTAGGGTGACTGTTCAGGTGGCTTGCTGTTTCTGTCCTTGCTGCACCTTTTGGAAGTTGTCAATCCGCATTTCATGTCTACTCTAGTATTGTTAATTTCCTTCTCAGGTCTTGATGAGGTTGAAGATTAAACTATCACAACTATTATTCTCTCTTCCTACTTAGATATATTAGGTACTAGACTTACATTTTCCAGCTTAGGACAACTCTATTGTAAACTCCATTATGCCCTCACGCTAGGACTAGATATGTAGGTCATTTTGTACTCGATTTTCCTTTTCTTAAAGCACACTTGTTATTCACTGTTTTGTATATAGTTTTGTATTAAGCCTAAATCTTTTCTTTAGACTAAAAGGGGAATTGTAGTGAGATAGTCCTTCTGTGGCACTGACCACGCCCATTGGGGGGTGAAGCCATGGGCGGAAGTGACCTGTGGAAGGAAGTCGGAGGGGGGGAGCCGGTAAAAGCTCTATTGCTGGCGTGACTCAGACAGGAGAGGATTGGGTTGAATTTCCTGGTGTTTATCTGTCTAGGTTGTAAGTTATTTCTCCCCTAAATAAACATCTATTCGGCCTATTTGTTTATCCTGATTCTTATTTAACCGCGATACCCCTTAACATGGGTCTAAGCTAAATGTCCTGTGCAGTCTAAGGGACTTCAGACAGTGGAATCAAGAAACATCCCTGTTGTTAAAAAGACTTTGGGGGAATATCCCCATGGAGGTATAATGCATTAACCTTGAGACAGGAGAGATATCTTAGTCCCTACTTCAAATGACTTGAGAGATTTAGATGACCTCTCCTGGAAGGCATCACCCTATGTGTATAGTGTCCGTTGGATGGAAGGGGAGAGTGGTCGTGGGCTCGGGAAATTGGGAGAGAGGGGAAGAAGGAGGGGTGGGGGTAAGGTGGAATGAACTGGTTTGATATGTATAATTTTTTTTTTAAAAAAATTAAAAACATTAAAAAGATACCAATGTAATTTTCAAAAAATAAAGTTAATAATTTAATAATTTAAAATTTTTACCTCTATTGACTTTGAAATATCACACTTCCAAAGAGAGAACATCATTTCCAGCACAAGTTCTAATAGATCTTACTAGTAAAAACTCACAGTAACCTATCAGGGTGGGGAGGGTGAAAACTGAAGGATCACAGATTCAGTGCATCTGGCTACTAGAGTTCTTTTCTCTACCTATTCTCAGACAAGCCATGTGCTCCTGTCCTCACACTGCCTCCTCAGATTGACTGCTATCACTTCGATCCCTCGGACTAATTGCTCAAACAAAATCATCTCACTGCATGCTCTTCTGTCTCCTCTATCTTATCTTCCTCTCTCTGTTCAGCCATGTCACTCCTATCTCCAAATCCCTACTGCTGGGATCAAAGGCCTGATTCCCAAGTCCTGGGACCACCTTAGTGTGAGCTGTTTTTCTTTTGGACAGACTTAGTATGTGTCTAACTACTGACATAGTGTGTGTGTCTAACTACTGATTTAATGTGTGTGGATAACTAGTGACCTAGTCTTTGTAGCTAACTAATGACTTAGGTGTGTAGTTGACTAAATACATAGAAATACATAGGAGAATGGCTAACTACTATATCAGTGTGTGTGTGGCTGACTAATTTCTTGGTGTTTTTGGCTAGCTAGTGAATTAGATGTGAGTCTGACTAGTGACTTAGTATGGGTGGGTAAGTAGTGATATATTGTGTGTAGCTAACTAGAGACATAGTGGCTGTGGCTAACTAGGAACCTAGTAACCTAGATATCCCATAGGAAATTCAAATTGGCCACATAACAGCTCTCTAGATCCAGATATTTTACAGGATCTTTCAAATTACTGCCAGCGAACAGGTAGATGGAAGGAGGGTTTTTCTATCTCTTTGCTAAACAAACTCTTACCCTCAACTTGGTTCTGTTCTCTTTCTGCCACACTAAAACTCTCCTCCCCTGCCGGAGCTGCTGCTTGTCTCAGGGCAGTAGGCTGGGCTGAGGCAGCATCTACTCAAGACAAAATTGAATCTCAAAATATTATAATTTCTGCCAGCTGTTGGGGATATGTTTATGGCAGCTGCCATTTTGACAATGTGGCCTAGCCTGACCCCCCATGGTTCTTCCCTCTGCTACACCAGCCACCTAGGCACAGGGAGTCTAGCCAGCTTCTGCCGCCAACAGAACCGGTAATTCATTTTACCTTTTGCTTTTATTCTTTTATTTGCTTTATTCTTTATTCTTTGTCTCTAATTTCTTTTTTTCAAAATGTCATACATAGCTTCACATTCAAGTCCTTCTCAATTTTACACAGTCCTGTTTAATATATCTGTACATTTACCTTAAATTTAACTTTATGTAAATGTAAGCTAACTTCATACAACTTAAATTCAATTGTACTAAGTCTCAAATATTTCTAAATTGCTATGTGCCTTTGAATGGTGGTAAATATATAAGGTTATAAATGTCTATTTCAAGCTAACAAAATATTTATGCCACCCTGTCTTTCCTGTGAGCTGTTTATTAAGGTTAAGCCTCTATTGTCAAAGGGAGTTTTTCTCTACCTCTTTGTCCTCTATGGTTATAAGTCTAACCTACTAAGTTAAAACCTGTTACAGACAGGCTGCAGGGCCCTGAGTAAAACATCCCTCCACAGCCTCTCAGCTTGGATCCAGTTTTCAAAACAGATTAATTACAGGGATATTTTGTATACTAAGGTATGCTAAACAGTCAGAAGCCCTCAAATGCTCAGAGATCTAGAGAATATGGCATTTAAAATGTTTCATTAAAAAGCTTTTATTAAAGAGACACAGGCCAGGTGCTGGCACCACCCATTCCCTCCAAGATGACTGATGGACACTGAAAGAAGCTCCACCCACAAAAGTAGCAACACTAGCCACTGAGCAATCCTGCCTTTCATTTCATCCTTCACAAACTGTACACCTACATACTCTGGTCTGTGTTCAAACACATGACAGATTAAAACATACTGGGAAATAACAAAATCACTCCCCTTACCACAGTCATGTACTTTTTTTCATAGTGGTGACTCCAGCACCTGGTTGCTTACCCTGAATCCTCTTGCAGTGTAAACAATTTTCCTTTTTCTGCACTGAAGGCAGAAGCAATGCTCCATATGCAAATGCTTTTCCTGTGACTGCACTGGATAGTTGGCTACTTGACTCTAATGGAAAATTTAAATCTCTTAGGTGTTACAGTAATTTAAGAATTTTGAAGGTATAGTACAGAAGACAAGCAAGGCCATTGCTTTGGAGAGCAACAGCATGCAACCAATTCCACTTATATCAACGTAAGAGATTGTCTCATAAACATTCTTCTAACATGATGAAATTGCATATGTCCTAGCAATAATATGCTTTCCCATGGAGAAATCACTTCACCCACAGGAGGAGATCCATAAAGACAAATATTTCTAACATAACATGTATCTATCTCTGGAAAATACTCAGAGAGGAGCCAGCCTAGACATAGTTTGCATTTCACATATGTTATCCTTTTTAAACGGCTTTTAAGTTCAAGCTCCATTTTACACATTGAACAATTTCAGTAGGGACTGGAGACAGCATGTCTAGCTACTTAGGGAGATGGGAGGATTAAACAGCAAATGTGTTCCCAGTACTGTTCCTAAAGGCGACCAGATACCTGAAACTGAAGGACCTGTTCCACATATAGGATCCTGAGGAGAAGGTGATGGGGAATGAGGTAGATAGGAAACATAGAAGGTAAAAAATATTTTTTTAAAAAGCTGGGATGGGGAGATGTGTTCAGACAATCAGGACAGAAAAGCAGGGACCAGATCTCAAAAAAGATAAATGATCTTTCTCATGGCAGAATGCTATATGATGGCTCCATAGATGTAGAATTTTATCCCTGAAACTCAGAGCAAACACTTGGCAAAGAGAAAAGTAGTCTTAATGGAAAATTGAATATGTAGAGAGGAATTGAACTAGGAAGTATGTATTTGTGAGCACTATTGTTACCCTATACATCTTCAGTGAGCAGATAAAAAAACAAAACAAAAACCAACTGCAGTAATCAAGGTTCTCTACATGAAAAAGAATGTAGGATGAATCTCACCATATATGTAAAAAGTGGATTTATCAGCATGTCTTATAAGCTTTGATGTAGTTAGTCCAACAAAGTTTGCCTACCAATGGAAATCTGAAGAGTACAGCAGTTTTTTAGTTTATCATGATGGATGTGTCAGCTGGTCATTATACATCAAAATTCCAGAAAAGGAGGCTCTAGTGGTAGTAAAAGAATAAACTTGCTACCCAGAGCTAGGGTAAACAGCCAAAGAGGGAAAGCTTCCTCCTTCAATATCATTTATATCTGTAGGCTAACACCAGAAGGTTGATCTGATTTTTCCTTTATGTGATTTTGTTTTGTTTTTTTTGTTTTCAAAACAGGGTTTATCTGTGCAGGACTTAAACTCATTCTGTGGATTTGGCTGGCATCAACTTAAGCAAAATCAGGCAGCCTCCTTTGACCTGGGATTAAACATGTGCACTGCCACAAAACAGTTAAAGGTAGATCTCATCACATGTTTGCATACAAGGCTTCTGTATGGCTTTGGCAGTCCTGGAATATATTCTGCCAGTCTGAAGTTTCTCAGCTCCTAAATGGGAATCCTTTCCAACTTGTCATGAGTTCAACATGCTCCAATAACTCCTATTATCCTTAAGATAATATCTTTCCTGCTAAAGGCACCTGTCACTTGAAGATGAATGTCTCCTACCTAAATAGCAATGATTTGGGATTAGACGGGTTAACCACCCTAAAGGGAGTAAGTACAGCAATGGGGTGCCTGAAGGCACATAGTATGTGCAATTATACTGTGCCTTTAGCATTAGTGGAAGCAATTTCTGTTTTCCTTTATACATATTAATTGAAGTCCCCTTCCATTGCCGCACCTTTTGTTAGACTACTTTAGTTTGGTGTATGAATAAAATGGAGCTTTCAGGATTGACTTAATCTGCCTGCCTGACATTATATTATGTCTCTGTCTTCCTTTCATCAATGATAGCTAGTCTTCCACTTGTCCACACTCACGGACACAGAAATGGACAAGGGACTGAGCTGCTGTTTCTGATTACAGTCCTAAAAACTTCTTGATATTTGTGTGGAGATCATAAGTCAACATTGTGGGGTCCACTTTTGGCCTACTACCAGGACAAATGTAGACTCATAAAATTCTCATTTTCCAGGGAGGCACATAGTAGAAAAAGTATTGCATCTTTCAAATGAAAATGTCCCCCTATGAAAGAAACATTGACTTCTTATATGACCACCTTATAGCAGAAATAGGAACCGAGTATATGGGAGTGTTTTAGAGATGGAGAAAATTCCATATTTACCTGTTATTTTGTTTTGCATTCTAATTCTATTAAGACCGTTGGTATAGATTATTTACTGTTTTCTTTTTTTTGTTTTGTTTTTGTTTTCATAAGTACTCAAACTGAATAAATATGCTTTAAATTTTCATTAATTTTACTTTTATATTTTTTTTCTCTTCTTTTTAAGTATAATATTACTGTGACATCCTGTCTTAACTAGAACTTATATTATAGATTAGTCTGTCCTAGGACATGAGAGATATCTGTCCACCTTGAATCCAGAGTGCTGGCATTGTAGTTTGGCTTGTCAACAGAAGTTAGTTCATTAGCTTGGCTCACTTATGATGAATGACAGAGCCTGGTTGTTAGTTTAGCCAGACAACAGGCTCTGGTCCTAACTTCTGTAAAAGAAGATAGTATCCACTAAGTGCAGGTTTTCTGCCTCAAAGTCCATTGTCTTCCAAATATGGGAAATACTATTTTTCCTCATCATTTAGTCTGTTAAAACTCACCAAATGCCTTGGAAATGTTCTATATATTACTGCTAATGGTGACAGCCAGGGCCACAGAGATAAGAGGTTTATTATACAGTTAAGTGTAATTCTTCATGTTATTTATCCCATCATTCTAATGTCTCACTAAGTTAACTTGAAGCCATAAAGCCAGTCATAGTGGCAGATGCCTGTAGTAATGGTTCTTAGAGAGTGGAGGTAGGAATTATAGGATTTCACAGTCACCCAAGATAAAAGTGGTCCCTGGGGTATAGTTTTCATACCACAGTCAAAGTTAGTCTGTGACTGCTTGAGGACAGTGTCCATAAACTTTCCCAAAGCTCTGGGTCTTCAGGGCCATGGCACCAGCAAATATTAGTTAAGTTATTCACCCCACCTTATTTCCTATTCTTACTTTTAATGAATTCTGTTAAAATAGAATCAAAGTTATTTTACATATCCATATGTGTTCCCTCTCCCTCTCATGTATGCACCAATCCAAAAGTCATTTGGGGTATGGACAAGGCCCAACCCCATGTATCTAGACTGAGTGAGTATCTGTCCATAGGGAATGGGATCCTGAAGTCTTTCATACATCAGGGATACATCCTGATTCCACTGCCAGAGGTCCCTTACACTTACTAGGCCTTCCTAAATGAGATGCACCTTTAGGGGGTGTTAAGTCAGTCATATTATGGTTTCCCAACTATCAGATTGGGGTTCATGAGCTCCACACTGTTTTACTTAGGTGAGTCTGAGGTTTTCTCCAACCTGGTCTTGACCCCTGTACATATCACTCCTCCCTCTCTGCAACTGGATTCCAGGAGTTCCACTTAGTGCTTAGCTGAGTATGATTGCTTCTGTTTCAGTCAACTACTAGATGAAGGCTCTAGAATATCCTATAAGGTATATATCAATCTCATTATAGGGAAGGGCATTTAAGGTAGCTTCTGCACAATTGCTTATATTCTCATTTGGGGTCATCCTTGTAGATCTCTGTACATTTTCCAAGTGTCAGATTTCTCTTACCACCTATTATATCTCCATCTAGTATGGTATCTCTTTTGTTGCTCTCCTCTATTGTTTCCAAAACTCAGTCTTCTTGATGCCTCTTGTTCTCCTCTCCAATTCTCTTTCTCCTAACTCTCTCTCCCTTCACCCAATGCTCACAATTTCTCAGGAGACCTTGTCTCTTTCTACTACGCTGGGGACACAATGGCAGGCCTTTCTAGGGTGAAGTCTGAAGTGAGGTGAATCCAGGGGAGGGCCCCTCCCCCCTTGACACCCTGAGGGCAGTGCTTGGACAGTGCTACCAAACACTGCCAGGACTCGAACCAGCCTCTCTCCACCTGCAGCTCAATGTTAGGGCTGAAGCTTTACACAACCTGCTTTGTCCATCTCTCAAGGAATAGGTGCCGACGGTCTACAGGATGGCAGCTAAAGGAAACCTTGTAAACCACACCTCCTGCTAAAAGCAATCCCACCAACTCCTGAATCCTTCCTCTCCATATCATCCCTGGCAAGAATAAGAAGCCATACTTAAACTAATGTCTGCATACCCAGGGAGGCTGGGTTGTTGCTTGGAAACCCCTAATGGCTTCTGTGTCTATTCAAAGAGTTTAGAATGTTTGGTAGTCCTGACCGAAAGCTGCCCTCAAATTCTGTGTCTTTTCTGTTCATTTAATTCTGTAGCTCAGGCTTCAGAAGCCAATCAGAGCTTCAAGCATAGCCACCGGTCATAGGGGAGGTTTCTTCCCCAATCTTATATGTTGTGCCTTTGGTACAGAGTATGAAACCTGAAGGTGGAGAAGCTTGGGTTGATGTCTCTCTTGCTCTCATTATCTCTCTTTTCTCTCCCTCTCTCTCTCCCTCATGCTGTCTTTTTTCTCTCTCTGTCTCTCTGTCTGTCTCTCTCGCCCTCTCTGTCTCTCTTTGTCTCTCTCTTGGGTTGCAGATTACATCAGAAGGGCTGAACAGTTTGTCATTTATCTTGGGTGTAGAGAACTTAGTAAGAACCATGCTCCACAAAAAAAAAAAAAAAAAAAAAAAAAAAAAAAAAATATTGGAATATTGAAATTAAAGAAAAAAGTATGATGGTTAAAATCTTTACCAAGATGTTTCTATGATTTTGATTTCCTCTTTCATGAGCTCTTCCCTATCACTTCATACCAAGATGATAGATAAAGGATAGAGACAGCCTTAGAGATATGGACAAGAAAAATTATAGAAATTTCATTGCCAGAACCCATGAAAAATTCGGTAGTTCTTGCTACTAGAATAACTCAAGAGGCTAACATTCTTGGGAACAAGTGTGAGCAAACACAAATCCATGCACTGGCATTACATAGTTAAAATTAAATAAAATCATTAACCAAACATATTTTCACCTGTGAGTATACAATAATGTGAGCACTCATTCCTGTAACCCAGGTACTTAGGTGTTTAAAGTCTTAACAGTTTCCTCCAATATGAATTCCTTTATGTAATATGAAGCTAATGTGTAGGATTGGATTTAGAAAAATCACTAATCTCAATGAGGATTTTAAAATGGTTAAAGTAATGAGTGAAGGTACCTCCACTGTAGGGCCTCTGCTAAAGAGACTCACGCTGGAGAGTGCCAGGTCCCAGCTAGATCTGCCTATCAATGCAGAATCATCCAGAGTATCAGCCCAGTATTTTTCATCCATTGCCAGGCCTTGGCTAGAGTCCTCAAATGGATTTTCCGGTCCCTGTCTCCATGGGACCACTCTGAGTTCTTGCAGGGTGGATCCTTGACCCCCATTGTAGGACCCCCAAAGAGGCCTCAGCTGGAGAGTGCCAGGCCCAGGGTAGATCTAACTATCAGCTTAAGGAACATCCTGGGTCACAGCCTTCTAAAATCTTTGACTTTCATTGCCAGTCTTCAGCTGGAATCTGAACTTATATCCCCATTGCCAGGCCCTGCCTGTGGAGAGAACTCCTACAGCACTTGGACCACCCAGAGCTACAGACTTCAAACTTCTGACATACCAAAACACACCGGGGAAGTAGCTATGGGAAGATGGAAATACAATAAAACACCTAACAAAAGAACGACAAGAATAACAGCACCAGAATCTATGGAATCTACAACAAATAGACTGGTAAACAACAAAGCAGATGAAGTAGAAGAGAACAAATTAAAAATTATTGCCATAAGAAATGATAGAGGCCCTCAAAGAAGATGAAAAAAAAATACTTTAAGAAACAGAAGAAGAAACAAACAAAAAAATGGAAAAAATGAACAAATTTCTTGAAGAAAGTACAGAAAGCCAGAAAAAACAATTAAGAAAGTGAAGGAAATGGTTCAAGACTTGAAAATGGAAATGGAGACAATAAATAAGACATAAACCGAAGGAATGCTAGAAATAGAAAAACTTGGCAAATGATCAGGAACTACAGATGCAAGCGTAACCAACAGAATTCAAGAGATGGAAGAGAGAATCTCAGGCACAGAAGATAGAGTAGAGTAAGTAGATTCATTGACCAAAGAAAATCATAAATCCAACAAATCCTTAACACAAAACACGTGGGACACCGTGAAAAGGCTAATCTTAAGAATAATAGGCATAGAGGAAGGTGAGAAAGCCCAGCTCAAAGGTGCCAAAAACATATTCAACAAAAACATTGTGGAAAACTTTCCCAATCTGAAGAAGGACATGCCCATGAAAGTACAATGAGCATACCAAAAAAAAAAAAAAAAAAAAAAAAAACCTCGACATACCTCGACATATAATAATCAAAACATCTGACATACAAATAAAAAAAATTACATTAAGAGCAGTGAAGGAAAAATTCCAGGTATCGTATAAAGGAAGACCTATGAAAATTACACCTGACTACACCATGGAAAGCCTCAAGGCGAGAAGGTCCTTCATAGATGGTCTACAAGTACAAAGAGTCCACCAATGCCAGCCCAGCCTACTATACCCAAAAAAACTGTCAATCACTATAGATGCAGAGAACAAATTTTTTAAAGACAAAGCCAGATTTTCACAATATGTATCTACAAATCCAGCCATACAGAAAGATTTGGAAGGAAAACCCAACCCAGGGAAGTTAACTATGATCACAAAGATGTAGGCAAATCAAGGTAAAGCAGGACTGATAAATTCACAATACCACTGCCAGCAACAAATCTAAAACAAGCAGCATTAACAATCCATGGTTCTTACTCTCCCTCAACATTAGTGGTCTTAACTTGCTTGTAAAAAGACACAGGCTAACAGAGTGGATATGAAGACAGAATCCATCTCACTGCTGCATACAAGAAATACATCTAAGCTTCAAAGACAGATATTACCTCAAGCTAAGAAAAGATCTTCCAATCAAATGGACCCAAGAAGCAAGCAGGTGCGGCTATCCTAAATTCTAACAAGTTAAGCGTCCAACCAAAATTAATCAAAATAGATTAAAACAGTCATTCCATGTCCATCACAGGAGAAATCCACCAACACAATCCTGAACAATTCTGATTCAAAGACAAAGGCAACCACATTCATAAAAGAAACTCTACTAAAACTCAAACCTCACATAAAACCTTATATTGGGAGACTTTAACACACCATTGTCACCACTAGACAGGACCACCAGTCACAAACTTAACAAAGTATACAAAAGAATTAACAGAAGTTTCGCCTCAATTGGGTTTAACAGACATCTATAGAACATTCCATCCAAACACAAAAGAAAATAAGTTCTTCCCTGCTCCACATGAAACCTTCTCTAAAATTGACCAAATAGTATGTGGCATAACAAACCTCAACAGATACAAGAGAATTGGAATAGTCCCCTGTATCTTACATGAACAGCATGCTTTAAAAATTTGATTACAACAACACAAATCACAGAAAGCCTACAAACTCATGGAAACTGAACAATGTTCAATTACACCATACCAGCGCCAAAGAAGAAATAAAGAAATTAAGGACATCCTAAAATTCAACAAGAATGAGGACACAACATACCCAAACTAATAGGACACCTTGAAAGCAGTGGTACCAGAGAAAATCATTGTACCATGTGACCATATGAAAAAAAAAAAAAAAAAAAAAAAAAAACAACAGAAGATAGTCACAATAGAGAATTAACACCCCAAATGAAAGCGTTAGGACAAAAAGAAGCAAACTCACACGGGAGGTGTAGACACCAGAAAATAATAAATTTGAGGGCTGAAATCAATAAAACAGAAACCAGGGAAACACTGTAAAAAAAATCAATATAACAAAGGGTTGGTTTTTCAGTAAAATCAACAAGCTAGACAAAACTTTACCCAAACTAATGAAAAAGCAGAGAGAGAACATGCAAATTCACAAAATCAGAAATGAAAATAGGGACATAACAATGGACACAGAGGAAATCCCGAGACGTTCAGGTCATACTTTGACATACAGAGACCTTAATATTTACAACAAATGTATGGTGCTCAAGAAGGTATACAATATTTGAGAAAGGATAAAGGGGAGATGCAGAGACAATGACAAGAACAAAAGCTGGAAAATATAATCAACTTTTTATCAAAACACCAGAGGAAACTCAGCCAGGAAAACCAAGATCTTGAACAATGTTAACCAGCTACACATCATGCCAGTTGTTTAGATCTTAAATGAAAAGAATTCACAACTCCCACAAAATTAATTCAGAAGAATGCTCACTCTCTTTTGCTTCTGTTCCTCCACATACTACATTTTTCCCAACAGAGATGCTTCATGGTTTAGATCTCTCTCTAAAAATGGGGGTAATATCTTTCTATGCTTCTGCAAGGCTCCTTGTGGTTTAGGCAAAACCAGCCCCATGATGCCCACATAAATATTAATACAGAAGAATGATTTAATTTCTGCTTCTGAACACATGTACAATGCCTGTCCACCCACTAAACACCATGCACACTTGAGAAAACTGCAGATAAGAAATTCCTTTTTCCCAGGAACTCAACTTTCCTGAAACATGCTATGGTAGCTAGTGAATGTGGAAAGTTAAATAAGCTGTGATCATGTATTGCTGAAAGATGATTCCAATGACATATTTCCACTGGTTTATAAACTGTGTGTGACACATAAAGACAAATCTGAATGTGCAATGCAATATTCATGAATTCCATAAGCAAACTTTCAGTTTTTCCCTTGGATGTTCCCAAAATATACCAAAAGAAACCTTGTCATTCATATTGAACAACAATATTTGTTTACCTTTGGTTTGTTTGTTTTGTTTTGTTTTTTTCCTTTGGTTTTCAAAGCAGGGTGTCTCTTTAGGTTTGGGTGGGTCTCTTTATGTTTGGGACTCACGCTAAAACTCTCTTTGAAAATCATACTGACCTCAAACTCACATAGAGCTTCTTGCCTCTCCCTCTCAAATGCTTGAATAAAAGTTGTGCGCCACCACAGCCCAGTGTGGACACAAATTTTTCACTCACCCAAGGGAACCACACTCAGGGAGGATAAGAGGAAAAGGGCCATTGCCCAGGTCAGCACAGGACACATCTTCCATTCCTGTCCCTGCATAAATGACATCTAGGCCCTCAAGCTTACACACTGACCATAGTATTGGGCTGTGGATTTCATTGTATCTTCTATATGAAAGTCAGCAATTCCGTTTCATTATCTCATCAGTACTTTATCAAGATTATTGATTGTCCTTGTCTATGGACACCAAGAAATGGCCAGTCAGACATTGTGTAAACCATCTACAATTGATTATAGGCTCCACACTTATATTTCCAACAAAGGAAAACAAGAAATTGCACATGTTCCTTCCTTCCCCCACCTCTTTCTGCACTGTGCCTACACCAGCTTCAAAGTTGTTAAATGAACTCAATTCTTACATATTCCTGTGGTCATTTGCCTGGGGAATTGGAAAACAGTCAAGAAGTAAACTTTATTTCCTTCTTAGTGAACATTCAAAGCTTTTTCCTAAAGGAATTGTAGGAGTTTCTTCCCAGCATGAGGTAGCAAAGGCAGGAGTAGATGTGATCAATGCAAAGCTCAATGACATCACACCATTGGTTACACCCAGCTCAATATATCCAAATTTTATTCAACAAATCTGGTCTGTCTTCATTCACATGACATGATTCAGTACACCCTGAGTATTTAAAGAAGAAAACCACTGAATCTATATAAGTTAGGATTTTCATTCCTGTGTATAATTTCTAAGACAGGGTTTCTCTGTGACTTTTAAGGTTGTCTTGTTCTTGTAGAACAGCCTGGTCCCTAACTCAGAGAAGTCAACCTTTCTCTGCCTCCTGGTCAAACTCACCCAGTCACGGATTCCAACCCTAGTCTTGACAGTGACACTCAGGGATGAAAAACTCTTACTCTTCTTGCAAGAAAGAGAGCCCCCCACAAATTATATATATATATATATATATATATATATATATATATATATATATTAAAAAAATAGTTAATTGGATTGGCTCAGAGTTTTCAGAAATTGAGTCCATTTTCATCATAGCAGGGAGCAAGATTTCCAAGAAGAATATGGTGCCAGCTAGCATCTTGATATGCAGGCCTCAGTAAGACATCTTATATACTTGCCCATATCCAAAGCATAGGAAACCCCAAAACCCATGACCAGTGATACTTATTTATTTGGTCTAGCATTTTACCTTCTCCATCCACGAAACACCACCAAAGTAAGCAGGAAATTGGTAAAAGAAAGGATACATTTCACATTTTCCCTTGTTGAGATGATATATCAAAAGATAACTCCTATCCATAGAAGGCTAGGTGACTAATCTATACACCAAAAAACACCAGAAGTCCTGAGCCCTATTGGAGGCCCAAAATTGGGCCTCTAATGTTCATGGCAAAAGAGTGTGATGGAAAAAAATAATACCCAAAAGGTATAAAATTAGGGTTTATTGCAAGAATAAAGAGAACAAGAATTTCTGCCAGTAGATAAATCCCTGATTACAGAGTACAGAGCCCACATCCTCTTCTCAGGTAAAAAAGTAAAAACAAAGAAAATCCCTCAACTTTTCAGGTGTGTTTATCAATCCTGCATAAACAAATGACAGATACTATTAACTTAGATCCATGATGACCTTGTAAATTAAATTTGTACTGTATGAACTGCCTGTATTTTTGAAACCTTGTCACTGAGACTAATGGTCTCAAGCCTCCCCGTCTGTTTATCCTGTTAAAAACACTTCACTATTTTAGGCCACTACCTTACTTTTCCGATAAATTGAGGTCCCAGCTAGTTGGATTTCTAGCAATAAAAACCTTTTGCTCTTGCAGTCAGGAGTTACTTCTTTGGAGGTTGAGGAAACCAGTAGACATAATAGCAACAAGCTGCTCAAGGAGGCCTTATAGGCTGTAGAACTCCAGGTGACAACTATTTGAAAATCAAAACACCATTGTGCCATGGATATGCCTGTATTACTTCCTGCTTACTTTTGCAATGTTTTCTTAGCTGCAAGTAGGCTAAAATGCTAGACAATAACAACAAAAGGAAGGGGGATTCAGGAAATCGAACATTTATCACAGGCATTGGTTTGTAGACCCTGGTGAAGATTCACATCGGCTATACTAGTTCACCATAAGTCCAGGGAGAGCAATATTGAGGAGCAGGCTTTAGTCAGCAACTGTTTCTCATCTGCCAGAAGCACAAATCAGCTGAGACGTGTTCAAAGTGGGAACAGAAGTTAAAACATATATATTTAATTGGAACTCTTTGTTCCTTACATTTAGTGATCAAGAACGACAGCTAGACCAGGAGAAAAATTCCATCCTCAGAAGTAACTGTACTTATCTGATCCTTTTGCCCTGTAAGAAGTGGATCAAAGCTTTATGACATTTGTTCCTCTGAAGCCTATAGGAACTGTGTTATATAAAAGGACATAAAAGTTTTAGATATATTATCATTACCAATCTGTGCTGAAATCCATATTGTAGAAAAAGTAGATATTGGGTATCTGTAAAACAGCAGGCATGTACTTATGCCTTTGAGACATATATGCAGGCTGAAAAGTGCATGCATAATTAATAAATAAATAATCAAAAATGACTTTTATGTCTTTATATTTTCTTTAAATCCTTATTTAGGAGCCATATTAAGGCTGCCTAATACAGACAAGCTGAGCAAAGTTATGTTTAGCCCAGCCAAAAATACTCTTTCAGATCGAAGGATATATTTAATTAACTGTCCAACCTACTAAAGGAAAAAAAAAAAAAAAAAAAAGACAGGGACCAGTCGATATACTCCCTAGCCATAACCAATTTTCTATGGCATTGAGGGCAGAAGTTCTTCACAAATTACATAATGTGAGAGAGTTGTGTTTTTTGTTGTTGTTTATTTGTCTTTTCTCTGTGGAAGAGGGACATGGAAATTTCTGACTTTATTTTATCTAGGCCAAGGTGGTGCAAGCAATTTTTCAGTTCCCTGCAGCCTCTAAAAAGTCTAAGCTGGGTTTAACCTGTCAACAGACATTGTATTTGAGCATCTTGCTCCCTGGTCAGTGTCATAACAATCCCATGCTGCCCCATAATCTTCTTTAGAGTCCTAGGGTCATTGTTAGGATCTGTGATTCTATGTCTGATATTATTACAGCTTTTTAGTTAACATTTAAATGCCTGATTCTACAGATCTTTGTACTATTAGAAGTCTGTCTAGGTATATCTAAATAGACAACTTTGTTTCAGTTATTTGTTTTAACCTTAATTATTTAGAAAATGTATAGGTGACAGAGTGAGGTTTATCCCTGTTATTAATCATTAATACTTAGTTTGATTATAACCAAGAGGTAATTGATAAGGATGGCTACTAACTTGTGTTTCTTCACATTTTATAACAGATTAAACAGCTTTTATAAAATTAGAACTTTGTATTATCAGGTTTACCTTTAAAAATACAGATTTTAATCCATCTATTTGACTCAATTTATCTAAATAGTTTATGCTTGCCTAATTTAACAAAACAAAAATGCATTGCCTTTTGTATCATAAAAAATGAGCATCTCAACTTTTGGTTAGTATATAGAGCTTATGGCTGTGACCTTCAATTTTAGACCTTTGATTTAAGTACAGACATTAACAATAAAATAAAAAGCACCAATATCCTGTAACCTTATAAATTTGAACATTTAAATCTGTTTTTAAAAACAATTACACATCCTGCAATGTCTTTTGTAATATGAAAAATAAAGCACCGTTTAGTTTATGGCTTTAAACCCATTATGACATGGGTGACTGTTAAATTTATGGTAATTTCTAGTGTTACTAATTGTATCCTTTTAATTAGTTTTAATTTTTAAAGCTTTAGCCCAAAAGCAGTATATTAATATCATGTGGCTTAAGTGAACATCTTTATTTATTCATTTAAATCCTGAGTGTACCTTCTTACTGTGATGCCTTCCCCTGAGCGTCTCTGCACCCTCTGCACTCTTAACTCTTGGCTCATTTTCTGCTTATGTAGGGGTACACCAGCTTTCCTTTATTGATGCTTAATATGGATAAGGAGAAACAAATAGGCTGAATCGATGCTTATTCAGGGAGAAATAACTTGCAATATAGAAATAGGACTACTAGCAGTTCCTGGTCCCAAGGATGCCTCCAGATGTACTCCTGTCCTCATGCTGCAAGCAATAGAGCTCTTTGAGCCCCACTTCAAACTTAGTTCCCCCAGGTAACTCCTGTTCTGTCTCCACAACAATTGGCATGGTCTATGCCACAGGTGCAAAAAAAGGTGAATATCTCACCAAAATCCCCATTTTAGTCTAAAGAAAATATTTAGACTTGATACAAAAACTATATACAAAACAGTGAATAACAAGTGTGCTCTAAGAAAAGGAAAAGCAAGGACATATAAACTTAAGGCCTAAATATCTAGTACTAGAATGAAGTCAAAACAGAGACTACAATAGTGTTGTCCAAAGCTGAAAAGCTTATGTCTACTAAGAAATATATCTGACTAGGAAGAGAGAATAATACTTGTGATAATTTAATATTGAACCTCATCAAAGACCTGAGAAGGAAAATAACAATACTAGGGTAGGCAGGAAGTGTGGGTGGCCAACTTCAAAAGGTGCAGAAAGGACAGAAACAGCTACCTGGATAGTCAAGGACTCACCTCAAAGTTGGTATAACTAGGTTTTGCTAAGGCCTAGAGTACCTGAGAGACCAAAACAAAAGCAAGGAGTTAAAAGGCTGTCTTACCCTGACTTGGCAGGGTTCAGCAGTCTTCTAAGGACTGAAAACAACTCAGCATTCTTTCTTTGATTATCTGATCTTGAATCACAAAACTTTCTAGAGACTTCATTGAATCAGTAAGTCTCTTGCTTTTCCTCCACCTACAAATGATTACATATTTTTAATATTCTCATTCTTAAGATATTATCTGAATGGCATGTAAACTGCCTTCCAGAAACAGAGTTCTATCTAATAGCTTTCCATTATCCTCAGACATGGAGCGGATTCTGCTAGTCGTTCCATGGGATTTTCCAGTTTTTAAGATTATTAGCAGCTTCATTCACTTAGGAATTAGCTGTTTCTGACAGCATGTTAATGCAGTGCACTGTTTCTGTTCCTGTTATTGAAGCATTTGACATATAACAAATTCTGTTTTCTAGTTGGTCAATTTTATGTTCCATGTTTTCTATTCTAGATGTCAGCTCTCTATTAGGATCTCTAATGTTCCTAATGTTTTTCTCATCAGGTTGATACCCATTGCCTTTACAAAAAAAAAATAATAATGATATATTGGTTAAGCCATGATTTTCTTCTATTAAAATACCTTCTATATATGAAGTAAAGGAATTTCTAAAGTCTTCCATCATAAGATTATCAACCCTAGGTTTTACGGAACAATTGACCCATATATTTTATCATCTTAAATTGCGAAGACTATTGCATTTACCTTAGGTGTAATTCTGCTATCCTTGAACATTGTCAGTTTTAGTTGTTGAACTCAGCTTGTGGTGGTAATGCCTGTGGTTTCCCATGGGATCAAGCACCTCTATAGGTAAGAGGATGCAGAGGAGTTAATTTTATTTTCAATAAAGGGAAAAGGGATTATGGTACAGGCGATTAATTGTATTGTTTCCGTTCTAGAAATTAGAAAACTGAAGCATAGAAAACAGGTTTAAAATACTCATCATTGTACTTGAATGGTACAATGATGCTTTCCATTTTCTTGCTTATGTCACTATAGGCAAGTTGTAGCTTCAGAGACTGAGTAAATATGTAGAACTCAAAATAAAGAGCCCTGCTTTGTTTTTGTGAGAAACTCAGTGAGGCTGTAAGGTTAGTTCATCGGTGGGTATACTCCTTAAAGCATGTGGGAGGGGCACTAGAATGTGACAGAATGTTGGTTCATAAATGTTGCCTGGCAACCCTCTTGCATTCTGCATCCTGGTATCATGGGCAGAGAGCAGCTTCGAGAAAGTGTTATCATGAGACATTACAGTCTCCCAAGGTAACTATCTCCTAAAATTTTAATGACAACATTGGATTCGCCTAAACAAGTCATAGCCTAGAGGTGTGCCTACAGCTTTTACTGGTTGCCAAATTCAAGATTACCTAATCATCAGAGAACGTAGTCTGTGGAGAAACAGTTCAAAGTCTTCTGTTTATGAATACTCTCTCTCCTAAGAAGTCAAACTATGGAACAAAAGACAAATAAGACTCACAATTATTCATCAAAAGGTGAGGTTTGCCATTGATGACTTCCTTCAGGAAGGTGATAATCCATTTGTTAGAGTAGACTTTGTGATTATTGCATTTCAGTCCATCTCTTTTGAGGCAGCCGCCCAACATTAATTATGTGATATCATCTAAAAACCCTGCATCCACAATGACAGTTCAGCATTTCAACATGTTACTACTCTGCTCTGCGATTAAATAACTGATGAACCTGGGAGTTTCCCACAATCATGTGGGGCGGAGGCAACAGAGAGTCAATTGTGTGGAGTATGGCAGACCATTTCATCCTCTTATTATGTTGTTATTTGATTATTAAAATAGGACATTAGATAATCCATGATCAGTGGATTGTGGTGAAGCGATGTGGGAGGCATTTATGATAGACCATCTTAATATCAATTATGCAGTTAAAATATTTAAATTAATCACGACATCATCTTTCATGAGCCTGGTTTGGAGCCACCTTAGGGAAGTGGATGATGTTACAGGAACTCATTATTTGATTATTTAATTATATAAAACAATGATTATATCGTCCATGACACCAGGAATCTGGTGCCACAGATCATCTAATTACATAATTAATGTATTTAAGTTGACAATCTGTGTTAATCCCCAAGATAATGTAAACATTTGTATTGTTATGTAAACAACAATCCTCCATTCCATGAAGAGACCTGTAAAGCTCCTTTGTGGAGTTAATGTGCAATATCATCACATTTTATGATTCATTGACTCAATGGAGTCTGGCTATGCTTCCCTGCCAGTAAAATACTACATCCCCCTATTTATTGTGACATTTACCCATTACTGACTTATTTAATTCTTTAAATTATGTAAACGACAGACAGTGCCATCACCGAATACGGTTAGGGTGCAATTATCTGTCAGGGACAAGGTTAGGAAAGTTGTAGAAATGGCCAGAGCATCACCCAGAGTACGAGGGATGCTGGATGATTGAGTCCAGAAGGTTGCACGGTGCCCTCCCAGAAGTACAAGTACTTCACCCAAGGCCGGCATCGTGGTCTGGTGTTGACTACCTGCTCTTTCCTACACATCTTCACATCGGTTGTGATCTAACATGAGAAGGAGTGGCACTAGGAGATCGGCACCATCACCGAGACCTGGCAAAAGGATGACGACTCAGAACACAGAAGAAATATCTCTCTCTCAGCTATGCTGGTGATACACCTGCTGCTGCCCACTTTTCAGCTGCTATCATCATTGTGGCTACTACTGCTATGCCAGGATTGGGCCCATTATCTCACGTCCCGCCCGCACCACAACAGAGATTCAGGTGCTTGTGATGATGTCAGGCCAACAGAATTCATCAGGCAAGATAGTATGATTATCTGACGAATAACTGATGGCATTTAAAAATGCGTGATGACAGCATACAGTTTCATACCTGGCAAGTCTGCCCAGGAATTGATGGTACAAAAAAGGTCAACGGCTTACATATTTAAAGATGTAATTATTAAATTCTTTCATTATAAAATCGGTGATCCCTGAAGTTTGGCGCAACCTTGTGTGACTCAAGTGTGACAGACGATCTAACTATCTGATTATTTCATTATTCAAATCTGTCTTTTTCTACCCAGGAATGAGTGGAGTCTGGATCCAACTTGTAGGTGTTAAATTGTATCTTGTGAGTTCTTTCTATCTATCTATCTATCTTTCTTTCTAACATTCTTCATTTCTTTATTTAAGTCAATGTTGATATCATTTTGTTATCTCTCTAGGGGTGAACTATGAGAAATTATCTCTTTATTCATTCATTTTTTGTTCAAATCTATGGTTAAGAATTAAATGTCTCTTCACTATTGAGCAATCATTTAGGCTTCACGCATAAAACACCATCCACTTGTTTAAGGTTTATTCATTTAATTATTAAAATCTGTCAGTATGTATTCAGTGATCACTGGAGTTTTGAGCCTCCTAGGGGGAGACCATTGTACCAGATCATCACATCATCTAATACTACACTTACTTCTTTAAATGTTAAACTAGGAAATTAAGTAATAATTCACCATTTAATTTACGTATTTAAAATACAGGTAATGTCATGGACCAGAAGTCCCTTTTGGAGTAAGATTTTGGGAGTTGATAATGTAATATCATCTCATTTCTTCATCATTTAGCTATGTAAATTGATCTTTACATCAGCGTAGGTTGAGGACTTTGGTGCCATCTCGTCAGTGTTACTATATAAGGCCCTCTAAATAATTATCAATATAATTTTTTTAAAAACATCATTATTCCAGGAAGATATCAGTCTGACTACTCCATGTGGGATTTAAGAATGCACCACCATGGCATCATTCAATCATATTTCATTATATATTAATTATTTAAGTCGATGAAGATATTGTTTTGACTAGAGTTGGGCCATTCCTCCATGGGAGTTACTCACGTGCAATTATTTAGTTATGTAAGTACTACTTCCTTGTCAATCACTGGAGTTTGGTTCCATCTTATGAAAGTGAAGTATGGAGGACTATCCAATTATTAACTTGTTAGATTGCGTAAGCCATGATGGTGTCATCTGTCATTTGGCTGCTGAGGGATTGACACAGCAGTAGATCGGTACCAGAAGCAGTGCCCAGAAAATGGGGGACACTGCCTTATATGGTGATTACTGCTTACGTAATAGTAGATTTTTAACAATCGAATGCTTACACGATTAAAAAAAAAAAAAAAAAAGGAAACTCTACTGTTTCCCATCATCAGTTTCTGAGAGGTTGCAACAGAACTGACCCATGAAGGACACAGTGACCACCGATTTTACAAATGGAATAACTGAATAATCTCCTGATCAGGGAATCTCATCTATTGAACTCTGTCGGGCTCGTAACATGACACCCCACCAACAATAAATCACTCTAAATAGCCATATTAGAAAGCGGGGTACAGGACTTAATATAGAACAGTCAATTGAGGAATCCAAAATAACTGAAAGAGACTTAAGACCCTGCTCAAATCCTTAATCATCAGCTGAATGCAAATCTAAACAACTCTGAGAAACCATGGGATTAAGCTCTTCTAAAGGTAAGAGGATGAAGAGGAGTTAATTTTATTTTCAATAAAGGGAAAGGGATTATGGTACAGGCGATTAATTGTATTGTTTCCGCTCTAGAAATTAGAAAACTGAAGCATAGAAAACAGGTTTAAAATACTCATCATTGTACTTGAATGGCACAATGATGCTTTCGTTTTCATGCTTATGTCACTATAGGCAAGTTGTAGCTTGAGAGACTGGTAAATATGTAGAACTCAAAAGAAAGAGCCCTGCTTTGTTTTTGTGAGAAACTCAGTGAGGCTGTAAGGTTAGTTCATCGGTGGGTATACTCCTTCAAGCATGTGGGAGGGGCACTAGAATGTGACAGAATGTTGGTTCATAAATGTTGCCTGGCAACCCTCTTGCATTCTGTATCCTGGTATCATGGGCCTAGGACCAGAGCAGCTTCGAGAAAGTGCTATCATGGGACATTACAGTCACCCAAGGTAACTATCTCCTAAAACTTTTAATGACAACATTTGATTCGCCTAAACAAGTCATAGCCACTCCTCTCCAGGTGTGCCTACAGCTTTTACTGGTTACCAAATTCAAGATTACCTAATCATCAGAGAACGTAGTCTGTGGAGAAACAGTTCAAAGTCTTCTGTTTATGAATACTCTCTCTCCTAAGAAGTCAAACTATGGAACAAAAGACAAATAAGACTCACAATTATTCATCAAAAGGTGAGTTTGCCATTGATGACTTCCTTCAGGAAGGTGATAATCCATTTGTTAGAGTAGACTTTGTGATTATTGCATTTCAGTCCATCTCTTTTGAGGCAGCCGCCCAACATTAATTATGTGATATCATCTAAAAACCCTGCATCCACAATGACAGTTCAGCATTTCAACATGTTACTACTCTGCTCTGCGATTAAATAACTGATGAACCTGGGAGTTTCCCACAATCATGTGGGAGGCAACAGAGAGTCAATTGTGTGGAGTATGGCACACCATTTCATCCTCTTATTATGTTGTTATTTGATTATTAAAATAGGACATTAGATAATCCATGATCAGTGGATTGTGGTGAAGCGATGTGGGAGGCATTTATGATAGACCATCTTAATATCAATTATGCAGTTAAAATATTTAAATTAATCACGACATCATCTTTCATGAGCCTGGTTTGGAGCCACCTTAGGGAAGTGGATGATGTTACAGGAACTCATTATTTGATTATTTAATTATATAAAACAATGATTATATCGTCCATGACACCAGGAATCTGGTGCCACAGATCATCTAATTACATAATTAATGTATTTAAGTTGACAATCTGTGTTAATCCCCAAGATAATGTAAACATTTGTATTGTTATGTAAACAACAATCCTCCATTCCATGAAGAGACCTGTAAAGCTCCCCTTTGTGGAGTTAATGTGCAATATCATCACATTTTATGATTCATTGACTCAATGGAGTCTGGCTATGCTTCCCTGCCAGTAAAATACTACATCCCCCTATTTATTGTGACATTTACCCATTACTGACTTATTTAATTCTTTAAATTATGTAAACGACAGACAGTGCCATCACCGAATACGGTTAGGGTGCAATTATCTGTCAGGGACAAGGTTAGGAAAGTTGTAGAAATGGCCAGAGCATCACCCAGAGTACGAGGGATGCTGGATGATTGAGTCCAGAAGGTTGCACGGTGCCCTCCCAGAAGTACAAGTACTTCACCAAGGCCGGCATCGTGGTCTGGTGTTGACTACCTGCTCTTCCTACACATCTTCACATCGGTTGTGATCTAACATGAGAAGGAGTGGCACTAGGAGATCGGCACCATCACCGAGACCTGGCAAAAGGATGACGACTCAGAACACAGAAGAATATCTCTCTCTCAGCTATGCTGGTGATACACCTGCTGCTGCCCACTTTTCAGCTGCTATCATCATTGTGGCTACTACTGCTATGCCAGGATTGGGCCCATTATCTCACGTCCCGCCGCACCACAACAGAGATTCAGGTGCTTGTGATGATGTCAGGCCAACAGAATTCATCAGGCAAGATAGTATGATTATCTGACGAATAACTGATGGCATTTAAAAATGCGTGATGACAGCATACAGTTTCATACCTGGCAAGTCTGCCCAGGAATTGATGGTACAAAAAAAGGTCAACGGCTTACATATTTAAAGATGTAATTATTAAATTCTTTCATTATAAAATCGGTGATCCCTGAAGTTTGGCGCAACCTTGTGTGACTCAAGTGTGACAGACGATCTAACTATCTGATTATTTCATTATTCAAATCTGTCTTTTTCTACTCCAGGAATGAGTGGAGTCTGGATCCAACTTGTAGGTGTTAAATTGTATCTTGTGAGTTCTTTCTATCTATCTATCTATCTTTCTTTCTAACATTCTTCATTTCTTTATTTAAGTCAATGTTGATATCATTTTGTTATCTCTCTAGGGGTGAACTATGAGAAATTATCTCTTTATTCATTCATTTTTTGTTCAAATCTATGGTTAAGAATTAAATGTCTCTTCACTATTGAGCAATCATTTAGGCTTCACGCATAAAACACCATCCACTTGTTTAAGGTTTATTCATTTAATTATTAAAATCTGTCAGTATGTATTCAGTGATCACTGGAGTTTTGAGCCTCCTTAGGGGAGACCATTGTACCAGATCATCACATCATCTAATACTACACTTACTTCTTTAAATGTTAAACTAGGAAATTAAGTAATAATTCACCATTTAATTTACGTATTTAAAATACAGGTAATGTCATGGACCAGAAGTCCCTTTTGGAGTAAGATTTTGGGAGTTGATAATGTAATATCATCTCATTTCTTCATCATTTAGCTATGTAAATTGATCTTTACATCAGCGATAGGTTGAGGACTTTGGTGCCATCTCGTCAGTGTTACTATATAAGGCCCTCTAAATAATTATCAATATAATTTTTTTAAAAACATCATTATTCCAGGAAGATATCAGTCTGACTACTCCATGTGGGATTTAAGAATGCACCACCATGGCATCATTCAATCATATTTCATTATATATTAATTATTTAAGTCGATGAAGATATTGTTTTGACTAGAGTTGGGCCATTCCTCCATGGGAGTTACTCACGTGCAATTATTTAGTTATGTAAGTACTACTTCCTTGTCAATCACTGGAGTTTGGTTCCATCTTATGAAAGTGAAGTATGGAGGACTATCCAATTATTAACTTGTTAGATTGCGTAAGCCATGATGGTGTCATCTGTCATTTGGCTGCTGAGGGATTGACACAGCAGTAGATCGGTACCAGAAGCAGTGCCCAGAAAATGGGGGACACTGCCTTATATGGTGATTACTGCTTACGTAATAGTAGATTTTTAACAATCGAATGCTTACACGATTAAAAAAAAAAAAAAAGAAACTCTACTGTTTCCCATCATCAGTTTCTGAGAGGTTGCAACAGAACTGACCCATGAAGGACACAGTGACCACCGATTTTACAAATGGAATAACTGAATAATCTCCTGATCAGGGAATCTCATCTATTGAACTCTGTCGGGCTCGTAACATGACACCCCACCAACAATAAATCACTCTAAATAGCCATATTAGAAAGCGGGGTACAGGACTTAATATAGAACAGTCAATTGAGGAATCCAAAATAACTGAAAGAGACTTAAGACCCTGCTCAAATCCTTAATCATCAGCTGAATGCAAATCTAAACAACTCTGAGAAACCATGGGATTAAGCTCTTCTAAAGGTAAGAGAATGAAGAGGAGTTAATTTTATTTTCAATGAAGGGAAAGGGATTATGGTACAAGCGATTAATTGTATTGTTTCCGCTCTAGAAATTAGAAAACTGAAGCATAGAAAACAGGTTTAAAATACTCATCATTGTACTTGAATGGCACAATGATGCTTTCGTTTTCATGCTTATGTCACTATAGGCAAGTTGTAGCTTGAGAGATTGGTAAATATGTAGAACTCAAAAGAAAGAGCCCTGCTTTGTTTTTGTGAGAAACTCAGTGAGGCTGTAAGGTTAGTTCATCGGTGGGTATACTCCTTCAAGCATGTGGGAGGGGCACTAGAATGTGACAGAATGTTGGTTCATAAATGTTGCCTGGCAACCCTGTTGTATTTTGTATCATGGTATCATGGGCCTAGGACCAGAGAGAAGTTTCCGAGAAAGTGCTATCATGGGACATTACAGTCACCCAAGGTAACTATCTCCTAAAACTTTTAATGACATTTGATTCGCCTAAACAAGTCATAGCCACTCCTCTCCAGGTGTGCCTACAGCTTTTACTGGTTACCAAATTCAAGATTACCTCATCAACAGAGACGTAGTCTGTGGAGAAACAGTTCAAAGTCTTCTGTTTATGAATACTCTCTCTCCTAAGAAGTCAAACTATGGAACAAAAGACAAATAAGACTCACAATTATTCATCAAAAGGTGAGTTTGCCATTGATGACTTCCTTCAGGAAGGTGATAATCCATTTGTTAGAGTAGACTTTGTGATTATTGCATTTCAGTCCATCTCTTTTGAGGCAGCCGCCCAACATTAATTATGTGATATCATCTAAAAACCCTGCATCCACAATGACAGTTCAGCATTTCAACATGTTACTACTCTGCTCTGCGATTAAATAACTGATGAACCTGGGAGTTTCCCACAATCATGTGGGAGGCAACAGAGAGTCAATTGTGTGGAGTATGGCACACCATTTCATCCTCTTATTATGTTGTTATTTGATTATTAAAATAGGACATTAGATAATCCATGATCAGTGGATTGTGGTGAAGCGATGTGGGAGGCATTTATGATAGACCATCTTAATATCAATTATGCAGTTAAAATATTTAAATTAATCACGACATCATCTTTCATGAGCCTGGTTTGGAGCCACCTTAGGGAAGTGGATGATGTTACAGGAACTCATTATTTGATTATTTAATTATATAAAACAATGATTATATCGTCCATGACACCAGGAATCTGGTGCCACAGATCATCTAATTACATAATTAATGTATTTAAGTTGACAATCTGTGTTAATCCCCAAGATAATGTAAACATTTGTATTGTTATGTAAACAACAATCCTCCATTCCATGAAGAGACCTGTAAAGCTCCCCTTTGTGGAGTTAATGTGCAATATCATCACATTTTATGATTCATTGACTCAATGGAGTCTGGCTATGCTTCCCTGCCAGTAAAATACTACATCCCCTATTTATTGTGACATTTACCCATTACTGACTTATTTAATTCTTTAAATTATGTAAACGACAGACAGTGCCATCACCGAATACGGTTAGGGTGCAATTATCTGTCAGGGACAAGGTTAGGAAAGTTGTAGAAATGGCCAGAGCATCACCCAGAGTACGAGGGATGCTGGATGATTGAGTCCAGAAGGTTGCACGGTGCCCTCCCAGAAGTACAAGTACTTCACCAAGGCCGGCATCGTGGTCTGGTGTTGACTACCTGCTCTTCCTACACATCTTCACATCGGTTGTGATCTAACATGAGAAGGAGTGGCACTAGGAGATCGGCACCATCACCGAGACCTGGCAAAAGGATGACGACTCAGAACACAGAAGAATATCTCTCTCTCAGCTATGCTGGTGATACACCTGCTGCTGCCCACTTTTCAGCTGCTATCATCATTGTGGCTACTACTGCTATGCCAGGATTGGGCCCATTATCTCACGTCCCGCCGCACCACAACAGAGATTCAGGTGCTTGTGATGATGTCAGGCCAACAGAATTCATCAGGCAAGATAGTATGATTATCTGACGAATAACTGATGGCATTTAAAAATGCGTGATGACAGCATACAGTTTCATACCTGGCAAGTCTGCCCAGGAATTGATGGTACAAAAAAAGGTCAACGGCTTACATATTTAAAGATGTAATTATTAAATTCTTTCATTATAAAATCGGTGATCCCTGAAGTTTGGCGCAACCTTGTGTGACTCAAGTGTGACAGACGATCTAACTATCTGATTATTTCATTATTCAAATCTGTCTTTTTTCTACTCCAGGAATGAGTGGAGTCTGGATCCAACTTGTAGGTGTTAAATTGTATCTTGTGAGTTCTTTCTATCTATCTATCTATCTTTCTTTCTAACATTCTTCATTTCTTTATTTAAGTCAATGTTGATATCATTTTGTTATCTCTCTAGGGGTGAACTATGAGAAATTATCTCTTTATTCATTCATTTTTTGTTCAAATCTATGGTTAAGAATTAAATGTCTCTTCACTATTGAGCAATCATTTAGGCTTCACGCATAAAACACCATCCACTTGTTTAAGGTTTATTCATTTAATTATTAAAATCTGTCAGTATGTATTCAGTGATCACTGGAGTTTTGAGCCTCCTTAGGGGAGACCATTGTACCAGATCATCACATCATCTAATACTACACTTACTTCTTTAAATGTTAAACTAGGAAATTAAGTAATAATTCACCATTTAATTTACGTATTTAAAATACAGGTAATGTCATGGACCAGAAGTCCCTTTTGGAGTAAGATTTTGGGAGTTGATAATGTAATATCATCTCATTTCTTCATCATTTAGCTATGTAAATTGATCTTTACATCAGCGATAGGTTGAGGACTTTGGTGCCATCTCGTCAGTGTTACTATATAAGGCCCTCTAAATAATTATCAATATAATTTTTTTAAAAACATCATTATTCCAGGAAGATATCAGTCTGACTACTCCATGTGGGATTTAAGAATGCACCACCATGGCATCATTCAATCATATTTCATTATATATTAATTATTTAAGTCGATGAAGATATTGTTTTGACTAGAGTTGGGCCATTCCTCCATGGGAGTTACTCACGTGCAATTATTTAGTTATGTAAGTACTACTTCCTTGTCAATCACTGGAGTTTGGTTCCATCTTATGAAAGTGAAGTATGGAGGACTATCCAATTATTAACTTGTTAGATTGCGTAAGCCATGATGGTGTCATCTGTCATTTGGCTGCTGAGGGATTGACACAGCAGTAGATCGGTACCAGAAGCAGTGCCCAGAAAATGGGGGACACTGCCTTATATGGTGATTACTGCTTACGTAATAGTAGATTTTTAACAATCGAATGCTTACACGATTAAAAAAAAAAAAAAGAAACTCTACTGTTTCCCATCATCAGTTTCTGAGAGGTTGCAACAGAACTGACCCATGAAGGACACAGTGACCACCGATTTTACAAATGGAATAACTGAATAATCTCCTGATCAGGGAATCTCATCTATTGAACTCTGTCGGGCTCGTAACATGACACCCCACCAACAATAAATCACTCTAAATAGCCATATTAGAAAGCGGGGTACAGGACTTAATATAGAACAGTCAATTGAGGAATCCAAAATAACTGAAAGAGACTTAAGACCCTGCTCAAATCCTTAATCATCAGCTGAATGCAAATCTAAACAACTCTGAGAAACCATGGGATTAAGCTCTTCTAAAGGTAAGAGAATGAAGAGGGAGTTAATTTTATTTTCAATGAAGGGAAAGGGATTATGGTACAAGCGATTAATTGTATTGTTTCCGCTCTAGAAATTAGAAAACTGAAGCATAGAAAACAGGTTTAAAATACTCATCATTGTACTTGAATGGCACAATGATGCTTTCGTTTTCATGCTTATGTCACTATAGGCAAGTTGTAGCTTGAGAGATTGGTAAATATGTAGAACTCAAAAGAAAGAGCCCTGCTTTGTTTTTGTGAGAAACTCAGTGAGGCTGTAAGGTTAGTTCATCGGTGGGTATACTCCTTCAAGCATGTGGGAGGGGCACTAGAATGTGACAGAATGTTGGTTCATAAATGTTGCCTGGCAACCCTGTTGTATTTTGTATCATGGTATCATGGGCCTAGGACCAGAGAGAAGTTTCGAGAAAGTGCTATCATGGGACATTACAGTCACCCAAGGTAACTATCTCCTAAAACTTTTAATGACATTTGATTCGCCTAAACAAGTCATAGCCACTCCTCTCCAGGTGTGCCTACAGCTTTTACTGGTTACCAAATTCAAGATTACCTCATCAACAGAGACGTAGTCTGTGGAGAAACAGTTCAAAGTCTTCTGTTTATGAATACTCTCTCTCCTAAGAAGTCAAACTATGGAACAAAAGACAAATAAGACTCACAATTATTCATCAAAAGGTGAGTTTGCCATTGATGACTTCCTTCAGGAAGGTGATAATCCATTTGTTAGAGTAGACTTTGTGATTATTGCATTTCAGTCCATCTCTTTTGAGGCAGCCGCCCAACATTAATTATGTGATATCATCTAAAAACCCTGCATCCACAATGACAGTTCAGCATTTCAACATGTTACTACTCTGCTCTGCGATTAAATAACTGATGAACCTGGGAGTTTCCCACAATCATGTGGGAGGCAACAGAGAGTCAATTGTGTGGAGTATGGCAGACCATTTCATCCTCTTATTATGTTGTTATTTGATTATTAAAATAGGACATTAGATAATCCATGATCAGTGGATTGTGGTGAAGCGATGTGGGAGGCATTTATGATAGACCATCTTAATATCAATTATGCAGTTAAAATATTTAAATTAATCACGACATCATCTTTCATGAGCCTGGTTTGGAGCCACCTTAGGGAAGTGGATGATGTTACAGGAACTCATTATTTGATTATTTAATTATATAAAACAATGATTATATCGTCCATGACACCAGGAATCTGGTGCCACAGATCATCTAATTACATAATTAATGTATTTAAGTTGACAATCTGTGTTAATCCCCAAGATAATGTAAACATTTGTATTGTTATGTAAACAACAATCCTCCATTCCATGAAGAGACCTGTAAAGCTCCCCTTTGTGGAGTTAATGTGCAATATCATCACATTTTATGATTCATTGACTCAATGGAGTCTGGCTATGCTTCCCTGCCAGTAAAATACTACATCCCCTATTTATTGTGACATTTACCCATTACTGACTTATTTAATTCTTTAAATTATGTAAACGACAGACAGTGCCATCACCGAATACGGTTAGGGTGCAATTATCTGTCAGGGACAAGGTTAGGAAAGTTGTAGAAATGGCCAGAGCATCACCCAGAGTACGAGGGATGCTGGATGATTGAGTCCAGAAGGTTGCACGGTGCCCTCCCAGAAGTACAAGTACTTCACCAAGGCCGGCATCGTGGTCTGGTGTTGACTACCTGCTCTTCCTACACATCTTCACATCGGTTGTGATCTAACATGAGAAGGAGTGGCACTAGGAGATCGGCACCATCACCGAGACCTGGCAAAAGGATGACGACTCAGAACACAGAAGAATATCTCTCTCTCAGCTATGCTGGTGATACACCTGCTGCTGCCCACTTTTCAGCTGCTATCATCATTGTGGCTACTACTGCTATGCCAGGATTGGGCCCATTATCTCACGTCCCGCCGCACCACAACAGAGATTCAGGTGCTTGTGATGATGTCAGGCCAACAGAATTCATCAGGCAAGATAGTATGATTATCTGACGAATAACTGATGGCATTTAAAAATGCGTGATGACAGCATACAGTTTCATACCTGGCAAGTCTGCCCAGGAATTGATGGTACAAAAAAAGGTCAACGGCTTACATATTTAAAGATGTAATTATTAAATTCTTTCATTATAAAATCGGTGATCCCTGAAGTTTGGCGCAACCTTGTGTGACTCAAGTGTGACAGACGATCTAACTATCTGATTATTTCATTATTCAAATCTGTCTTTTTCTACTCCAGGAATGAGTGGAGTCTGGATCCAACTTGTAGGTGTTAAATTGTATCTTGTGAGTTCTTTCTATCTATCTATCTATCTTTCTTTCTAACATTCTTCATTTCTTTATTTAAGTCAATGTTGATATCATTTTGTTATCTCTCTAGGGGTGAACTATGAGAAATTATCTCTTTATTCATTCATTTTTTGTTCAAATCTATGGTTAAGAATTAAATGTCTCTTCACTATTGAGCAATCATTTAGGCTTCACGCATAAAACACCATCCACTTGTTTAAGGTTTATTCATTTAATTATTAAAATCTGTCAGTATGTATTCAGTGATCACTGGAGTTTTGAGCCTCCTTAGGGGAGACCATTGTACCAGATCATCACATCATCTAATACTACACTTACTTCTTTAAATGTTAAACTAGGAAATTAAGTAATAATTCACCATTTAATTTACGTATTTAAAATACAGGTAATGTCATGGACCAGAAGTCCCTTTTGGAGTAAGATTTTGGGAGTTGATAATGTAATATCATCTCATTTCTTCATCATTTAGCTATGTAAATTGATCTTTACATCAGCGATAGGTTGAGGACTTTGGTGCCATCTCGTCAGTGTTACTATATAAGGCCCTCTAAATAATTATCAATATAATTTTTTTAAAAACATCATTATTCCAGGAAGATATCAGTCTGACTACTCCATGTGGGATTTAAGAATGCACCACCATGGCATCATTCAATCATATTTCATTATATATTAATTATTTAAGTCGATGAAGATATTGTTTTGACTAGAGTTGGGCCATTCCTCCATGGGAGTTACTCACGTGCAATTATTTAGTTATGTAAGTACTACTTCCTTGTCAATCACTGGAGTTTGGTTCCATCTTATGAAAGTGAAGTATGGAGGACTATCCAATTATTAACTTGTTAGATTGCGTAAGCCATGATGGTGTCATCTGTCATTTGGCTGCTGAGGGATTGACACAGCAGTAGATCGGTACCAGAAGCAGTGCCCAGAAAATGGGGGACACTGCCTTATATGGTGATTACTGCTTACGTAATAGTAGATTTTTAACAATCGAATGCTTACACGATTAAAAAAAAAAAAAGAAACTCTACTGTTTCCCATCATCAGTTTCTGAGAGGTTGCAACAGAACTGACCCATGAAGGACACAGTGACCACCGATTTTACAAATGGAATAACTGAATAATCTCCTGATCAGGGAATCTCATCTATTGAACTCTGTCGGGCTCGTAACATGACACCCCACCAACAATAAATCACTCTAAATAGCCATATTAGAAAGCGGGGTACAGGACTTAATATAGAACAGTCAATTGAGGAATCCAAAATAACTGAAAGAGACTTAAGACCCTGCTCAAATCCTTAATCATCAGCTGAATGCAAATCTAAACAACTCTGAGAAACCATGGGATTAAGCTCTTCTAAAGGTAAGAGAATGAAGAGGAGTTAATTTTATTTTCAATGAAGGGAAAGGGATTATGGTACAAGCGATTAATTGTATTGTTTCCGCTCTAGAAATTAGAAAACTGAAGCATAGAAAACAGGTTTAAAATACTCATCATTGTACTTGAATGGCACAATGATGCTTTCGTTTTCATGCTTATGTCACTATAGGCAAGTTGTAGCTTGAGAGATTGGTAAATATGTAGAACTCAAAAGAAAGAGCCCTGCTTTGTTTTTGTGAGAAACTCAGTGAGGCTGTAAGGTTAGTTCATCGGTGGGTATACTCCTTCAAGCATGTGGGAGGGGCACTAGAATGTGACAGAATGTTGGTTCATAAATGTTGCCTGGCAACCCTGTTGTATTTTGTATCATGGTATCATGGGCCTAGGACCAGAGAGAAGTTTCGAGAAAGTGCTATCATGGGACATTACAGTCACCCAAGGTAACTATCTCCTAAAACTTTTAATGACATTTGATTCGCCTAAACAAGTCATAGCCACTCCTCTCCAGGTGTGCCTACAGCTTTTACTGGTTACCAAATTCAAGATTACCTCATCAACAGAGACGTAGTCTGTGGAGAAACAGTTCAAAATCTTCTGGTTATGAATACTCTCTCTCCTAAGAAGTCACACTATGGAACAAAAGACAAATAAGACTCACAATAATTCATCAAAAGGTGAGTTTGCCATTGATTACTACCTTCAGGAAGGTGATAATCCATTTGTTAGAGTAGACATTGTGATTATTGGATTTCAGTCCATCTGTGTTGAGGCAGCCGCCCAACATTAAATATGTGATATCTTCTAAAAACCCTGCATACACAATGACAGTTCAGCATTTAAACATGTTACTACTCTGCTCTGCGATTAAATAACTGAAGAACCTGGGAGTTTCCCACAATCATGTGGGATCCAACAGAGAGTCAATTGTGTGGAGTATGGTAGACCATTTCATCCTCTGATTATGTTGTTATTTGATTATTAAAATAGGACATTAGATAATCCATGATCAGTGGATTGTGGTGACGCGATGTGGGAGGCAATTATTATAGACCATCTTAATATCAATTATGTAGTTAAAATATTTAAATTTATCACGACAGCATCGTTCATGAGCCTCGTTTGGAGCCACCTTAGGGAAGTGGATGATGTTACAGGAACTCATTATTTGATTATTTAATTATATAAAACAATGATTATATCATCCATGACACCTGGAATCTAGTGCCACAGATCATCTAATTACATAATTAATGAATTTTAATTGACAATCTGTGATAATCCCCAACATAATGTAAATATTTGTAAAGTTATGTGAACAACAATCCTCCAGTCCATGAAGAGACCTGTAAAGCTCCCTCTTGTGGAGATAATATGCAATATCTTCACATTTTATGATTCATTGACTCAATTGATGATGATGACCTTCATGACTGGAGTCTGGCCATGCTTCCCTGCCAGTAAAATGCTACATCCCCTATTTATTGTGACAGTTAGCTACTACTGATTTATTTAATTCTTTAAATTATGTAAAGGACAGACAGTGCCATCACCGATTACGGTTAGGGTGCAAAAATCTGTCAGGGACAAGGTTAGGAAAGTTTTAGACATGGGCAGAGCATTTTCTGAATGATCTATGCATCTTCCAGAGTACGAGGCATGCTGGGTGATTGAGTCCCGAAGGTTGCACGGTGCCCTCTGAGAAGTACAAGGACTTCACCAAGGCCGGCACGGTGGGCTGGCTGTTGACTACCAGTTCTTCCTCCACATCTTCACATCGGTTGTGATCTACCATGAGAAGAAGGAGTGGCACCAGGAGGTCGGCACCATCACCGAGACCTGGCAAAAGGATGATGACTCAGAACACGGAAGACCATCTCTCTCTCAGCTATGCTGGTGATGCCCCTGCTGCGGCCATCTTTTCATTTGTTATCAACATTGTGGTTGCTACTGCTATGCTAGGATTGGGCCCATTATCTCATGTCCTGCCGCACCACAACAGTGATTCAGGCACTTGTGATGATGTCAGGCCAACAGAATTCATCAGGCAAGACAGTATGATTATCTGACGATTAACTGACGGCATTTTAAAAATGCGTGATGACACCATACAGTTTCATACATGGCAAGTCTGCCCACGAATTGATGATACAAAAAATTGTCAACGGCTTACTTATTTAAAGATGTAATTATTAAATTCTTTCATTATATAATCTGTGATCCCTGAATTTTGGCGCCACCTTGTGTCACACTCAAGTGTGACAGACGATCTAACTACCTGATTATTTCATTATTCAAATCTGTCTTTTTCTACTGCAGAAAGAGTGGAGTCTGGGATCCACCTTGTTGGTGTTAAATTGTATCTTGTGAATTCTTTATTTCTTTCTCCTTCCTTCCTACCTTCCTTTCTTTCTTTCTTACTTCCTTGCTTTATTAAAATCTGTGTTGATATCATTTTCTTATCTCTCTAAGGGTGAATTATGAGAAACTATCTCGTTATTCATTCATTTTTTTTTTTTTGTTCAAATCTATGATTAAGAACTCAATGTCTCTTCAGTATTGAGCAGTCATTTAGGCTTTACGCATAAAACACCATCCACTTGTTTGATGTTTATTCATTTCAATATGAAAATCTGTCATTATGTATTCAGTGAACACTGGAGTTTTGAGCCTCCTTAGGAGAGACCGTTGTACCAGACAGTTTAAGTCATCTAATACTACACTTAGTTCTTTAACTGTTAAACTAGGAAATGAATTAATAATTCATCATTTAAATTACATATTTAAAATACAGGTAATGTTATGGACCATAAGTCCCTTTTGGAGTCAGATTTTGGTAGTTGATGATGTAATACCATCTCATTACTTAACCATTTAGCTATGTAAATAGATCTTTATATCAACGATAGGTTTAGCACATTGGTGCCATCTCATCAGTGTTAATATAAAAGGCCCACTAATTAATTGTCAATTTAATTTTTTAAAAACATCATTATTCCAGGAAGAGATCAGTTTGACTACTCCATGTGGGATTTAATTATGAACCACCATGACATCATTCAATCATTTTTCATTATATATTTATTATTTAAATCGATGAAGATGCTGTTCTTCTTGACTGGAGTCGGGCCAAACCTCCATGGGAGTTAATCACGTGGCATTATTTAATTATCTAAGTACTACTTCCTTGGCAATCCCTGGAGTTGGGTTCCATCTTATGAAAGTTAAGTATGGAGGACTATCCAATTATTAACTCATTTGATTGCATAAATAATGATGGTGTCATCCATCATTTCGCTTCTGTGGGATTGACACAGCAGGAGATCGGTACCAGAAGCAGTGCCCAGAGAATGCAGGACACGGCCTTATACAGTGATTACTGATTGCGCAGTAGTACATTTTTAACAATCGAATGATTACACGATTTAAAAAAAAAAAAACTGTACTGTTTCGAATCATCTGTTTCTGAGAGGTTGCAACAGAACTGACCCATGAAGGACAAAGTGACCACCGATTTTAAAAATGGAATAACAGAATAATCTCCTGATCAGGGAATCTCATCTAATGAATTCTGTCCGGCTGTTAACATGACACACCACCAACAATAAATAACTCTAAATAACCATATTAGAAAGCAGGGTACAGAACTTAATAGAGAACAGTCAATTGAGGAATCCAAAATGACTGAAAGAAACAGAAGACACTGCTCAAAATCCTTAATCATCAGCCTAATGCAAATCTAATCAACTCTGAGTAACCATGGGATCAAGCTCTTCTAAAGGTAAGAGGATGCAGAGGAGTTAATTTTATTTTCAATAAAGGGAAAAGGATTATGGTAGAGGCGATTAATTGTATTGTTTCCGTTCTAGAAATTGGAAAACTGAAGCAAAGAAAACAGGTTGAAAATACTCATCATTGTACTTGAATGGCACAATGATGCTTTTGTTTTCATGCTTATGTCACTATAGGCAAGTTGTAGCTTGAGAGACTGGTAAATATGTTGAAATCAAAAGAAAGAGCCCTGCTTTGTTTTTGTGAGAAACTCAGTGAGGATGTAAGGTTAGCTCATTGGTGGGTATACTCCTTTAAGCATGTGGGAGGGGCACTAGAATGTGACAGAATGTTGGTTCATAAATGTTGCCTGGCAACCATGTTGTATTTTGTATCATGGTATCATGGGCCTAGGACCAGAGAGCAGTTTCGAGAAAGTGCTATCATGGGACATTACAGTCACCCAAGGTAACTATCTCCTAAAACTTTTAATGACATTTGATTCGCCTAAACAAGTCATAGCCACTCCTCTCCAGGTGTGCCTACAGCTTTTACTGGTTACCAAATTCAAGATTACCTCATCAACAGAGACGTAGTCTGTGGAGAAACAGTTCAAAATCTTCTGGTTATGAATACTCTCTCTCCTAAGAAGTCACACTATGGAACAAAAGACAAATAAGACTCACAATAATTCATCAAAAGGTGAGTTTGCCATTGATTACTACCTTCAGGAAGGTGATAATCCATTTGTTAGAGTAGACATTGTGATTATTGGATTTCAGTCCATCTGTTTTGAGGCAGCCGCCCAACATTAAATATGTGATATCTTCTAAAAACCCTGCATACACAATGACAGTTCAGCATTTAAACATGTTACTACTCTGCTCTGCGATTAAATAACTGAAGAACCTGGGAGTTTCCCACAATCATGTGGGAGCCAACAGAGAGTCAATTGTGTGGAGTATGGTAGACCATTTCATCCTCTGATTATGTTGTTATTTGATTATTAAAATAGGACATTAGATAATCCATGATCAGTGGATTGTAGTGACGCGATGTGGGAGGCAATTATTATAGAGCATCTTAATATCAATTATGTAGTTAAAATATTTAAATTCATCACGACAGCATCGTTCATGAGCCTCGTTTGGAGCCACCTTAGGGAAGTGGATGATGTTACAGGAACTCATTATTTGATTATTTAATTATATAAAACAATGATTATATCATCCATGACACCTGGAATCTAGTGCCACAGATCATCTAATTACATAATTAATGAATTTTAATTGACAATCTGTGATAATCCCCAAGATAATGTAAAAATTTGTATAGTTATGTAAACAACAATCCTCCATTCCATGAAGAGACCTGTAAAGCTTCCCCTTGTGGAGATAATGTGGAACATCATCACATTTTATCATACATTTATTAAGTTGAGGATGATGACATCCTTCATGACTGGAGTCTGGCCATGCTTCCCTGCCAGTAAAATGCTACATCCCCTATTTATTGTGACAGTTAGCTACTACTGATTTATTTAATTCTTTAAATTATGTAAAGGACAGACAGTGCCATCACCGATTACGGTTAGGGTGCAAAAATCTGTCAGGGACAAGGTTAGGAAAGTTTTAGACATGGGCAGAGCATTTTCTGAATGATCTATGCATCTTCCAGAGTACGAGGCATGCCGGGTGATTGAGTCCCGAAGGTTGCACGGTGCCCTCTGAGAAGTACAAGGACTTCACCAAGGCCGGCACGGTGGGCTGGCTGTTGACTACCAGTTCTTCCTCCACATCTTCACATCGGTTGTGATCTACCATGAGAAGAAGGAGTGGCACTAGGAGGTCGGCACCATCACCGAGACCTGGCAAAAGGATGATGACTCAGAACACGGAAGACCATCTCTCTCTCAGCTATGCTGGTGATGCCCCTGCTGCGGCCATCTTTTCAGCTGTTATCAACATTGTGGCTGCTACTGCTATGCTAGGATTGGGCCCATTATCTCATGTCCTGCCGCACCACAACAGTGATTCAGGCACTTGTGATGATGTCAGGCCAACAGAATTCATCAGGCAAGACAGTATGATTATCTGACGATTAACTGATGGCATTTTAAAAATGCGTGATGACAGCATACAGTTTCATACTTGGCAAGTCTGCCCAGGAATTGATGATACAAAAATAAAGGTCAACAGCTTACATATTTAAAGATGTAATTATTAAATTCTTTCATAATATAATCTGTGATCCCTGAAGTTTGGCTCCACCTTGTATGACTCAAGTGTGACAGACGTTCTAACTATCTGATTTTTTCATTATTTAAATGTGTGTTTTTCTACTACAGGAAGAGTGGAGTCTGGATCCAACTAGTTGGTGTTAAATTGTATCTTCTGAATTCTTCCTTTCTTCTTTTCTTTATTTAAATCAATGTTGATATCATTTTGTTAACTCTCTAGGGTTGAATTATGAGAAAGTATCTCTTTATTCATTCATTTTTTTGTTCAAATCTATGATTAAGAACTCAATGTCTCTTCAGTATTGAGCAATCATTTAGGCTTCATGCATAAAACACCATCCAATTGTTTAATGTTTATTCATTCAAGTATGAAAATCGGTCATAATGTATTCATTGATCACTGGAGGTTTGAGCCTCCTTAGGGGAGACCCATGTACCAGACCATCACGTTCTAATACTACACTACTTCATTAACTGTTAAACTAGGAAATTAGGTAATAATTCATCATTTAATTTACGTATTATAATACAGGTAATGTTATGGACCATAAGTCCCTTTTGGGGTCAGATTTTGGGAGTTGATGATGTCATATCATCTCATTACTTCACCATTTAGTTATATACATTGATCTTTACATCAGATAGGTTTAGGACTTTGGTGCCATCTCGTCAGTGTTAATATAAAAGGCCCACTAATTAGTTATCAATTTAATTTTTTAAAAACATCATTATTCCAGGAAGAGATCAGTCTGACTACTCCATGTTGAATTTAAGTATGCACAACCATGTCATTTTTCAATCATTTTTCATTACTATTAATTTTTTAAATCGATGAAGATGTTGTTCTTCTTGACTGGAGTCGGGCCATTCCTCCATGGGAGTTAATCATGTGGCATTATTTATTATTTAAATACTACTTCCTTGACAATCACTGGAGTTTGGTTCCCTCTTTTGAAAGTTAAGAATGGAGGACTATCCAATTTTTAACTTATTTGATTGCATAAGTAATGATGGTGTCATCTTTTATTTGGCTGCTTTGGGATTGACACAGCAGGAGATCAGTACCAGAAGCAGTGCCCAGAGAATGAGGGACACTGCCTTATACAGTGATTACTGATTAGGTAATGGTAGATTTTTTTAACAATCAAATGATTACACGATTTAAAAAAAAAAAAACTGTACTGTTTCACATCATCGGTTTCTGAGAGGTTGCAACAGAACTGACCCATGAAGGACACAGTGACCACCGATTTTAAAAATGGAATAAATGAATAATCTCCTGATCAGGGAATCTCATCTTATGAACTCTGTTGGGCTGATAACATGACACTCCACAAACAATAAGTCATTCTAAATAACCACATTAGAAAGAGGGATACAGGACTTAATAGAGAACAGTCAATTGAAGAATCCAAAATGACTGAAAGAAACATAAGACACTGCTCAAAATCCATAATCGTCAGCCTAAAGCAAATCTAAACAACTCTGAGAAACCATGGGATCAAGCTCCTCTAAAGGGAAGAGGATGAAGAGGAGTTTATTTTATTTTAAATAAAGGGAAAAGGATTATGGTAGAGGCGATTAATTCTATTGTTTCCGTTCTAGAAATTAGAAAATTGAAGCATAGAAAACAGGTTTAAAATACTCACCATTGTACTTGAATGGCACAATGATGCTTTCGTTTTCATGCTTATGTCACTATAGGCAAGTTGTAGCTTGAGAGACTGGTAAATATGTAGAACTCAAAAGAAAGAGCCCTGCTTTGTTTTTGTGAGAAACTCAGTGAGGCTTTAAGGTTAGTTCATCGGTGGGTATACTCCTTTTAGCATGGGGGAGGGGCACTAGAATGTGACAGAATGTTGGTTCATAAATGATGCCTGGCAACCCTGCTTGCATTCTGTATCCTGGTATCATGGGCTAAGGACAAGAGAGCAGCTTCAAGAAAGTGTTATCATGGGACATTACAGTCTCCTAAGATAACTATCTCCTAAAACTTTTAATGACAGCATTTGATTCGCCTAAACAAGTCACAGCCACACCTCTGGAAGTGTGCGTACAGATTTTACTGTTTAACAAATTCAAGATTACGTAATCATCAGAGAACGTTGTCTGTGGAGAAACAGTTCAAAGTCTTCTGTTTATGAATACTCTCTCTCCTAAGAAGTCAAACTATGGAACAAAAGATAATAAGACTCACTGTTATTCATCAAAAGGTGAGTTTGCCATTGTTGACTTTCTTCAGGAATCTGATAATCTATTTGTTAGAGTAGACTTAATGATTAGTGTATTTCAGTCCATCTCTTTTGAGGCAGCCGCCCAACAATAAATATGTGACATCTTCTAAAAACCCTGCATACACAATGACAGTTCATCATTTAAACATGTTATTACTGTGCTCTGCGATTAAATAAGGGATGAACCTGGGAGTTTCCCACAATCATGTGGGAGTCAACAGAGAGTCAATTGTGTGTAGTATGGCAGACCATTTCATCCTCTGATTATGTTGTTATTTGATTATTAAAATAGGACATTAGATAATCCATGATCAGTGGATTGTGGTGACGCGATGTGGGAGGCAATTATTATAGACCATCTTAATATCAATTATGTAGATAAAATATTTAAATCAATCACGACAGCATTGTTCATGAGCCTGGTTTGGAGCCACCTTAGGGAAGTGGATGATGTTACAGGAACTCATTATTTGATTATTTAATTATATAAAACAATGATTATATCGTCCATGACACCTGGAATCTGGTGCCACAGATCATCTAATTACATAATTAATGAATTTTAATTGACAATCTGTGATAATCCCCAAGATAATGTAAATATTTGTAAAGTTATGTGAACAACAATCCTCCAGTCCATGAAGAGACCTGTAAAGCTCCCTCTTGTGGAGATAATATGCAATATCTTCACATTTTATGATTCATTGACTCAATTGATGATGATGACATCCTTCATGACTGGAGTCTGGCCATGCTTCACTGCCAGTAAAATGCTACATCCCCTATTTATTGTGACAGTTAGCTACTACTGATTTATTTAATTCTTTAAATTATGTAAAGGACAGACAGTGCCATCACCGATTACGGTTAGGGTGCAAAAATCTGGCAGGGACAAGGTTAGGAAATTTTAGACATGGGCAGAGCATTTTCTGAATGATCTATGCATCTTCCAGAGCATGAGGCATGCCGGGTGATTGAGTCCTGAAGGTTGCACGGTGCCCTCTGAGAAGTACAAGGACTTCACCAAGGCCGGCACGGTGGGCTGGCTGTTGACTACCAGTTCTTCCTCCACATCTTCACATCGGTTGTGATCTATCATGAGAAGAAGGAGTGGCACTAGGAGGTCGGCACCATCACCGAGACCTGGCAAATGGATGACGACTCAGAACACGGAAGACCATCTCTCTCTCAGCTATGCTGGTGATGCCCCTGCTGCGGCCATCTTTTCAGCTGTTATCAACATTGTGGCTGCTACTGCTATGCTAGGATTGGGCCCATTATCTCATGTCCTGCCGCACCACAACAGAGATTCAGGCGCTTGTGATGATGTCAGGCCAACAGAATTCATCAGGCAAGACAGTATGATTATCTGACGATTAACTGACGGCATTTTAAAAATGCGTGATGACAGCATACAGTTTCATACCTGGCAAGTCTACCCAGGAATTGATGATACAAAAATAAAGGTCAACAGCTTACATATTTAAAGATGTAATTATTAAATTCTTTCATAATATAATCTGTGATCCCTGAAGTTTGGCCCCACCTTGTGTGACTCAAGTGTGACAGACGATCTAACTATCTGATTATTTCATTATTCAAATCTGTGTTTTTCTACTACAGGAAGAGTGGGGTCTGGATCCACCTTGTTGGTGTGAAATTGTATCTTCTGAATTCTTTCTTTCTTTCTTCCTTTCTTTATTTAAATCAATGTTGATATCATTTTGTTACCTCTCTAGGGTTGAATTATGAGAAACTATCTCTTTATTCATTCAATTTTTGTTCAAATCTAATTAAGAACTCAATGTCTCTTCAGTATTGAGCAATCATTTAGGCTTCACGCATAAAACACCATCCAATTGTTTAATGTTTATTCATTTAATTATGAAAATCTGTCATAATGTATTCATTGATCACTGGAGGTTTGAGCCTCCTTAGGGGAGACCGTTGTACCAGAAGATCAGTACCAGGAGATCGGTACCAGAAGCAGTGCCCATTGAATGAGTAACCCTGTGTTACCCAGTGATGACTGATTAAGCAATCGTCGATTTTTAACAGTCTCATGATTACACGATTTAAAAAAAAAATATTATATTGTTTCGCATCATCAGTTTCTGAGAGATTGCAACAGAATTGACCCATGAAGTACACAGTCACCTCCGTTTTTAAAAATGGAATAACTGAATAATCTCCTGATCAGGGAATATCATGTAATGAACTCTGTTTGGCTGATAACATGACACACCACCAACAATAAATAACTCTAAGTAAGTAATGATTTCCAAACAAGTAAAAGACTTACATAATAAGAACTTTGTGGCTCTCAAGAAAGAAATTAAAGAAGATACCAGAAAATGGAAAGATCTCCCATGCTCTTGGATAGGTAGGATAAACATAATAAAAATGGCAATCTTCCCAAAAGAAATCAATAGATTCAAAGCAATCTCCACTAAAATCCCACCACATTTTTTCACCAACCTTGAAAGGACATTAATCAACATTATATGCAAAAACAAAAGACCCAGGATAGCCAAAACAACCCTATAAAATGAAAGAACTTCAGGAGGCATCACCATTCCTGATTTTAATCTCTACTACAGAGCTATCGTTCTGAAAACAGCCTAGTATTCGCGTAAAAATAGACAAGTAGAGCAACGGAATCGAATTGAAATACCTGATATTAACCCACACACCTATGAACACCTGATTTTCGACAAAACAGCTAAAATTATACAATGGTGCATGGACAGCATCTTCTACAAATGGTGCTGGCACAATAGGATGAGGTGGTGTGGAAGACGGCAGATAGACCCATGTCTGTCTCCATGCACAAAACTCAAGTCCAAATGGACCAAAGACCTCAACATCAATTCAGCCACATTGAACCTCTTAGACGAGAAAGTAGAAGGTACCCTTGAACAAATTGGTACATGAAACTGCTTCCTGAACATAACTCCAGGGGCACAGACACTGAGAGAAACAATTAATAAATGGTATTTCTTCAAACTTAGAAGCTTCTGTAAGGGAAATTACAAAGTGGACAAGACCAAACAGCAGCCCACAGACTGGGAAAAGATTTTCACCAATCCTATATCTGACAAAGGTCTGATCTCCAAAACAGAGAAAGAACTCAAGAAACTAGTCAACAAAACACCAAATAACCCCATTAAAAAATGGCGTACAAAATTGAAGTAACAATTCTCAATAGAAGAAATCAAAAAGGCCAAAAGACACTTAAGAAAATGCTGCACATCCTTAGCTATCAGGGAAATGCAAATCAAAAAATCTTTAAGATATCATCTTACTCCTGCCAGAATGGCTAAAATTAGAAACACCAATGATGACTCATTTTGGAGAGGATAAGGAGAAAGGGGAACACTCCCCCACTGCTGGTGTGAGTGCAAACTCATACAGCCATTTTGGAGATCAGTATGGCCGTTCCTCAGGAAAATGGGAATTAGTTTACCACAGGACCCGGCATTCCCCCTCTTAGGCATATACCCAAAGGATTCACATCCATACAACAAAGACATCTGTACAACTATGTTCATAGCAGCACTATTTGTTATATCAAGAACCTGGAAGCAACTTAGGTGCCCCTCAATTGAAGTAGATTTAATGAAGATGTGGCACTTCTACACAATGGACTACTACTCTGCAAAAAAAAAAAAAAAAAAAAAAAATAATGGTATCTTGAAATTCGCAGCAAGAAGATGGCACTTGATAAAACCACCCTGAATGAGGAAACTTAGTCACAAAAAGAGAAAAATAGTTTGTACTCCCTCATATATGGATTTTAGACCTAGATCAAAGGATCACCAGCCTATAATTCACACCACCAGAGGACCTAGCATACAAGGTAGATTCTAAGAGATTCATATAAAGTACCTCGCTGAACCGGGAAAGGACAAGTCCTGCAGAGCACAGGGGAAGCGGGGGGGGGGGCAGTGAATGGAGAGAGAAGTAGGAGAAAATGAGGGGGAGGAAAGGAAAACATTTGCGACTAGGAAGATTGAGCCCTGTTAGGAATAGTAGACAGGAGAGAGAGACAGAGAGAGAGAGAGAGAGAGAGAGAGAGAGAGAGAGAGAGAGACAGACAGACAGAGAGAGAGAGAGAGAGAGAGAGAGAGAGAGAGAGAGAGAGAGAAACAAAACATAAAAGAGGGAGCCAATATTGGTTTGGAGATAAAATTGAGCACAAAGTAAGGTCTAGAGAACTACAAGACTGCTCCCAACTAACAATTTGAGCTTCTGTGGAAAGGCTATCATAAATGCCCTTCCCGGAGAGTGAGATCAACAACTAACTTCTTCATGGAGCCCTCAACTAATGCCTGTTGGAAACAGAAGCAAACACCCATACATAAACACTGAGTCGAACTAGAACCCAGATACAGATGGAGAGGACAAGACCTTCCGCCAGAAACACATACAGACAGCTTACCTGATCAAGGAGGAGGTAACGGCCACTAGACTGATAGCTGGGAAGCCAGCATGGGACTAACTCAGGCCCCCCTGAATATGGGTCTCAGCCAGAAGGACTTAGCAGTCTAAGAGACCTCAGACAGTGGAGCCAGGATGTATCCCTGGTGCACAAAAGGACTTTGTGGACATATCTCCCATGGAGAGATAACTGCCTTAACCTAGAGACAGGAGAGAAGCCCTAGTCCCTACTTCACATCACCTGTCAGATCTACATGACCCCAACTGGATGGCATTCCCCTACATTTGTAATTGGGGTTGGGGATGGGAGGGGAGGGTGGTTAGAGTGCATGTGAGAGGGCAGAGAGGGTAAAAAGGAGGGTAGGAGGGAGGGAGGGAGGGAGGGAAGGAGAGGGAACTGGGATCGACATGAAAATATTAAATTAAAAAAAAATGCTTTGACTCCAAAATTTAAGTTGAAGGACAAGATAATGGGGAAAAGGATTTCTATTTTTGTTTCCACAGAAAATGAAAAGATGTGGATTCCTTCCAGACTAATGTGGCTTGATCAAGCCAGACCGCCTGAAACAGAGTATAAGGTGATCCTATATTCAAAACAGCTGGAAAAAACAGCCTGACAGACTACAGCCAGTATTTCTGAATCTTCTTCGAATCCCCCATGACAGCGCCCCTTACCAGCAGGAAGTAGTTTGAAAAGAACGATGCCCAAATTCCCAAATATTGTATATAAATATTTGTTTTCATTTAATTGGACTTTGTTATATAAAATAAAATAATAAAAAAATAGCATTTTGAAATTTCAGGGAAATAGAACTAAACTAGGCTATCCTGAGTGTGATAATTACCTAATTTACACATGCTTCAAAGGATTATTTTACTTATATATCATTTACTATTAACATGTATCAGTAAGCATAAACAAATGGATTACAGGATGAAAAGTAAAATACAACAAGCATAAAAAAAGAGAATTCCAGATCATGCTATAACACAAAAATCCATATATATATATGGATATATAGTATATATACACACACACAGACACACACACACACACACATATATATATATATAATTAAAAAAAGAATGCCATTTAGAGCATACACAAAATTAACTCCAAGTGTGAATACTCCCTTAGCCTAGACACAAGGAGGAGGGCCTGTGCCAAACCCAAATGTCTTGACAGGTTTTGATGAATCCTCCTAAAGAACTCAGCCTCCCAGAGAAATGTATGTGGGATGGGATGGGGAGGTCACTGGGGGAGGGAGGGAGAGGGAACTGGGAATGATATGCAAAATAAGATCTTTCTATTCATTTCTTAACAACAGAAGTTAAGTTATTTTGATGGCAAAAAAAAAAAAATGGTAATAACTCTGCATGTATCTGACCCCTAAATGTTAGATGTGAAGGGCAAAGCTTCTGGAAGGCACTGGACAAACTGAACCTCTCCTTCTTTGTTAACTTGCCATCCCTGTGCACCAAAAGCATAATGGAGCTGACTTCAAAGAATTTATTCACCTTGCTGCATAATCGAAATCCTTTCCACAGATGCAGCCCACAAAGAAAAGTATTCCTGGGCCACACCCTGGTTAGGGATGCTTCTAGGACCACAATAGACCTAACAGAACACTGAATTTGACAGAACATTCAAGCCCAGCGTCCTCCTGGAAGGCCTGCAAAACAGACATTCATGACTCCCCATACCACCCTCTGAATCCACTCACTCATCATGCTGCAGCTTCTGTTCTCCTCCATTCCCCAGCAGCACTCACAGAGCAGCAATCAATCCTCTGGTGCCTGTTCTGATATAAAAGCAAGCCTACTTATGTGGTAGTCTCAATTTTTCTAACGAAATGAGACTATTGTGCCTCGGTCCAGTTGGTACCTCGACCCACTATACATGATCCAGAAACTTTCCTTAACTTCTGGGGTCGAGATACTTTCAGCCATGTAAAAAGAGAACCGGTAACTGCCATTACCTTGGCTGTTATTCTAGCTCTTGGAGCTGCTGGGGTAGGGACAGGAACAGCCTCTCTAGTACAGACTAACTCCCATTTCAATCGACTCACAGTGGCAGTAGATAAAGATATTAAATAATTACAATATGGACTAAAAAATCTAAAGGATTCACATACTTCTTTAGCAGATTTTGTGTTACAGAATAGAAGAGGGCTTGATCTATTATTCTTGCAACAGGGTGGCCTTTGTGTGGCCTTAAAAGAGGAATGTTGCTTTTATGCTAACAAGACTGGCTTAGTGGAAGACAGCTTATATAGAGTACAGAAAAGTCTTGAGGAACATAAATGACAGAGGGAACAGGCAGAGTCCTGGTATAAAAACTGGTTTTCCACCTCCCCTTGGCTTTCTACCCTGCTTCCTTCTTTCCTGAGACCATTGGTGGGATTATAGCTTCTGCTGACTTTTGGGCCTTGGACATTCCTGAGACTAACTCAATTGAACAAAACTCAAATTGATTCCATACTCAAACAACCTATTCTTGTACACTACAATCTGTAGGGAGCCGTCCCTACATTCTCCATTACAAGATGGCGCTGGCATCCGGCTGGTGGTTGGCATAAATAAGCCTGTTGCACGTGTGCAAGGGGATTTCTCCAGTGCCTCTCCCGTGGCGTCTATTGGCCTGATGAGCGAGCAACCAGTCAGGGAGTGACACGTCCTAAGCGAGGCTGAGTTTCTATATAAGGGTGTGGGTTTTTGCTCCAGGGGTCTTCGCTCTGCAGTTGGTGTAAGCTTATGCTCTGCCTCTGAAGAAGCATTAAAGGTATTATCGCAGAAGGATGGTATCTGTGTGCCGCGTCGTTCTTGCTGGCGAGATGGTAGTGCGGGACAACCATCAGCTTTTGGAAAAGGAACAGGACTCCTCTGAGGAACCTGTTGAGGATGCTGACAATGCCAATTCTGATCTCCCTAGACAAGGACTTGATTTCACAGGACTAGAACAACAGAGGACCTGGTTCTCTCAAATATGGAGACATCAACGACGGGATTATCACAGTGCCACAAAGCAGATGCAAGCCTTCATCCTCGGCTGTATCTCCCTCAATGCGGGAGTAGCATAGGGCCGTGTCTGAGGAGCCCACTCATCTTGCCCGAGTTCCTTGCCTGATTTTTGACTATGTCCTTGAGTGCTGAGGGCAGGTGCACCCTATGTAGCCTAAGACAGAGGTCCTACCCATTCCTCACATAGTGGCAAGCCCATCCCCAGGGTCCCGATTGTGGGAGCCCACCGTATAGCCTAAGACAGACCCTCCATAAAAAATAATAAAATAGGGGGATATGTTGGGAGCTGGCCTTGAGTCACATCCTCTTGCAAAATAACGTATACCTTAAAACTCTAATTGAGCCTTATCTTGGTAAAGCAGAAAACTGCAGAAAAAGCGATCTGTTCCATTCAACCCAGGAACTGAGATAAACAGACACTTATGGTCTGATATTTATGTTCCATTCAACCCAGGAACTGAGATGAACTAAGACGCCAGGAACTGAAATAGGCAGACATCTAGGGTCTGATATTTTTGGCCTGGGAAAATACCAGAGCCCCAGAGTCAGCACAGCTACCCCTTCCCATTTCCTCCCTGCTTTGCTTTAAAAATCCCCTCTTTGTGCCTAATAAAGTGAGACCTTGACAAAGATTGCTTGGTCTCCTTCCTTCTTTCTCTCCCATTATTTTCAGGTTCTAGCCCACCTCGACCCACGAATAACTAGGCCCCACTGGTCGGGGCATTGGTGTTATTGTTGGTTTTGTTTGTTTGTTTGTTTGTTTTGAGACAGAGATTCTCTGTGCAATAAATAGCCTTCGTTGTCTTAGGAATATCTTGGTAGATCATACTGGCCTTGGTCTCACATAGACCTACTTTCCTGTTCCTCCTGAGTGCTGGGATTAAAGGTGTTAACCACCAAAATCTCATTCCTAATACAGATTTTACATTCCACATACGTTGCCTTCTTTAAGTTCTTTCAAATTCTGACTCCAGCTTATACGTTGAGAAATTTATAAAGTGACAGGATACTGCAAGTTGGGCCAGTAAGCAATATAAGCTTTCAATAGTTAAGATAGCACCATAATTATTTCATAGTACAGGAGTAACGTGAAACAGCAGGTCAAATTTTACTGGCAGGTCCTAAGGGAGAAGTGTCAGAACATTAGAAAAGAAGGGAAGGCAGAACAAAGAAATGTTGAAAGCTGGGATAGGGAGTGATTGCTTAAGCCATGCCATATTCTAAGTATGTTTCTTATGAGGAATAGCTTCTTGCATACTACTTCAATGGGAAAATGGAAGGAAATGGTAGACTCTAGAAAGTCAGCAGGAGTTACCATTCAATGGGACAAACTCAGGAGAAGGATACCCAAAAAGTGCAGTACAAGAGGAACACAGGGATTCCCAAAAACTTTACCAACTAAGCCTCCCAGTGGCCATGGGCCTAAAACCACAGCTTCATGTGGTGGGAAGAGTTTTGTTCTCATGATCTGAAGCAACCCCTCCACAAAGAACCTGGTGCCAGAAAATTGAATTTTACCCCAAGCATCTTCCTTGTTTTAAAGGTGGAGTTCTACTTTATTCTTGGTGGCTCAAGATCTGATGGAAAAAATGCTAATTCTAGAAACCCTGGGTGTTACTGGCACTGGGTTTCAGAAGGATCTATGTTCCTTCTCCATGAGCAAAGACCTAAACAGAAAGTCTTGCTTGATCTGTCCAGCTCTCAACACATCTCTGTTTTCTTTTCAAAAAGTTGTCACCTGTGCTCATCTTGCCCATATGACAGAGCTATGGTTTTCTCTAGAAGAAAATGGATGATTATGGCACAACAGCACATAATGCTCTTTGGAATCCAGTAATGCAACCTTGTACAACTTGTAAAAGCCCTACTCAATGTTATGGAGGTGTTCCTTGGGGGTTTGTAAATCGTTGGTTTCTCCATTGCCATGGTTTGGAGCCAAATGTCTGGAGTATCCTGTTGAATAAATTTGTATTTTTTCATCCTATTCTGTAACATGCCTGGTTAGGACACAACTCTTTTTTTTTATTTTTTAATTTAGGGGCAGCACTATCTCAGCTAAATATTTTTTTTTGTGACTCACTATATTGCAAGAATTGGTAAATCCTTTATATCAATAATTCCACTCCTCTACATCACAGCTCAGTGGGAGAACGTAATCCAACACAAGAATGCCATTTACAGATGTGTGTATTTTCCCTTTGTTTTAAACTATCCCTTAGGAAACAGAGGCAGGCAGTTAACTATGAGATTGTGGCTAGCTTGCTCCACATAGAAAATTCCAGATCATGCTATAACTGAGACTCCATATATATTAATTAAGAAAAAGAATGCCATTTAGAACATACACAAAATTAACTCCAAATGTGGATACTCCCTTAGGCTAGAGACAAGGAGGAGGGCCTGTGCCTAATCCAAATGACTTGACAGATTTTGATGAATCCTCCTAAAGAACTCAGCCTCCCAGAGGAATGTGTGGGGGATGGGATGGGGAGGTGGCTGGGGGAAAGAGGAGGATGGGAGAGGGAACTGGGATCGATATGTAAAATAAGATCTTTTTATTTATTTTTTAACAACAGAAGAAAAGTTATTTTGATGGCAAAAAAAAAAAAATGACAATAACTTTGCATGGATCTGACCCACAAATGTTAGATGTGAAGGGCAGAACTTCTGGAAGGCACTGGACAAACTTCTTGGTAAGTTGCTAACCCTTGCACCAAAAGCATAATGGAGCTGACTACAAAGAAGTTTATTCACCATGCTGCATAATCGAAATCCTTTCCTCAGAAGCAGCCCACATGGAAAAATATTCCTGGGCCACACCCTGGTTGGGGAAGCTGCAAGAACCACAATGGGCCTAACAGAACACTGAATGTGGCAGCACATTCCAAACCAGCCTCCTCCTGGAGGGCCTGACAAACACACTTTCATGACTCCCCATCCTACCCCCCCCCATCCTGACACTCACCATCCTACAGCTTCTGTTCTCCTCCATTCCCCACAGCAGCACTCACAGAGCAGCAGTCAATCCTCTGGTGCCTGTTCTGATATAAAAGCAAGCCTGCAGCATGGCTCCAGGAAGTCTCCTTCCAGACCTCAGACTGGAGGGTTGGCTCAATGTCCCTGATTGGCTAATGAGGCTTGAGTGACAGGAGCTCTTCCTCAAGGGTTAGAGTGTGCTTAAAGACACAGCAATCCCAGCACCTCCTTTGGCCCTGGATTTTACTCTAGACCTAGACATTTCAGAGATCTGCACAATAGGAACTTATTTGTTTTTTTTTTTTTTTTTTTTTTTTTTTTTTTGGTGTGGCTCCTTCCATCCTGTGCCTTGCTCACTAAACTGTGCTGGTGAATTCCTTCCTAATTATTAATATTAATCTTGTTCTTGTTTTCTAGTAGATTTTTTTTCATTAACTGTCTATTGTTTCATTGCTTGCTTATTTATTTATTTATTTATTTATTTATTTATTTATTTTGGTCTTTGAAACAGAGTTTCCCTTTGTGGCCCTGCTGTCCTGGAACTTACTCTGTAGACCACGCTGTCCTCAAACTCAGAGAGATCCACTTGCATCTACTTCCTGAGTGCTGCAATCAAAGGCAAAAGCCACCACAGCCTAGTCAGACACAGATTTCAATGTCACTTACCAATGTCACTAATAGACAACCTAGCTCTCTTCCTGCAGTGCACAAGTACAAACTCTCTTTCTCACTCCATGCAATATGCAGAGCTTACACCGATCATTACACGATGCAGACTGAAATGATTCTCTTCTTCAACCATAAACACATCTATACAAAAACAAACTTGCTTTAAGAATAGAGTGTGGAGCTATGCAGTAGTTAGGCATAGATGACAGGCCATGGTGGAGCACACCTTTAATCCCAGCACTTGGGAGACATAATCAGGTGGATTTCATGGCTACCCCAGGGTACACCAGATTTATCCAGTCTAAAAGAGAAAGAGAGACAAGTGGTGCCTCATTCATTTATCCCTGAACTTGGGAGGTAGTTATGGTTGGAGGAAAGAGAAATATAAGGGGGAAGAAGACAAAAGATCATTGTTTTCTGAGGGAAGGATCCTAGAGTCAAAATAGCCCGCCCCTTTGGTCTGAGGACTCAGTAGAAGTGAGAGCTAGGGCTTGGCTGCTTTGCTTCTCTGATCTTTCATCATTAATCGCATATCTGAATCCTGGTTTTGATTATTAAGAACAACTAGAAGTAGCTTTACAATTTCCAGTGCAGTGTGTCGAAGCTAAACTATAGTGTATAAGATTAGAATTTATGGCAATAATATTCATGGTACTAATCTTTACCATTTTATCAAGTTTATTGCTATATTTTGTATGTATGAGTTTGAGAGAAAATGGTTTTTATAAGTATACAGGTTACAGATGTAGATAATTATGTGAAGTTGAATGTCAGTATCTGAACTCTTGTCATCCCCCAAAAGATGTGCTGAGTCTCTTGCCAAGATACACAACATGTTTTATCTGATGAGCCAAAACTCTTTCATGGATTAACAATAAAACCAAAATGAATAAAGAACTAAATAATGGTCTTTAGGAACATGAAGTATCAGAATTTAAGATCCTATACATGGTTAGTTTTTAACATGAAATGAATACAGTCCAATGACAATAAACAACAATTAATAACAAAATGGAGATTACAAAGGCACATTAACAATTTATTTTGGAAATACCCAGAATGCTCAATGGAATTATGAAAACAAGATACACAAACTGATATAATATGACTTTTATACTTACCACAAAGTAACAACAATAAAATATGTATATTCTTTGTAAAAGAATAAAAGAGATAGAGAGAATAACCCAAGAGCAAAGGTCAAAATATATCAACTATTGATATAAAGTACAAAAGAAATTTAGCCATGAAAAGTGTGATCTTGACCAATGTTATCCAAATACCTATGAATCCAAGTGTAAAGAGATTAAATAAACACAGACTTCAACACTACAATTAAATCGATTCAAAGTGACCCTTCAACACTATGACCCTGCAGCTAGGGATATCTATTCCAAAGACAGGATGTCCCTGCTCTAGAGCTCTCTATGCAAAAGGAGCTGATCTTCTGCTATTGCTCTGCAGACCTTTATGCCCCTTTATGGATTCAGGTAAACTAAGCCCCACTGATGCCCATTCCACAAACAACATGGAAGAATAATTTAAAATCTGCTTCCTGCCAAGAGATTTAAGCCCAAGATGAAGAACCTGACCTAACTCTCTGTCCCAAACCATACAAACCTGAGAAATCTCTGCAGAACAAAGACTCATTTTGTACACTGGAATTAAACTTCACTCAGTACAATATTGTAACTCTTGGTAGCAGAGAGTTAAAAACATTATAATCTTGTATTGCTGAGAGACATCCGCATCACCACTTTTTACTACTTTCTAAAATATTTATAAGGCAAACCTGAAAGTGGAATGGAATATTCAGAATTTCAAGAAATCAGACCTTCAGTTATCCAGCGTCAGCCCCCAATGCACACCAACAGCATTGCATGCATGTGCACACTGGACAAGCAACACACCCTCCCATGCCAGGGCTGCAGAGTCTCCCCCAAACCAAGAAACACATGGAGAGGAAGGCTCAGAGGACAAGGGTAACTGCCCAGGTCACCACATGGACCAAAAGAACCCCAGTCTGTCTCATGGTCCATATAAATTTTGCAGAAATGACATCTGAGCAGACCTGCTTTGAAAACCCTACACTCAGAATTGTGTAACCTGTGTTCTTCCTTACAACTCGATAGAGCATAAGGAAAAGAGAATCATGGAACGAAGCCTTCTCAGAGTCCAGCATTACCTGGGACCACTCAGTTGGACCTAAAATTTTGCAGCCCACTACCAGGGAATCAGAAATCAATGACTCAGATTGTATAGGCCTTGTAGCTCTGTACAACCCACCCTTCAGATAGTGGCCTATTCCAGAAAGTTTGTGTTTTAGTATACATTCTTCTACTATCCTGGAAGTCAAGCTGCTCATTATGAAAATCACAGTGACCTTTCTGTGCACATCTTGTTACATACTCATTGCTCCTGGTCAGTAACCTTTAACCTCATAGCTAGGAAATACTGCAGCCAAATGTATGCCACCTTCCAATATTCACTGTGTTTAATGTGAAACTCCTGTTTAAGAAGAGCAGGCTGTGAATTAGAGTACATTGAGTAATCATAGTAGGGCTTGTGGGCAGAAAAGTGTAAGTGGATATGATGTAGTTATGACCTAAAATAAAAAAAAAATATTTTGAAAAGCTGAAAATAGCTTCATGGCCATGTGCTCCAGAGACTAAGGGTTTCAATAAGAGCACACCAAGTATTCCTCAAACCTTTTCTCTCAGATTGTACATCCAAACCCACAAAACATAACAGTCCTGTTACATAGTCCACAAGAGTTCACCCAGACTGGTTTTGGCTGAATAATGTAATTATCACAATTTGTATACATGATAAGGTCTCTCCTCTCTCCAGAATCTTGATAGCCCTCATCTGTGGATTCCAAGATACAGCCCACAATTATGAATGTATGGATGTATACAATCCACAATTATGGATTATCTAGGAATGATTACGTAATTCCACATTGCTTACTTCAACTACTGTTGAAGGAAGAAATCTCAGCTTCCATCCTGCCTCTATCTTTCTGCACTGTGACTCCAGCAGTATCCAAGTGGGCCATGAACTCAATCCTTGCACAAATCCCTCTCCATTTATAAGTCCCCACAATAATCAGACATCTGGGGAGTCCACTCATTTTCTGGACTATTTTCCTTCTCACTGACCAGTCAAGGGCCAGGCAGGAAGGAAGTGTAGGTTTTTCTTCCCAGCAGAGTACATGAGAAGCAGGATTAGGAGTTCAAAACAATTCTCAATTATATAGCATAAGACAACCCAAAGTTACAAAAGACTTTGCTCTACTCAGGAATCAATAATAAACATCACTTGAGAAAAGGAATGGAATAAGTAAAATCTAAGAAACATAGGAGAGCAGCAACATAGAGATACAAGCAGTAATGTGTTTAAAGAAGACATTTAAAAAGATGCCAATAGCTGGGTGGTGGTGGCACATACATTTAATGCTAGTGCTCAGGAGGCAGATGGAAGCCTATCTCTGTGAGTTCGAGACAAGCCTGGTCTATAAGATATAGTTGAGGGACAAGCTGCAGAGTCACAAAAAAATGGGGTCTCAAAAATTAAATAACAAAAAATTAAAAAGAAAAAAGCTAGATAAACAGACACCATCCTTGGCTAGAGGCCTCACTTGAAGAAGGCCAGGCCCCAGCTAGATCCACATATCAATGCCACCATCCTGAGTCCATGGTGCTGGATGCTTGTCCCTATCGCTGGGCCTCTGCTAGAGAGAATTCAGAAGGAGAGTGCCAGGTCCTGGCTAGATCCGCATATCTACGCAGGAACATCTTGAAACACTGTGTACCAGGATCTATGACCCCCATTGCCAGGACTCTGCTAGAGGTGAGTCCGGGATTGCGTGGAATTCCCCAAACCCCCTAACCTAGAAACTCCCTGGACTGGCTCCAGATCATGGTCCACTTGTGGCTTGTTTACAGCTCAAAAACAGATAGGAAATAGATAATCTAACTTCAACAGAATCCAAGGGAAAAACAGGGAAAATATATATACAAAACCACTGTCAAAATCAAATTGTAAACAAAAAACCATTAACGAACAATGGCCCTTACTTTCCCTCAATGTTAATGGTATTATCTCACTTATAAATAGAGAAAGGCTAACAGAATAAATACTTAAACAGAATCCATCCTTCTGCTGCACAAAAGAAACACATCGAAGCTTCAAAGATAGACATTACTCAGGGTAAAGGGCTTGGAAAAGATCTTCCAATGAACTGGATCCAAGAAGCAAGCAGGTCTAGCTATCTGAATACCTAACAAGTTAGACTTCAAAGCAAAATCAATCAAAAGAGATGAAAACAGTCATTTTTTATTCATCACAGGAGAAATCCTAAGCACAAAACCTCAATTCTGAACCTCCATGCCCCAAATACAAACGCACCCACATTCGTAAAAGAAATGGTACTAAAACTCAAACCTCACATGAAACCACACACACTTATAGTGGGAGACTTCAACAACCCACTCTCACAAATAGACAGGACCACCAGTCAGAAACTTTACAAAAAACAAAAGAATTAACAGAAGTTATGTCTCAGTTGGGTTTCACAGACATCTATTGAACGTTCCATCCAAACAGAAAGAATATAAATTCTTCTCTGCTCCACATGGAACATTCTCTGAAATTGACCATATACTAGGCAACATAAATATCCTCATCTGACATAAAAACATTTGAATATTACCCTGTATCTTATCAGACCTCCATGCTTGAAAATTGCCATTCAATAAAAACAACAACAAATCACAGAAACCCTACATACTCATGGAAACTGAATAATGTTCAATTTCAACATACTTGGGTCTAAGAAGAAATAAAGAAATTAAGGAATTCATAAAATTCAATGAGGTTGTGGATCCAACATACATGAATTTATGGAATACCTTGAAAGCACTGCTATGAGTGAAGTTTATTACATCAAGTGTCCATATGAAGAAAACGGATCAGAGACACATTAGAGAACTAACAACACAACTGAAAACCTTAAGACACAAATAAAGCAAACTCAACCCTCAGGAGTAGGCCCCATTATCAATTTTTGGGCTGAAAACAATAAAGTAGAAAACAGGAAAACAATACTAAAAAACAAAAAATCAATGCAATAAAGAGTTGTTTTTTTTTTTTTTTCAGAAAATTAACAAGTTTGACAAACCTTTATCCAAACTATACAACAAGCATAGAGAGAACATGAAAATTAAAAAAAATCAGAAACAAAAGGGGGTACATAACAATAGACACGGAGGAAATCCAGGCAATTTTGTGGTCATATTTTGCAAACTTATACTCCACAACATTTGAAAAGTCAAAGGATATGGACAAATTTCTGGATAACACTTACTTAACAAAATTAAATCAAGAATAGACAAGCAACTTATATTGACCTATAAAAACTAACAATGTAGGAGCCATCATAAAAAGCCTTCCAACATAAAAAAATCCCAGAGCCAGATATCTTCTTCAGTGAAGAATTCTACCGAAAATTCATGTAAGAGCTAATATTAATTCTACTGAAACTGTTCCATAAAATAAAACAGAAGTTTCTTTACCAAACACATTTTTGAGGCTACAATCACCTTGATACCCATTCACACAAAGACACAACTAAGAGAAAATCACAGACCAATATCCCTCCTGCACATTGATGCAAAATACTCAAGAAAATATGGGAAAACCAAATCCAAGAATATATCAGAAAAATCATCTATCATGATCAAGTAGGCTTCATCCTTGGGTGGCAGGGATGGCTTCACATATGAAAATATATCAAATATACCACTATATAAACAAATTGAAAATGAAAAATTCACATGATCATCTCCCTAGATGTAGAAAACAACCTTTGACAAAATTCAACATCCTTTCATGTTAAAGGTCTTGGAGATATCAGGGATAAAAGGAATTTATATAAACATAATGAGAGCAATATGTAGTAAACAAAGATCAAATATCAAGCTGAATGTAGAGAAGCTTAAGGCGATTCCTCTAAAATCAGGACAAAGACTAGGCTGCCCTCTGTCTCCATCTCTTCATTATTGTATTTGAAGTGTTAGCTAAAGAAATAAGACAAGAAGGATATCAAGAGGATACAGATTGAGAGGAAGAACTCAATCTTTCCCTATCTTCAGAAGATATGATAGTTTAAATAAGCAACCAAAAAACTCTACCAGGGTAATCCTACAGCTGAAAAACACATTCAGCAATGTATCATCATACAAAATAAACTGTAAAAAAAAAAGATCGTATCCATTCTATATTCAGACAACAAAGGGGCTGATAAAGAAATCAGAGAAAAATCACCCTGTACAATAGCTACAAACAAAAAAAGTACCTTGGGGTAACACTTATCAAACAAGTGAAAGACCTATATAATAATAATTTGTTTCTCTACAAAAAGAAATTAAAGAAACCACTAGAAAATGTAAAGATCTCCCAATCTCATGGATAGGTAGAATAAACATAGTAAAAATGGCAATATTTCCAATGGCAATCAACAGATTCAATGCAATATTTATTAAAATGCCAGCACAATACTTCACTGACCTTGAAAAGATAATAATTAACTTTATATTGAAAAAACAGGGCTTCTCTCCTGTCTCTAGATTAAGGCAGTTATCCCTCCATGGGGGATGTGTTCGCAAGTTCCTTTTGTGCACCAGGGATACATCCTGGCTCCACTGTCTGAGGTCCCTTAGACTGCTCAGTCCTTCTGGCTGTGACCCATATTCAGGGGGGCCTGAGTCAGTCCATGCTGGCTTCCCAGCTATCAGTCTGGTGTCCTGATAGCTCCTCCTTGTTCAGGTAAGCTGTCTGTATGTGTTTCTGCTGCCTGGTCTTGTCCTCTCCATCTGTATCTGGGTTCTACTTCAACTCAGTGTTTATGTATGGGTGTTTGCTCCTGTTTCCATCATATGGAATTGGGGTGGGGAGATGGGAGGGGAGCCTGGTTAGAGTGCATGTGAGAGGGCAGAGAGGGTAAAAGGGAGGGAAGGAGGGAGGGAGAAGGGGAGACAGGGAGGAGGGGAGGGAGAGAGGGAGAGAGTGAGAGGGAACTGGGATCGAAATGTAAAATAATAAATTAAATAAACAAAAAAAATTCTTTGACTCCAAATAGTTCAAGGACACGTTACTGTGGAAAAGGATTTCTACATTTGTTTCCACAGAAAATGCAAAGATGTGGATTCCTTCCAGACTAATATGGTTTGATCAAGTCAGACCACCTGAAGCAGAGTACCAGGTGATCCTACATTCAAAACAGCTGGACATGCAGCCTTACAGACCACAGCCAGGATTTCTGCACCTTCATCGAATCTCCCATGACAGCGCCCTTTACCAGCAGGAAGTAATTTGGAAAGAAGGGTGCCCAAATTCCCAAGTATTGTCTATAAATGTTTTATTTTTTTCATTTAAATGGACCTGGTTATATAAAATAAATAAATAAAATGGAAAAAAATAAAACATCTGTGAGCAAGAAAAAAAAAAAAAAGAAATAAAGAAAAACAAAAGAATGAGAATAGCCAAAACATGTATTATAAAGGAACTTCAAGAGGTATCATTATCCCTGACTTTAAGATCTACTACAGAGCTATAGTCATGAAAACAGCCTGGTATTAGCACAAAGATAGACAAGTACCTCAATGAAATTTAATAGAAAATCTTGATATTAACCCACACACATATGAGCACCTGAATTTGACAAAACAGCTAAAAGTGTACACTGGGATAAGGAAAGCATCCTCAACAAGTGGTGCTGGTACAACTGGATGATGGTGTATAGAAGACTGAAGATAGATCTATGTGTATTGTCATGCAAAAAACACAAGTCCAAATGGATCCCTCCATAAATCCATCCACACTAAACCTCTTAAGAAAAAAACAAAAAACAAAATTAGATGTACTCTTCAACAAATTGGTACAGGAGACAGCTTCCTGACAATAACTCCAGGAGCATAGACACTGAGATCAACAACTAATGAATGGGACCTATTCAAACATAGAAGTTTCTCTAAGGCAAAGGACACAGTGGACAAGACCCAAGAGCAGCCCACAGACTGGGAAAATATTTTCACCAATCCTACATCCGACAAAGGGCTGATCTCCAAAATATACAAAGAACTCAAGAAACTAGTCAACAAAACACCAAATAACTCTATTAAAATGGGGTATAGAACTGAATAGAGAACTCTAAATAGGGGAAATAAAAAATGATGAAATACACTTAAGAAAGTGTTCAATATCTTTGGCTATCAAGGAAATGCAACTTAAAATAACGTTAATTTACCATCTTACTCCTGTCAGAATGGCTAAAATTAGAAAAAGCAATGACAACTTATGCTTTGCAGGTGGAACTGCAAACTTGTACAGCCATTTTGGAGACTAGCATGGCTGTTCCTCAGGATAATGGGAATCAGTCTGCCACAGGACCACGTAACCTACCTCTTATGCACATACCTAAACGATCCACATCAATGGAACCAAGACTTGTGCTCACATATGTTCATAGCAATATTATTTATAATACCCAGAAACTGGAAGTGACTTAGATGCCCCTCAACTGAAGTATGGATAAAGAAGATGCGCCACATTTATACAATGGAATACTACTCTGCGGGTAGGGAAGGGGAAAACAATGGAATCTTGAACCTCACAAACAAGTGGATGGAACTTGAAGAAACCATCCTGAATGAGGTATCCCAGTCACAGAAAGATAAACATGGGATGTATTCACTCATATGTGGATTTTATACATAGTGCAAAAGATAACCAGCCTACAAATCACACTGCCAGAGAAACTAGGATACAAGGAGGATTCTAAGAGTTTCATATATGGTCACTCACAGAAGCAGGAAGAGACCCGGTCCCCAGAGCATATGGGAATTGGCGGGTAGTGAGTGGAGAGTGAACTAGCAAAAGGAACAAAGTAGGAGAGTAAAGAACATTGGACTATGAAGATTTGGTCAGGGGACGAATAGACTTGAGAAGAGAAGAGAAGAGGTTAGCTAGGAGAGGAGAGGAAAGACTATAAAAGAGGGAGCCATTATAGGATAGAAGAGGAAACTGAACCTAGAGAAATGTCCAGAGACCTACAAGACCACAAGTAACAATTTGAGCAACAGTGTAAAGGCTACCATAAATTCCCTTCCCTGACAATGAGATCAACGACTAACGTATCCACCAGCATGGAGCCCGCATCTAGTAGCTGATGGAAACAGAAGCATACATGCATAACTAAACACTGAACCGAACTGGAATCCAGATGCAGTGAGGGAGAACAAGACCACACTGCAGAAACACATAGACACAGCTGACCTGAACATGGAGGAGCTAATGGGGCTCCAGACTTATAGCTGGGAATCCAACATGGGATGGACACAGACCCCTGAACATGGGTCTAAGCTAAAAGGATTGTGCAGTCTAAGGGACTTCAGGCAGTGGAACCAGGAAATATCCCTGTTGCAAAAAGGACATTGGGGGAAAATCCCCATGGAGGGATACTCCTTTAACCTTGAGACAGGAGAGATATTTTAGTCCCTACTTCAAATGACTTGAAAGATTTAGATGACCCCTCCTGGAAGGAATCACCCTATGTGTATAGTGTCCGTTGGATGGGAGGGGAGAGTGGCCAGGGGCTCTGGAAGTTGGGAGGGGGAGGAGTGTGTAAGTAAGGTGGAGTGAACTGGTTTGATATGTATAAAAAATTTTAAAAATTAAAAACATTAAAAAGATACCAATGTAATTTTCAAAAAAATAAAGTTAACATATTTTAATAACTTAAATATTTTTACCTCTATTGACTTTGAAATATCACACTTCCACAGAGAGAACATCACTTCCACCACAAGTTCTAATAGATCATAATAATAAAAACTCACAGTAACCTATCAGGGAGGGGAGGATGAAAACTGAAGGATCACAGATTCAGAGCATCTGGCTACTAGAGTTCTTTTCTCTACCTATTCTCAGACAAGCCATGTGCTCCTGTCCTCACACTGCCTCCTCAGATTGACTGCTTTCTCTTCGATCCCTCAAACTAACTGCTCAAACAAAATCATCTCACTGCATGCTCTTCTGTCTCCTCTACCTTATCTTCCTCTCTCTGTCCAGCTGTGTCAATCCTATCTCAAAATCCCTACTGTGGAGATTCAAGGCCTGATTCCCAAGTCCTGGGACCACCTTAGTGTGAGCTGTTTTTCATTTAGACAGACTTTTTGTCTAACAAGTGACATAGTGTGTGTTTCTAACTACTGATTTAGTATGTGCGGATAACTAGTGACTTAGCTGTGCAGCTGACTAAATACATAGAAATACATAGGTGTATGGCTAACTACTGTCTCTGTGTGTCTGGCTGACTATTTTCTTGGTGTTTGTGGCTAGCTAGTGAATTAGATGTGTGGCTGACTAGTGACTTAGTATGGGTGGGTAAGTAGTGATATATTGTGTGTGGCTAACTAGAGACATAGTGACTGTGGCTAACTAGTAACCTAGCTTTGTGGCTAACTATTGACTTAGTCAATGTGGTTAGTTACTGCTTAGGCAATGCTAGCCACAGAACGATCCTGCCTTTCATCTCAACCTTCACAAACTGTACACTTACATACTCTGGTCTGTGTTCAAACACATGACAGATTAAAACATGCTGGGAAATTAAAAAATCACTCCCCCTACCACAATCATGTACTTTTTTCAAAGTGGTGAATCCAGCACCTGGTTGCTTACCCTGAATCCTCCTGCAGTGTAAACAATTTTCCTTATTCTGGTCTGAAGGCAGAAGCAATGCTCCACATGCAAATGATTTTCCTGTGACTGCACTGGATAGTTGGCTTCCTGACTCTAATGGAAAATTTAAATCTCTTAGGTGTTACAGTAATTATGAATTTGAAGGTATAGTACAGAAGACAGCAAGGCCATTGCTTTGGAAAGTAACAGCATGCAACCAATTCCACTTACATCAACATAAGAGATTGTCTCATAAACATTCTTCTAACATGATGAAATTGCATATATTCTAGCATTAATATGCCTTCCCAGGGAGAAGTCACTTCACCCACAAAGGAGATCCATAAACACAAATATTTCTAACATAACATGTATCTATCTCTGGAAAATAATCAGAGAGGAGCCAGCCTAGACATAGTTTGAATTTCATATATGATATCTTTTTTAAATGGATTTTAAGTTCAAGCTCAATTTTATACATTGAACAATTTCAGTAGGGATTGGAGCATGTCTAGCTATTTAGGGAGATGGGAGGATTAAACAGCAAATGTGTTCCCAGTATTGTTCCTAAAGGCCACCAGATACCTGAAACTGAAGGACCTGTTCCACATATAGGATCCTGAGGTGAACGTGATGGGGAATGAGATAGATAGGAAACATAGAAGGTAGAAAAGATTTTTAAACAAGCTGGGATGGCTAGATGTGTCCCATGACAAGCTTCTTAAGGAGAACAGACCCTTGTATACTATTTCCACAGACGAAATGGAAGCAAAGGGTACACTTACGTGAAGTAAGTTGAAACCCAATCAATGGGACAAACTCAGGAGAACACTAAAACAATGCAGTGCTAGCAGAATACAGGGTATCACATGATCATTGCTGACTAATCCCACAGTGGCCTTGGGACTTAGAAGCAAAGCTCTATATAGTTTATATCTATAGATCTGAAGCAACCTGTCCACAATGGCTTTGTTCCATACAATTACCAGTTTCCCATGCAAATACCTGGTTTTTGACAAGGTTCTCTGTTTTATTGTCAATACACCAGGCCCTTAGGAAAAGCTTTCAAGGCCTAGTTCCCAGGCTGTTACAATCTCTTCTAAGAATGTTTCTCATCCCTGCATGAGGACCTAAGTGAAAGCTTTGCTTTATCAGGAATCTCATACATCATTGGTTTGCTTTTTAAAATCTGGTGTCCTATTGCCACTCTGTTAGAACTATGCTTTTCTGGAGAAGAAAACTGCAACTATAAAATATAATAAATTTTAAGGTTGCTTGTGACCCTGTAAAAGCATTCTGAGCAGCTTGTTACAGGGCAGTTCTATGATAAGGGTAAGGGACTAGATGCTGTTTTAAAACAGGAGTTGCTTCTTTGTAATGGTTTGGAGTCAAAGTTCTGGAAAATCATGGTGAACAAATATGTATCTAGGATTCAAAATTCAAACAGGACTGGTCAGCATACACTTATCTGTGTGTGTTTTAGAGGCAGTAATACCTCAGTTAAATTCTACTTTATGAGACATAATATCTTCAAAGCATTTGTAAATCCTTTGTGTTACAAATTCTACTCCTGTAAATCACTGCTCAATAGTGAAGTGCTACCCTTACATGAGATGTCTTTTACAACATGCAGAAAATTTACAATAAATGGATCTTACACATAAAATTAAAATGCAAATTGTTGAACTTCTAAAATGTACTTAACTAAAAGGCCTCTGGAAGTTTGTTGCCATGATTTCAGTGGGTGCACCTGAAGTATGTAGAAGTTTACTTAAAAGAGGTTTCCATACCCACCTCCCTGCTCCCAGTGCTCAAAGAAGGTACAGCCCACAGAGTAGTTATTTGGAGGACTGCATGAGAACTCAGGGGACAGGTAGTCTGGCTATAGTTTCCCAGCCAGATCCAGGGAATACCCACCACACTGGATCCATCACCTCACCATCTCCCACTATCTATAAGGACAGCAGCCCCTCAATCATCATGCTGTTGTTTTCCAGTTTTCCCTTCCTCAAAGCACAGCACACAAAATGACTGGCTCCAGTTTCTCTTCAAATCCAGACCAGAAGGGCCCGAATTACTTTTGATAGGCACATCACAAAGGGGCCTAATCGGTTAGTAAGGCCTGAGTAATAAAAGCACCTCCCAGGTGGTTGCAGAGTGCTTAAGGACAAATTCCAATGGTTACTGTTTGCCTTCTACCCCAGACAAAGTCTTTTTTATATCAGCACTGATGTGCATTTCTATAGCTATTGTCCTATAGCTGACCCGTGTTATCTTTCTGTATTATACAGGCATTTTCCTTTATTCCTCCTAGACACAGTGTGGCTAGCTAACTATACTTTCTTAAATGGATTGAGTGATTCTAGGTGAAAAAGTTGAAGGGAGCTCCAAATATTCATTAACTACCACACAGAAATTTGGAGATACAAAAAAGTGTTATTTGTTATTTTATTTAACACTGAGTTTAGTTGAACTAAATTTACTTTTTATCTGTTTGTCACAGGAAGTTGAGACATTCAGGACAGAAAAGCAGGGACCAGATCTCAAAAAAAAGATAAATGATCTTTCTCGTGGCACAATGCCAGATGATGGCTCAATAGATGTAGAATTTTATCCCTGAAACTCACAGAAAACACTTGGCAAAGACATAATAATGAGAAATGTAGTCTTAATAGAAAATTGAATATGTACAGAGGAATTAAACTAGGAAGTATGTATTTGTGAGCAATATTGTTAGCCAATACATCTTCAGTGAACAGATAAAAAACAAAACAAAACAAAAACCCACTGCATTAATCAAGGTTCTCTGCATGAAAAGGAATGTAGGATGAATCTCACCATATACATAGAAAGTGGATTTATTAGGATGTCTCATAAGCTGTCATGTAGTTAGTCCAACAAAGGTTACCTACTAATGGGAACCTGAAGAGTACAGCAGTTTTTAATTTATCAGGATGGATGTCTCAGCTGGTCATTATACATCATAATTCCAAAAAAGTAGGCTCGAATGGTAGTAAAAGAATAAACTTGTACCCAGAGCAAGGGTAAGTAGCCAAAGAGGGAAAGCTTCCTCCTTCAATACCATTTATACATGTAGGCTACCACCAGAAGGTTGATCTGATTTTTCCTTTATGTGATTTTGTTTTGTTTTTTGTTTTCAAAACAGGGTTTATCTGTGCAGCACTTAAACTCATTCTGTGGGTTTGGCTAGCCTCAACCTAAGCAAAATGAGGCAGCCTCCTGTGTCCTGGGATTAAACATTTGCACTGCCACCAAGGTAGATCTTATCATCTGTTTGGATACAAGACTTCTGTATGGCATTGGCAGTCCTGGAATATATTCTGCCAGTCTGAAGTTTCTCAACTCCTAAATGGGAATCCGTTCCAACTTGTCATGAGTTCAAAGTGCTCCAATAACTCCTATTATCCTTAAGATATTATCTTTCCTGCTACAGGTCAACTGTGACTTGATGAATGTCTCCTCCCTAAATAGCAATGATTTGGGAGTAGACAGTTTAACCACCCTGAAGGAATAAGTGCAGCAATGGGATGCCTGAAGGCACATAGTATGTGCAATTATGGAGTGCCTTTAGCATTAGTGGAAGCAATTTCTGTTTTCCCTGTATACATATTAATAGATGTCCCCTTCCATTGCCGCACGTTTGTTTGACTCCTTAAGTTTGGTGTATGAATAAAATGGAGCTTTCAGTATTGACTGAATCTGCCTGCCTGACATCATATTATGTCTCTATTGTCCTTTCATCAATGATAGCTAGTCTTCCACTTGTCCACATTCATGGACTGAGAAATGGACATGGGCCTGAGCTGCTGTTTCTGATTACAGTCCTACAAAATGATATTTGTGTGGAGATCATAAGTGAACTTTGTGGGGTCCACTTTTGGCCTACCACCAGGGCAAATGTAGACTCATAAAATTCTCATTTTCCAGGGAGTCACATTGTAGAAAAAGTATTGATTCTTTTAAATGAAAATGTCTCTATGAAAAAACAAAACAAAACATTTAATTCTTATATGAACACCTTATAGCAGAAACAGGAACCGAGTATATGGGAGTGTTTTAGAGATGGAAAAAATTCCATATTTACCTTTGTTATTTGTTTTGCATTCTAAGTCTATTAAGACACTTGGTTTTCTTTTTTCATAAGTACTCAAACTGAATGAATATGTTTTAAATTTCCATTAATTTTACTTTTGTATTTTTTCTCTTCTTTTTAAGTATAGTATTACTGTGACATCCTGTCTTAAATAGAACTCACATTATAGATTAGTCTGTCCTAGCACATGACAGATATCTGTCCACCTTGAATCCAGAGTGCTGGCATTGTAGTTTGGCTTGTCAACAGATAAGTTAGTTCATTAGCTTGGCTCACTTATGATGAATGACTGAGCCTGATTGTTAGTGTAGCCAGACAACAGGCTCTGGTCCTAACTTCAGTAACATAAGATGGTATCCATTAAGTGCAGGTTTTCTGCCTCAATGTCCATTGTCTTCCAAATATGGGAAATATTATTTTTCCTTATCATTTAGTCTGTTAAAACTCGCCAAATGCCTTGGAAGGGTTCTATCTTTTACTGCTAATGGTGACAGCCAAGTTCACAGAGAAAAGAGGTTTTTTTTTTTTTATACAGTTAAGTGTAATTCTTCATGTTATTCATCACATCATTCTAATGTCTCACTAAGTATACTTGAAGCTGTGAAGCCAGTCATAGTGGCAGATGCCTTTAGTAATGGTTCTTAGAGAGTGGAGGTAGGAATTATAGGATTTCACAGTCACCCAAGATGAAAGTGGTCCCTGGGGTATGGTTTTCATACCACAAAGTTAGTCTGTGACTGCTTGAGGACAGTGTCCATAAACTTTCCCAAAGCTCAGGATCTTCAGGACCACAGCACCAGCAAATGTTAGCTAAGTTATTCACCCCACCTTATTTCCTATTATTACTTTTAATGAATTCTGTTAAAATAGAATCAAAGTTATTTTACATATCCATATCTGTTCCCAATCCCTCTCATGTATGCACCAATCCAAAAGTCATTTGGGGCAGGGACAAGGCCCAACCCTATGTGTCTAGACTGAGTGAGTATCTGTCCATAGGGAATGGGATCCTGAAGTCTTTCATACATCAGGGATACATCCTGATTCCACTGCCAGAGGTCCCTTACACTTCCTAGGCCTTCTAAATGAGATGCACTTTCAGGGTGTTAGGTCAGTCATATTATGTTTTCCCAACTATCAGACTGGGGTTCATGAGCTCCACACTGTTTTACTTAGGTGAGTCTGAGGGTATCTCCAAGCTGGTCTTGAACCCTGTACTTATCACTCCTCCCTCTCTGCAACTGGATTCCAGGAGTTCCACTTAGTGCTTAGCTGAGTATTTTTGCTTCTGTTTCAGCCAACTACTAGATGAAGGCTCTAGAATATCCTATAAGGTAGATATCAATCTCATTTTAGGGAAGGGCATTTAAGGTAGCCTCTGCACTATTGCTTATATTCTTATATGGGGTCATCCTTGTAGATCTCTGGACATTTTCCTAGTGTCAGATTTCTCTTACCACCTATTATATCTCCATCTAGTATGGTATCTCTTTTGTTGCTCTCCTCTATTGTTTCCAAAACTCAGTCTTCTTGATGCCTCTTGTTCTCCTCTCCCATTCTCTTTCTCCTAACCCTCCCTCCCCTCACCCAATGCTCCCAATTTTCTCAGGAGACCTTGTCCCTTTCCACTACACTTGGGACACAATGGCAAGCCTTTAAAGGGTGAAGTCTGAAGTGAGGTGAATCCAGGGTAGGCCCCCACCCCCTTGAAACCCTGAGGGCAGGGTTTGGACAGTGCTACCAAACACTGCCAGGACTCGAACCATCAGCTCAATGTTAAGGCTGAAGCTTTACACAACTTGCTTTGTCCATCTCTCAAGGAATAGGTGCCGATGGTCTACAGGATGGCAGCTAAGGGAAACCTTGTAAACCACACCTCCTGCTAAAAGCGATCCCACCAACTCCTGAAACCTTCCTCTCCATATCATCCCTGGCAAGAATATGAAGCCATACTTAATCTAATGTCTGCATACCCAGGGAGGCTAGTTTGTTGCTTGGAAACCCTAATGGTTTCTGTATTATTCAAAAAGTTTAGAATGTTTGGTAGTCCTGATCCAAACCTGCCCTCAAGTTCTGTGTCTTTTCTGCTCATTTAGTCATGTAACTCAGGCTTCGGTAGCCAATCAGAGCTTCAAGCATAGCCACCAATCAAAGGGGAGGCTTTTTCCCCAATTTTATTTGCTTTTATATGCTGTGCCTTTAATACAGAGTATGAAATCTGAAGGTGGAGAAGCTTGGGTTGACATCTCTCTTGCTGTCATTATCTCTCTTTCCTCTCCATCTCTCTCTCTCCTCATGTTGTCTTTCTCTCTATGTCTCTTTGTCTGTCTGTCTGTCTGTCTGTCTCTCTCTGTCTCTCTCTTGTGTTGCAGATTACATCAGAAGGGCTGACCAGTTTGTCATTTATCTTGGGTGTAGTGAGCTTAGTAAGAACCATGCTAAACAAAAGAACCATTTTGACTATTGAAATTATAGAAAAGTATGTTGGCTAAAATCTTCAGCAAATTGTTTGCATGATTTTGATTTCCTCTTTCATGAGCTCTTCCCTATCATTTCATATCAAGATAATGGAGAAAGGATAGAGACAGGGTTAGAGATATGGACGAGAAAAATTATGGAATATTCCTTGCCAAGACCCATGTCAGGATTTTGACAAAATTCTTTAGTTCTTGCTACAAGAATAACTGAAGAGGCTAACATTCTTGGGAACAAGTGTGAGCAAACACAAATCTATGCACTGGTATTAAATAATTTAAATTAAATCAAATCATTAACCACACATATTTTCACCTTTGAATATACAATATTGTGAGCACTCATTCCTGTAACACAGGTACTTAGGTGTTTAAAGTCTTAACAGTTTCCTCCAATATGAATTGCTTTATGTAATATGAAGCAAATGTGTAGGATTGGATTTAGAAAAATCAATAATCTCAATGAGGCTTTTTAAATTGTTAAAGTAATGAGTGAAAGGGCCCCCATTGTAGGGCCTCTGCTAAAGAGACCTCAGCTGGAGAGTGCGAGGTCCCAGCTAGATCTGCCTATCAGTGCAGAAACATCCAGAGTATCAGCCCAGTATTTGGCATCCAGTTGCTAGAGTCCTCACTCAAATGATTTTCGGGTCCATGTCACCATGGGAACACTCTGAGTACTTGCAGGGTGGATCCTTGACCCCCATTGTAGGGCCTCTGACAAAGAGGCCTCAGCTGGAGAGTGCCAGGCCCAGGTTAGATCTGCCTATCAGCTTAAGGAACATCCTGGGTCCCAGCCTTCAAAATCTTTGACTTGCTTTGCCAGTCTTCTGCTGGAGTCTGAAATTTTAGCCCCATTGCCAGGCCCTGCCTGTGGAGAGAACTCCTACAGAGCTTGGACCTCCCAGAGCTACAGACATCGAATTTCTGACCCACCAAAACACATCGCGGAAGAAGCTATGGGAAGATGGAAATACAATAAAACACCTAACAATAGAATGACAAGAATAACAGCACCAGAATCTATGGAATCTACACCAAATAGACTGGAAAATAACAAAGCAGATGAAGTAGAAGATAACAAATTAAAACTTATTGCCCTAAGGAATGATAGAGGCCCTCAAATAAGATGGGAGAAAATACCTTAAAGAAATGGAAGAAATAAAAACAAAAACTGGAAAAAAATGAACAAATTTCTTGAAGAAAGTACAGAAATCCAGAAAAAAACAATTAAGCAAGTGAAGGAAATGGTTCAAGACTTGAAAACGGAAATGGAGGCAATAAATAAAACATAAAACGAAGGAATGCTGGAAATAGAAAAACTAGGCAAATGATCAGGAACTACAGATGCAAGCATAACCAACAGAATTCAAGAGATGGAAGAGAGAATCTCAGGCACAGAAGATAAAGTAGAGTAAGTAGATTCAATGACCAATGAAAATCATAAAACCAACAAATCCTTAACACAAAACACGTGGGACACCATGAAAAGGCTAATCTTAAGAGTAATAGGCATAGAGGAAGGTGAGGAAGCCCAGCTCAAAGGTGCCAAAAACATATTCAACAAAATCATTGTGGAAAACTTTCCCAATCTGAACGAGGACATGCCCCATTAAAGTACAATGAGCATACCAAACACCAAAAAAAAAAAAAAAAAAAAAAAAAAAAAAAAAAAAAAAAAAAAAAAAAAAAAACCCTCGACATATAATAATCAAAACATCTAACATATAAATAAAGAAATTACATTAAGAGCAGTGAAAGAAATATTCCAGGTAACATATAAAGGAAGACCTATGAAAATTACACATGACTACTCCATGGAAAGCCTCACGGTGAGAAGGTCCTTGATAGATGTTTTACAACTACAAAGAGTCCACGGATGCCAGCCCAGGCTACTATACCCAACAAAACTGTCAATCACTATAGATGCAGAGAACAAAATGTGTAATGACAAAGCCAGATTTTCACAATACGTATCTACAAATCCAGCCATACAGAAAGATTTGGAAGGAAAACTCCAACCCAAGGAAGTTAACTATTCTCACAAAGATGTAGGCAAAAGATCATCCACTGTACCACAAATCAAGGGTAAAGTAGGACTGATAAATTCACAATACCACTGCCAGCAACAAATCTAAAACTAACAAGCATTAACAATCCATGGTCCTTACTCTAACACAACATTAGTGGTCTTAACTTCCTTGTAAAAAGACACAGGCTAACAGAGTGGATATGAAGACAGAATCCATCTCACTGCTACATACAAGAAATACATCTAAGCTTCAAAGATAGATATTACCTCAGGCTAAGAAAAGATCTTCCAATCAAATGGACCCCAGAAGCAAGCAGGTGCAGCTATCCTAAATTCTAACAAGTTAAACATCCAACCAAAATTATTCAAAATAGATTAAAACAGTCATTCCATGTCCATCACAGGAGAAATCCATCAACACAAAGTCTCAATTCTGAACAAGTATGATTCAAATACAAAGGCAACCACATTCATAAAAGAAACTCGACTAAAACTCAAACCTCACATAAAACCTCACACACTTATATTGGGAGACTTCAACACACCACTGCCACCACTAGACAGGACCACCAGTCACAAACTTAACAAAGTAACCAAAGAATTAACAGAAGTTTCGTCTCAATTGGGTTTAACAGACATCTATAGAACATTCCATCCAAACACAAAAGAATATAAGTTCTTAACTGCTCCACATGAAACCTTCTCTAAAATTGACCAAATAGTAGGTGGCATAACAAACCTCAACAGATACAAGAGAATTGTAACAGGCCACTGTATCTTATATGACCAGCATGCATTAGAAACTGGATTACAACAACAACACAAATCGCAGAAACACTACAAACTCATGAAAATTGAACAATGTTCAATTGTACCATACCTGCGTCAAAGAAGAAATAAAGAAATTAAGGACATCCTAAAATTCAAAAAGAATGAGGACACAACATACCCAAACTAATGGGACACCTTGAAAACAGTGGTACCAGAGAAGTTCACTGCACTATGTGCCCATATGGAAAAAAAAAAAAAAAAAAAAAAACAGGATAGTTACAATAGAGTATTAACACCCCAAATGAAAGTGTTAGGTCAAAAAGAAGCAAACTCACACTGGAGGAGTAGACACCAGAAAATAATAAATTTGAGGGCTGAAATCAATAAAACAGAAACCAGGGAAACAATGCAAAAAAATCAATATAACAAAGGGTTGGTTTTTCAAGAAAATCAACAACCTAGACAAAACTTTACCCAAGCTAATGAAAAAGCAGAGAGAGAACATGCAAATTCACAAAATCAGAAATGAAAATGGGGACATAACAATGGACACAGAAGAAATCCCGGAAACGTTCAGGTTATACTTTGACATACTGTGACCTTAATATTTACAACAAATGTATGGTGATCAAGAAGGTATACAATATTTGGAAAGGGTAAAGGGGAGATGCAGAGACAATGACAAGAACAAAAGCTGGAAAATATAATCAACTTTTTAATCAAAACACCAGAGGAAACTCAGCCAGGAAAACCAAGATCTTGAACAATGTTAACCAGCTACACATCATGCCAGTTGTTTAGATCTTAAATAAAAAGAATTCACAACTCCCACAAAAATTAATTCTGAAGAATACTCACTCTCTTTTGCTTCTGTTCCTCCACATACTGACATTTGTCCCAACATAGATGCCTCATGGTTTAGAGCTCTCTCTAAAAATGGGGGTAATATCTTTCTATGTTTCTGCAAGGCTCCTTGTGGTTTAAAGCAAAACCAGCCCCATGATGCCCACACAAATATTAATACAGAAGAATGATTTAATTTCTGCTTCTGAACACATGTACAATGCCTGTCCACCCACTAAACACCATGCACACTTGAGAAAACTGCAGATAAGAAATTCCTTTTTCCCAGGAACTCAACTTTCCTGAAACATGCTATTCTAGCTAGTGGAAAGTTAAAAGAGCTGTGATCATGTATTGCTGAAAGATGATTCCAATGACATATTTCCACTGGTTTATAAACTGTGTGTGACACATAAAGACAAATCTGAATGTGGAATGCAACATTCATAAATTCCATAAGCAAACTTTCTGTTTTTCCCTTGGATGTTCCCAACATATACCAAAAGAATCCTTGTCATTCATATTGAACAACAATATTTGTTTCCCATTGGTTTGTTTGTTTTGTTTTGTTTTTTCCTTTGGTTTTCAAAGCAGGGTGTCTCTTTAGGTTTGGGTGGGTCTCTTTATGTTTGGGACTCATGCTAAAACTCTCTTTGAAAATCATACTGGCCTCAAACTCACATAGAGCTTCTTGCCTCTCCCTCTCAAGTGCTTGAATAAAAGTTGTGTGCCACCACAGTTCAGTGTGGACACAGAGATTTCACTCACCCAAGGGAACCTACACTCAGGGAGGATAAGACGAAAAGGGCCATTGCCCAGGTCAGCACAGGGCACAAGTTCCAATCCTGTCCCTGCAGAAATGACACCTAGGCTCTGAAGCTTACACACTGACCATGCTATTGGGGTGTGGATTTCATTGTATCTTCTATACGAAAGTCAGCAATTCGGTTTCATTATCACATCAGTACTTTATCAAGATTATTGTTTGTCCTTGTCTATAGACACCAAGAAATGGCCAGTCAGACATTGTGTAAACCATCTACAATTGATTATAGGCTCCACACTGATATTCCCACCAAAGGAAAGCAAGAAATTGCACATGTTCCTTCCTTCCCCCACCTCTTTCTGCACTGTGCCTACAAAAGCTTCAAAGTTCTTAAATAAACTCAATTCTTACATATTCCTGTGGCCATTTGCCTGGGGAATTGGAAAATAGTCAATAACTAAACTTTATTTCCTTCTTAATGAACATTCAAAGCTTTTTCCTAAAGGAATTGTAAGAGTTTCTTCCCAGAATGAGGTAGCAAAGACAGGAGTAGCTGTGATCAATGCAAAGCTCAATGACATCACACCATTGGCTACACCCAGCTCAATATATACAAATTGTACTCAACAAATCTGGTCTTTCTTCATTCACATGACATGATTCAATACATCCTGAGTATTTAAAGAAAAAAACCACTGAATCTATATAAGTTAGGATTTTTATTCCTGTGTATAAGTTCTAAGACCACCACCACACGTTCTGTTGTTGCTTTTCAAGACAGGGTTTCTCTGTGACTTTTAAGTTTGTCTTGGAACTAGCTCTTGTCCTAAGGCACAGCCCCCTGGTTGTTACTGTTTCTGCCAATCAAGTTTCACATTTTGAGAAGTAGCATTGATCCATCTCTATGATTGATGACCTAAACTGAAAGTATTGCTTGCTAAGCCCAACCCTCTAAACAAAAGTGTTTTCCCTTTCAAACAGTTGTCACTTTGGTTTATCTTGCCCATCCGGGAGGACTATGATATTCTCTAGAACACTGGCCCTTTCTGCCACAACAGGCCCTAATATTCAGTGTGACCAAGCAATGTCCCCTAAGCTGCTTCTAAAAGTATTGTTTTGTCAAAAGGAGATGGGCCTGGGGGCTCTTTGTGAATGAGGAGTTTCTCCTTTGTCATGGTTTGGAGCCAAATGTCCTGGAAAATCCTACAGATCAAATTTGTATTTTAGCATCCTAATCTCTAACATGCCTTATTAGTACACTACTCATCTTTGGGCTATTTTATAGGCAGCACTCCATCAGCTAAATCATATTTTGTGGGTCGGACTATCCATATAAATAGGTAAGTCTTTTATATGTACAATTCTAATCTTCCACATCACAGTTTAGTAGTGGAGTGCAATCCAACACAAGAATGCCACGTTAAGGAAATTTTCAGTGCCCCATGTCTATAATATCAGTCTCAGGAAGCAGAATTATGTACATATCTATGAGTTTGGGACTAGCATGCTCTACAGAGCAACTTTCATGCCATGCTCCTATGCTTTACCTAGAAAAAAGTTGTTTCCCTGGAACCAGGATGATTGCCTGGAGCATGAAAGGACTTTGGGAGAGATACTCACTTAGCCTAGAGACAGGAGGGAAGGCATAGTCCCTACTCCAAAAGTCTTGACAGATTTTTGAATCCTGCTGGAATGCAAGACCCTCCCTGTGGAGTGGGGAGAGGAATGGGACAGGAGCCGAATTGGGAGGCATAGGAGGGAGGGACTGGGACCTGCGATCCATATATAAAATCTGATCTCCAAAATATACAAAGAACTCAAGAAACTAGTCAACAAAACACCAAATAACCCTATTAAAAAATGGGTTACAGAACTGAAGAAAGAATTTTCCATAGAGAAAATCAAAAAGGCTGAAAGACACTTAAGAAAATGTTCCACATCCTTAGCTATCAGGGAAATAAAAATCAAAACAACTTAGAGATAATATTTTAATCATGCCAGAATGGCTAAAATTAGAAACACCAATGATGACTTATGTTGGAGAGGATGTGGAGAAAGGGGAACACTCCTCCACTGCTGGTGGGAGAGCAAACTCATATAGCCATTTTGGAGATCAGTATGGTGGTTCCTCAGGAAAATGGGAATTAGTTTACCACAGGACCTGGCAATCCCCCACTTAAACATATACCCAAACGATTCACATCCATGCAACAAAGACATCTGTTCAACTATGTTCATAGCAGCACTATTTGTAATAGCAAGAAACTGGAAGCAACCTAGATGCCCCTCAATTGAAGAATGGTTAATGAAGATGTGGCACATCTACACAATGGATTACTGCTCTGCAGAACAAAATAATGGTATCTTGAAATTCGCAGGCAATTGGATGGCACTTGAAGAAACCATCCTGAATGAGGTAACTCAGTCACAAAAAGAGGAACACAGTATGTATTCACACATATATGTATTTTAGACCTAGATCAAAGGATCACCAGCCTATAATTAACATCACCAGATGAACTAGGATACAAGGTGTATTCTAAGAGATTCATATAAAGTCCCTCACAGAACTGGGAAGGGACAAGTACCCCAGAGCTCAGGGGAAGTGGGGGAGGCAGCGAATGGAGAGAGAAGTAGGAAAAAACAAGGGGGAGGAAAGGAAAACATGTGCAACCAGGAAGACAGCCTGGTTAGGAATAGAAGTCAGGAAAGAGAGAGACAGAAACAGAGAGAAAACATAAAAGAGGGAGCCAATATTGGTTTGAAGATAAAATTGAACACAAAGAAAAGTCTAGAGAATTACAAGACTGCCCCCAACTAACAATTTGAGCTTCCCTGGAAGGGCTAGCATAAATGCCCTTCTCCGAGAGTGAGATCAACAACTACCTTATCCATGGAGCCCTCAGTTAATGCCTGTTGAAAACAGGATCAAACACCCATACATAAACAGTGAGTCAAACTAGAACCCAGATGCAGATGGAGAGGAAAAGACCATGCGGCAGAAACACATACCGACAGCTTACCTGAACAAGGAGGAGCTAATGGACAATAGATTAATAGCTGAGAAGACAGCATGGGACTGACTCAGGCCCCCCTGAATATGGGTCTCAGCCAGAAGGACTGAGCAGTCTAAGGGACCTCAGACAGTGGAGACAGGATGTATCCCTGGTGCACAAAAGTACTTTGCAAACACATCCCCCATGGAGGGATAAATACCTTAATCTAGAGACAGGAGAGAAGCGCTTGTCCCTACTTCACATGACCTGTGAGATCTACATGGAATTGGGGTGGGAGGATGGGAGGGGAGGGTGGTTAGAGTGCATGAGAGAGGGCAGGGAGATTAAAAGTGAGGGAAGGAGGGAGTGAGGGAGGGATAGAGGGAGGGAGTTTGGGAAAGAGGGAGGGAGGGAGAGGGAACTGGGATCGACATGTAAAATAATAAATTAAATTAAAAAAAATGCTTTGATCCCAAACTTTAAGTTGAAGGACAAGTTACTGGGGAAAAGGATTTCTATTTTTGTTTCCACAGAAAATGAAAAGATGTGGATTCCTTCCAGACTAATGTGGCTTGATCAAGCCAGACCGCCTGAAACAGAGTACAAGGTGATCCTACATTCAAGACAGTCGGACAAAACAGCCTTACAGACTACAGCCAGGATTTCTGAATCTTCTTCGAATCCCCCATGACAGCGCCCCTTACCAGCAGGAAGTAGTTTGGAAAAAACAACGCCCAAATTCCCAAATATTGTCTATAAATGTTTGTTTTCATTTAAATGGACATTGTTATGTAAAATAAATTTAAAAAACAACTAGCTACAATTATGAGGCAAGCCAGGAGATAGTGTCTAACATATGACTTTAATCCTAGCTATTGCAATGCAGAGGCAGGTTGATCTCTCAGTTCAAGACCAGCCTGGTCTATATACTGAGTTCCAAGAAAGCCATGGGTACACTATGGATTTTGTTCTGATTTTATTTCCTCTAGTGGGATATCAAGTTCTCTTCATTTGATATTTTCCTGTATAGAGTAACCATTATTAAATATGCCTTGGTCTTGATTGAAAAAAAAAGGAATGAAAAAAAAATAATAAATATGTACAAATCAAAGAAAAAAGCTATATCAAATAATAAAATATAAATAAATATAAGTATGTACAGAAATAAAGAAAATGTCTTTTACCAGATACACACAAATAACTAAACATGAATCTTGTACCTAAGCATTAAATGTGTACTGCAGGAGTTGTAGAAGACCTTGGAGAAATTAGGCCTCTCCAGGTTTGGCTACTTGCCGTCCTGTGCACCAAAAGACCTCTGGTTCTGACCATCAATGTCTTTCTACACAAAGCTCCTTGATGGAAATCAAATGTTTTCCACTGTGTGAAATATTTATACCCCAACACCCGGGTATGGGGAGTTGCTAGGACCATATGGTACCTTACAGAACACTGAATGTGGCCAAAGTTTCCCACCAAGCAACCTGGAGGGCCTGCCACACCAACTCCCAGGCCTCCCCATCCCATCCTCCCCATCTGAGGATAGCATCCCATCACTCACCATGTTGTGGCTTCTGTGCTCATCCATGGTCCACTCACAATGTACTACAGTACCACTCCCAGAACATAAATCAATACACTGGCAGTTGTTCCACTTAAAATGAAGCCCGAAGCAAGATTAATAGCCTACAGTGTGGTTATAGGAAGTGTCCTGCAATGCCCGTGACTGGCAGGTTGGCCTGGTTTAGCTGACTGGCTGGTTAATCTTGAACAACAAGAGCACTTCCCCAAGGGTTAGAGTGTGCTTAAAGACACAACACAGGGTTCCTTGGCTCTGGCTTCTACTCAAGACTCAGACATTGTAGACATCTGTAGAGACACAAATCTCAATGTCACTTACTCCTGTCTAAAACAGACAATCCCATTGTCTTCCAACAGTGTGTGAGATCATCTTCTCCTCTTCCATACAATGTGCAGATGTTGCAGATACAATTGCACAATGCAGACTTGAATGGTTAACTTATTCAATAGAGGGAAGGGTGCCCAGATTATTAAAAACTTGAGAGATTTTAGGGCATATGGCACAGCAGTTGTTTGTTCTGTGGCTTCTGGCTAAGGTCAGGGGTATGGGGTGTACATTTTATATAATAGTCACAGACACCTCAGAAAACCAAGAAAGAAAGGAAGGAGCCATATCACAAAGAAATTGATATATCTTTCTCCTGTCAGATGCTTGGGTGATAGCTCCAATGCATTTGGGAGTTTTATTCCTGAAATTCTTGTGAAATGAATAATAATAAAAAGTGTTGTCTTCATGGTAATTTGAATACTCTGGGAGAATTTGTCTTGGAAGATTACTTCTACAAGCATTGTGATGACCTGGCACAGCTTCCTCAGGATACAGGTGAGAAAATATACTATGTTCTCTTCTTAAACAGGATTGTGTTCAGGTTTCTAAATCAGTGGAGCTATCATCCTGCCTTGAGATTGGAGAAAGAATAATTTTCTTCTTTGAGATCTGGTTCCTGTTTTCTTTTCTTTTGTTTTTCTGTTATTTTTTTTTCCTACTTGTCTGCAGCCCCAGTGACAATCATGAAATAAGTGGTTTCAGTTCATCTGACCTCAGTGGGAAACTACAGAACATGTATCTCCTTTTCTGTGCTGAAATCTCTCGCTAGTAGTTAGGGCAGGGAATAATCACATCATGTGATTGTGTAGTGGGCTGTGCAAGCTAGCTAGCTACCTTGTTTTCAGGAGAAAGGAGTGAGTGCAGGAAGAGAGCAGTGTTTTCTATTGGGGTCAAGGCCAGTGCAGTAGAAATGCATATGTCTGCTGACCTAGAAAAGGTATTTTCTGGGTTGGAACTCCAGGTCAGTTATCATTTGGCTGTCTTTAAAGACAATGCATTCTTATAGAAGGTGTTCTTGTCACTCAGTAATCACTAATCAACCATACCCTCCTCATTACCTGTCAATCATAAAAGGTACAGGGACCTTCCTATTGCCAGATTCAGGCTTTTATCTGAGGGAGAGCTGGCACCTTTTTTTGTGTGTGTTGTTCTTCTATTACTGCTACAGGAAGTTGATTGTATAGGTTGGAAGAGCTTAGTCATTATACCATGGTAAGTGATGGGCTGCTGTCCCCAGGATGGAAGAGTACATTGCGCAGTATATGAGCCATGTGGTGGGTCCTGCCAACATCTGAGTGGGAACATGAAGACAGATTTTCCTTCCTGTGGGTTTTCATCAGATCCGTGAAACTCCCTGGAATCAATGATAAGACTCTGACTAAAACTTTGTGGGTTGAATCTCTTCAGATTATTGAGAGCAGGGAGCCCTGTGTAGAAACATCTTTTTAGTGGACTTCAATGAGCTTTTTGTGCATCCTTGGAAAGACTGCAGTGCTTGGAGACATTTAAAAATTTATATTTTACCTTATGTGAAGTGATGGAAAAATTAAAAATTAGGGCTTATGGCAAGAATGGAAAAATACAAAGAACAAGAATCTCTCTTAGTAGATAAGTTCCTGATGTCAGAATACAGAGCCCACATGCTAGCTATTTTCAGGAGATAAAGGAAAAAAAAAAAAAAACAAAACAAAACCAAAACCCAAACCTTGCAGGTGTGCTAACCAATGGTGATGCTCTTGAAATCAAACTTTGTACTCTATGAAATGCTGTAACCTTGAAAACCCTATGAACTGAGACTAGTGGTATCAAGCCTCCCTTTCTCTTTTGTTACTAGGTGCATTAATCTTCCAATATAGTGAAGTCCTAGCATGTTTGGTTCTTCCCAATTCAAAACCTTTGCTTTTGCATTTGGAAATAACTTCACTGAACATTTAGGAAACCCAGGAAATACAAAGTTTGTGGGTTCATGCCGGATTTTCTCCAGCCACCCAAGACACTTAACCCTGAAAGATTTCTACTAGATCTCTTGAATGTCAGTCTGTCTGTCTGAATTTTTTTTCTGGCTCAGCAGTGCACATCTCAATCTGTACACAGGTCAATAACACCTCAGTGGATACACTAAAGGGATCACACCTGGAGAATTTTGTGTACACCTCAAATTCTTATTTAGGCATGGATAATTCGGAGGGTTTCACCAACCAGCTATCTGAATGTGAAGACTTGGTCAAGGACTGAATCATCCTAATGGAGAGGCCACCTCTCATATGAAAAATATTTGACATTACAGACCCTCCTGTGGAAATGGGAGTCAGGTCATCTGAATCTTCAAGGAGGTATTGTATGTAAGTCTCTGTGTTGGGCCCTCTGTCTCTGATATTTATTTATGTGATGTATTTTTACATTGTCTCTCCCCTATGGATGCTACCTCAGACAAAAACTAAGATAGGACTGACTTCTTCCTTTTTCTGTGTAAAAATATAAATTATTTTGCCACATCAACTCCTAGGCCAGGCTGGGAAATTTTGGGAGTGGCTGTGAACTCAGGAGACCTGTCTATCCATGTGGGACCATGCCTAATTTCCAGCTGCCTGGTCTCTGACACCCACCACTGGCCCTCTACTGGAGTTCTTGGCATCTCTCAGAGATCTGCCTATCTCTGCAGGACCACTTTGAATTCCTGCTGGCTGGATCCATGACATGCATCTCAGGGCCTCTGCTAAAGTGGCCTCTGCTGGAGAGTGCAAATTCCAAGCTATACGAGCAGAAAGGTAATGTTAAAAGATATATAGGTTCAAAGAAAAGTAGTAAATAGGTCAGAGGAAAATGTAAACTGATTGCTGTGGGCTCTCATATTTACAAATATAAATTCAAGACTAGTAATATGAGTTAAAAATTTTGCCCATAACAGGTTAACTGTTTAAAAGTTCCATTTATTTCTCTCAAGAAAAATATATGTACTTGTCAAAATGATCTATCTGTGTTTCCTGTTAGAATCCTGTTTATTGCAAGAATAGAGCTAAAGCAAAAATGGTTTAAAAATTTTGCTGTCCAATGCCCTCAGCTCAAAATTTATCTCTGAGCATTGATCAATAAATTCAGATTATCCAAAAATTAGATGTCCTTTTAATGTAGATGACATTAATACTGTTTTATGTCTAAAGCTGTTAAAAATTGAAACTAGTTAAACTGTTACAACTAGTAACACTGGAAATTAACATAAACTTAACAGTCACCCAGGTAATAACGGGTTTAAAGATATAAAAGGTGCTTAAATTTGATATTAAAAAAATAAATTACAGGATGTTTAATTGTTTTATAAGACAGTTTTAAATGTTTAAATTCAGAAAGTTACATTGTATTTCTGCTTCTATTACATTGTTAATGTAAAATTTAAGATCACAGGCATACACTGTATATACTGACCAAAAGTTGAGATGCTCATTTGTTATGATACAGAAGGCAATCCGTCCTTGTTTTTGCTAAATTTGGAAGTGTAAGTTATTTAGATAAACTGAGTCACACAGCTGTTTTATGTTTCCATAAAAGGAGTTTCAAATTAAAATCAGTATTTTTAAAGCTAAAACCGACAATGCAAAGTTCTACTTTTATAAAAGCTGGTAACCTACTATAAAATGTTAAGAAACACAAGTTGCCTGCCATCCTTATAGATTAACTGTTTGTTATAGTCAAACTAAGTATTAATGATTAATAACAGGAATAAACCTCACTCTGTCTCCTATACATGTTCTAAAAGTTTAAGCTTAAAACAAGTAACTGAAAACCAAGTTGTCTATTCAGATCTACTTAGGGAGACTTTTTATACTACAGAGATCTGTAGAATAAGGCATTTAAATGTTAACTAAAAAGCTGTAATAATATCAGGCAAAGAATCAGAGAACCTAACAATGACCCAAGTTCTCTAAAGACAATTATGCGACAGCATGGATTAGGTTGACACTGACCAGGGAGCAAGATGATCAAATACAATTCCTGCTGCCAGATAGGACCCAGCTCAGACTGTGTACAGGCTGCAGGGTACTGGAAAATTGTCTGCACCATCTTTGCCTAGACAAAGTAAGGTCAGACTTTTTCAAGTCCCAGTTCCACAGAGAAAGAAAAAAAAAAAAACCCTCTCACATTATGTACTTGTTGAGTGAAAAACTTCTCCCCTCAATGCTATAGACAATTGGTTATGGTTAGTAATATAAGGAATGTTCAGTGTCATTTTTTTTAATAGATTCAAAAGTTCCATAAAATATATCCTTCTCAGGTCTCTGATGGCTTGGCTAACCAAAATTTTCTGAGCTTGGCAGTAAAGGCAGCCCTAATATGGCTCCTAAAAAAGGAACTAAAAATATAAAGACATATAAGTCTTTTTTGAACATTTATTTATTAATTATGCATACAGTGTTCTGCCTGCATACATGTCTGCATGCCAAAAGAGGGTACCAGATATCATTGTAGATGTTTGAGACACAATGTAGTTACTTTGAATTGAACTCAGGACTTCTAGAAAAGAAGTCAGTACTCTTAATCTCTGAGCCATCTCTCTAGCCCAAGACATATAAGTCTTAAAGATATAAAAATAATTTACAATATAAAAATTCAGAGCTTAACATTTAATTAAGTTCTTTTAAGCTATTGAGCAGTGACTCCCAGCTGTTTTGTCACAAGCTCAAGGTTTTATGATTTATTTTGGTTGTCATCTAAGTGTAAATATGAAGGACTTTTCATTAGGCCTAAGATACCTCTTACCAATCTATATGTGGATCTCTCTTAACAGAAGAAATATGTATAAGCTTCTAACCCAAACCTGTATTTTTTGCTAGGACTCAAAGGCTTAAGTACATTCCTGCTGTTTTACAGATTCCTAATATCTACTTTTTCAAAAAATAGATTTTGGTATACATTGGTGATGATAATATATCTAAAACATTCATGTTCTTTTATACAACACAGTTTCTAAAGGCATCAGAGGAACAAATGTCGTAAAGCTTGGATACACTTCTTACCAGTCAAAAGGACTGCAGAAATGAACATCTTTCCTGAGGATAGAATTTTGTCCCTGGTCTTGCTTTCCATCTTGATCAATACAGAGTTCCAAATATATATACATATGTGTGTGTTTTAACTTATCTTCCCAAGTTATAACATGCCTTAGCAAATGTGTGCTTCTAGCAGATGAGCTTCAGTTACTGACTACATCCTGCTCCTAAATACTGATCTGGACTTAGTGTCTTAGTTGGTGTGAATCTTAAACAGGATCTAAAAACTAATGCCTCTGATAAATGTTCCATTTCCTGAATCCCCCCTTATTTTATATTATTTTTGTCTAGCATTTTACCCTTTTCACGCCCAAAAAACACCGCCAAAGTAAGGAGGAAGTAGTACAAGAAAGAATACATTTCACCTTTTCCCTTGTTGAGACGATATATCAAAATATAACTCCTATATAGGGGACAATATGACTAATGTTTATGCCAAAAAACACCAGAAATCTTTTACCAATTGGAGGCCAAAAAAATGGGCCTCTAATGTCCATAGTAAAGAGGGAATATGGTGGAAAAATTAATAACAAAAAGGTATAAAATTAGGGCTTCTTGCGAGAATGAAAAAATAAAAAGAACAAGAATTTCTGCCAGTAGATAAATGCCTGACTACAGAGTACAGAGCCCACATCCTGTTCTCAGGAGAAGTAAAAACAAAGAAAATCCTCCTACCTTTCATGTGTGCTCATCAATCTTGCATACACAAATGACAGACACTATTAACTTAGATCCATGATGACCTTGCAAATTAAATTTGTACTCTATGTACTACCTGTATTTTGGAATCCTTGTTAACTGAGACAAATGGTCTCAAGCCTCCCTGTCTGTTTATCCTGTTAAAACACCTTCACTATTTTAGGCAACTACCTTACTTTTCCGATAGAGTGAGGTCCCAGCTGGTTTGATTTTTAGCAATAAAAACCTTTTGCTTTTTCAGTCAGGAATCACTTTCTTGGAGGCTGAGGAAATCAGTAAGCATAATAGTAACACGCTGCTCAAGGAGGCTTTATAGGCTATAGAACTCCAGGTGACAGCTATTTGAAAATCAAAACACTATTGTGTCATGGATATGCCTCTATTACATCCTGCTTACTTTTGCAGTGTTTTCTGAGCTACAAGTACGCTAAAATGCTAGACAATACCAACAAAAGGAAGGGGGATGCAGGAAATTGAACATTTATCAGAGGCATTCGTTTTTAAACCCTGTTGAAGATTCACATCGGTTGTACTGGTTCACCATAAGTCCAGGGAGAGCAATATTGAGGAGCAGGCTTTAGTCAGCAACTGATTCTCATCTGCCAGAAGCACAATTCGCCTGAGACACGTTCAAACTGGGAACAGAAGTTAAAACGTATATATTTAATTGGAACTCTTTGTTCCTTACTTTTAGTGATCAAGAAGGACAGCGAGACCAGGGAGAAAATTCCATCCTCAGAATAGCTGTACTTATCTGCAGTCATTTTGCCCTGTAAGAAGTGGATCCAAGCTTTATGACATTTGTTCCTCTGAAGACTATATGAACTGTGTTATATAAAAGGACATAAAAGTTTTAGATATATTATCATTACCAATCTGTGCTGAAATCCATATTGTAGAAAAAGTAGATATTGGGTATCTGTAAAACAGCAGGCAAGTACTTATGCCTTTGAGACATATATGCAGGCTGAAAAGTGTATGCATAATTAATAAATAAATGATCAAAAACGACTTTTATGTCTTTATATTTTTAAATCCTTATTTAGGAGCCATATTAAGGCTGCCTAATACTGACAAGTTGACAAAGCTATGGTTAGCCCAGCCAACAATACTTTCAGATCGAAGGATATATTTAATTAAGAGGCCAATCTACTAAAAAATAAAAAAAAAGACAGGGACCAGTCGATATACTCCAAGCCATAACCAATATTCTGTGGCATTGAGGGCAGAAGTTCTTCACAAATTAAATAATGTGAGAGAGTTGTGTTTTTTGTTGTTGTTTGTTTTTTTTCTCTGTAGAAGAGGGACATTAAAATTTCTGAACTTGACCTTATTTTATCTAGGCCAAGTTGGTGCAAGCAATTTTTCAGTTCCCTGCAACCTCTAAAAAGTCTAAGCTGGGTTTAACCTGCCAACAGCCATTGTATTTGAGCATCTTCCTCCCTGATCAGTGTCATAACAATCCATGCTGCCCCATAATCTTCTTTAGAGTTCTAGGGTCATTGTTAGGATCTGTGATTCTACGTCTGATATTATTACAGTTAACATTTAAATGCCTTACTCTACAGATCTCTGTACTATTAGAAGTCTGTCTAGGTATATCTAAATAGACAACTTTGTTTCAGTTATTTGTTTTAACCTTAATTATTTAGAATATGTATAGGTGACAGAGTGAGGTTTATCCCTGTTATTAATCACTAATACTTAGTTTGAATATAACCAAGATTTAATTGATAAGGATGGCTACTAACTTGTGTTTCCTCACATTTTATAACAGATTAAACAGCTTTTATAAAATTAGAACTTTGTATTGTCAGGTTTACCTTTAAAAATACTGAATTTAATTTGAAAATCCTTTTAGGGAAACATGAACCATCTATTTGATGCAATTTATCTAAATAGCTCATGCTTGCCTAATTTAACAAAAAAAATGCATTGCCTTTTGTATCATAAAAAAATGAGCATCTTAGCTTTTGCTTAGTATATAGACCTTATGGCTGTGACCTTCAATGTTAGACCTTTGATTTAAGTACAGACATTAAAATATAATAAAAGCACCAATATCCTGTAACCTTATAAATTTGAACGTTTAAATCTGTTTTTAAAAACAATTACACATCCTGTAATGTCTTTTTGTAATATCAAAAATAAAGCACCGTTATGTCTTTATACCCATTATGACATGGGTGACTGTTAAATTTATGGTAATTTCTAGTGTTACTAATTGTATCCTTTTAACTAGTTTGAATTTTTAAAGCTTTAGCCAAAAAGCAGTATATTAATATCATCTATATAAAAACGACTACTGATTGTCTCATCATCTGAATTTAATTACCAGAGCTCAGAGATAAATTTTGATTTGAGGGCTGTTAGCATTAGACCCCTAAAAATTTGAAACCATTATTGTTTTAGATCTATTCTTGTAATAAAACTTAGGTTTATAACAGGAATCACACAGGTAGAAGTTTTTTTTTTTCCAGTCCATTAACATTTGTATGATTTAAAGGTAATAGTCTATGATCTATCCTATCTTTGTAAGTATAAAGTCCTATATGTAACATTAATCCAAACAAAGGAATACTATAACCTTAACTATCAGTCTTCAACTACTTCAAAGAACACAGGAGGATAATATATAAACTCTGGAATTGAAAGGGACAACTCACCTGGTCATATCTGATGTTCTTCTGTAATGTTCCAACTTCAGCCTATTGGACATAATTTGTGTCTGGCAGACTTCTCAGCAAAGCAAGAAATATAAATATGTCCTACCTGTGTTGGCAGTTTTTCAGAACCTTTTCTCCACATCCTTCAGAGTGTCTAGCACACTATTCCATGAAGAAGCAACCATCTAGCAATGTCCATCTTGTATCAGCAGTCACTTTCCTGTGGGTCCTTCATGTCCAGTTCATACAGCATAAATCCAAACAGTCCAGGCAATAACAATATTTGGCACAAATGGCGGGTCTTGCCATGTTGGAGGCAAACTCTAGAACTTTTCAACAAATACATATAATTGTCTTTAGAAAAATAAATGGAACTTTTAAGCAATTAACCTGGTATGGTCAACATTTTAATGCATATTACTAAATTTAACTTTATATTTGTAGATATGAGAGCCCACAACAAACAGTTTACATCTTCCTCCAACCTTATTATGAATTTTCTTTAAACCTCTATATCGTTTTACATTACCTTTAGTCTCTTTCTCTGATATTCTCAGACATCCTTAACATTGACAACTCTCTCCTTTTCTATTTTTCATTTTTCCTCTTATCAATGACTCTTACTCAGAGGTTTTATGGCTGAAGTGAATATCTTATTTATTTATTTAAATCCTGAGTGTACCTTCTTACTGTGATGACTTTCCCTGAGCATCTCTGCACGCTCTGCACTCTTAACTCTTGGCTCATTTTTCTGCTTATGTGGGGTACACCAGCTCTCCTTCATTGATACTTAATATGGATACGAAGAAACAAATAGGCTGAATCGATGTTTATTCAGGGAGAAATAACTTGCAATATAGAAATAGGAATACTAGCAGTTCCTGGTCCCAAGGATGCCTCCGGATGTACTCCTGTCCCCGTGCTGCAAGCTATAGAGCTCTTTGAGCCCCCTCTTCAAACTTAGCTCCCCCAGGTTACTCCTGCTCTGGCTCCATCCCAATTGAAATAGTCTATGCCACAGGTGCAAAAAAATGTGAATATCTCACCAAAATGCCCATTTTAGTCTAAAGAAAAGATTTAGGCTTGATACAAAAACTATATACAAAACAGTGAATAACAAGTGTGCTCTAAGAAAAGGAAAATTGAGGACATATAAACTTAAGACCTAACTATCTAGTACTAGGATGAAGTCAAAACAGGGATTACAATATTGTTGTCCAAAGCTGGAAAGCTCAAGTCTACTAAGAAATATATCTGACTAGGAAGAGAGAATAATACTTGTGATAAATTAATATTGAACCTCATCAAAGACCTGAGAAATAAAATAACAATATCAGGGTAGGCAGGAAGTGTGGGTGGCCAACTTCAAAAGGTGAAGCAATGAAAGAAACAGCTACCTGGATCGTCAAGGTCACATGTCAAGGTTGGTATAACCAGGTTTGCTAAGGCCTAAAGTACCTGACAGACCATAACAAAAGCAAGGATGTAAAAAGTCTGTCTTACCATGACTTGGCAGGGTTCAGCAGTCAACAGTCTTCTAATGACTGAAATCTACTCAGCATTCTTTCTTTGAGTATCTCATCTTGAACCACAAAACTTTCTAGAGACTTCATTGAATCAGTATGTCTCTTGCTTTCTACAACTACAAATGATTCCATATTTTTAATATTTTCACTCTTAGATATTATCTGAATGGCATGTAAACTGCCTTCCAGAAACAATGTTCTATCTGATAGCTTTCCATTATCCTCAGACATGGAACAGATTCTGCTAGTCTTTCCGTCGGATGTTCTAGATGTTTAACCTTATTAGCAGCTTCGTTCACTCAGGAATTAGCTGTTTGTGACAGCATGTTAATGCAGTGCACTGTTTCTGTTTTGGTTATTGAAGCATTTGACATAGAACAAATTCTGTTTTCTAGTTGGTCATTTTTATGTTCCATGTTTTGTATTCTAGATGCCAGCTCTCTATTTGCATCTCTAATATTCTGAATCTTTTTCTCATCAGGTTGATACCCATTGCCTTTACAAAAAAAATAATAATAATGCATATATTGGTTAAGCCATGATTTTCTTCTGTTAAAATACCTTCTACATATGAAGTAAAGGAGTTTCTAAGTCTTGCATCATAAGATTATCCACCCTAGGTTTGGAACAATCGATCTATACATTTTATCATCTTAAATTGCGAAGAATATTGCATTTACCTTAGGTGTAATTCTGCTGTCCTTGAACTTTGACAGGTTTAGTTGTTGAACTCAGCTTGTTGGTGGTAATGCCTGTAGGTTTCCCACCAAATCGCATCCGGCAGCAGACAATTTTTCTGATGTTGGTCCCTGAAGAATAGCTCTTAACAAACTAAGGCAAGCAAAATTTTGTTAAATGAATGAGTGAAAGGAACCTTGAGCAAATTTTGGGGACTCCAGGACTAACAGGTGTTGCCTCTTACTGGCACCTTTGGGCTGCAGGAAACACACCAGCTGGACAGGCACCATGTGTGCCACGGCTGCAAATGCAAAGCGGGTAATTGGCAAAAGATAAGAAGTAGTATGAGCTTTCTCAGGGCTGAGTTGGGGGGGGTAAAGTTGTAGTGCCGAGGCAAATGTCCCTCAAGCTGTGGTATGGCCACCTGGTTACACAAGGAACCCTGCGCATTCTGGGATGGTGTGGGAAGCGAGCAGCGTCTGCTGCCTTGGTGAAAACCAGGTCCAGTAAAAATCCATATTCTGCTTCTGACACCACATATTGATATTCGGTAAGGATCAGGAGAAAAAAAATAGGCTGAATAGATGATTATTCAGGGAGAAATAACTTACAACATAGACAGATTAACTCCAGCAGGTTCCTGGTCCCAGGAAGCTGTTCCTGTGCTGCAGGCAAGAGATCTCTCCCAGTATCCTCCTCAAAATTAGTTCCCCTGGGTCACATCGAGCACTGTTTCCACCCCCAATGGGCGTGGTCTATGCTGCAGGCAGGGACAAGGTAATTATCTCACTACAAATACTGCATGTTCCATTTAATTCATATGTCAAACTTTAGTCAACCAATGGTGGGGCAATGGTAGAGGTGTTCTATTAATATGTATAAAGAGCAAATAAGAATTGCTTCCCCTAATACTAAAGTCACTCCATAACTGCACATATTATCTGCCTTAAGGAACCCCATACTTGCACATATTCCCTGCCTGAAGGGTGTATAAGCCTGTATATGCCCATATATACTGCTTTTAGATAGGAGATATTCACCAAAAGGCCCAGACAACCTATGGTAGGAAAAATAATATCTTAGGGACAATAGTTATTATTTGAGCTCTCTGTACCCATGACAAGTTGGAATGGCTGTCCATATAGGATTTCAGACAGGAGAGACAGGCAGAATGTGTTCCAGAACTGTCAAAGCCACTCAGGGAAGCTTTATATGGAATTAGATGATGAGATCCATCTTTAACTTCTTGGTGGCAGTGCACATGTTTAATATCAGAACTAAGGAGGCTGTCTGTAATCAAAAATGAAATACAATAATAAAACAAAACACATAAGTAAGAATCAGATTCACTTTAATATGAGTTGTACCATCTGGTGGTATTCTGTATGTATAAAGAGTATTGAAGGAGGAGGCTCTCCTTCTGTTGCTGCTTGCCCTAGCTATGGCTACTAAGTTTATTACTTTACTAGCTTTAGAGCTTTCTTCTTTGGACTTTAAGAGTATAATGATGACCAGCTGAGACATGCACCCTGATGAACTAAACAACTGCTACAGTCTTCAGATGCCCATTGTTAGGCAGCCATTTTTGGACTACCTGAACCACAGCCTATGAGACATTATAATAAATCCATGCATTACATATATGGAGAGATTCATCCTACCATCCTTGTTCATGCAGAAAACCTCAAATAATGCAGTTAGTTTTTGCTTTCTTTTGATTTTAACCTGCTACTGAACATGTGTTGACTAACAATATTGCTCACAAATACAAACTTTCAAGTTTCATTTCTCTCCAAATATTAAACATTTTAGGAAGTCTACTGTTTTCATTACTATGCATTTTCAAAGCACTTGCTCTGTGTTTCAGGGATTAAACTCTTTCATTCTTAGAGGCATCATCCAGCTTTCTAGGAGGGGAAAAAGCTACTATCTTGTTTGTCATCTGGATCCTGCTTCTCTTTCCTGATTTTAAGTGCCTGTGACAACCATGTAAAGAGCAAATGCAGTTGACCTAAAAACAATGTTAAGCCATGTAACAATTATCTCTTTTTGTATCCCTAAATCTATCTGTAGTAGTTTGGCTGCAAATCATGTCAAAGGAGAAACTCCTGTATCGCGGTTAAATAAGGATCAGGATAAACAAATAGGCTGAATAGATGTTTATTCAGGGAGAAATAACTTACAACCTAGAAAGATGAACACCAGGAAATTCAACCCGATCCTCTCCTGTCCAAGTCACGCCAGCAAGAGAGCTTTTCCCGGCTCTCCCTCTGACTTCCTTCCACAGGTCATTTCCGCCCATGGCTCCACCCCCCAATGGGCGTAGTCACTGCCAAAGAAGGACTATCTCACTATAATTCCCATTTTAGTCTAAAGAAAAGGATTAGGCTTAATACAAAACTATATACAAAACAGTGAATAACAAGTGTGCTCTAAGTTGAAAAGGAAAAGCGAGAACGAAATGACCTACATATCTAGTCCTAGGGTGAATGCATAATGGAGTTTACAATAGAGTTGTCCTAAGCTGGAAAACTTAAGTCTAGTACCTAATATATCTAACTAGGAAGAGAGAATAATAGTTGTGATAGTTTAATCTTCAACCTCATAAAGACCTGAGAAGGAAATTAACAATACTATAGTAGACAGGAAGTGCGGATGGACAACTTCCAAAAGGTGCAGCAAGGAGAGAAACAGCAAGCCACCTGAACAGTCACCCTAGGTCTCACAGCAACGTTGGTACACCCAGTTTTTGCTAAGGCCAAGAGAACTTGACAGACCACAACAACAGCAGGGAAGTAGAATGGCTGTCTTACCCTGACTTTGCAAGGTCAAGCAGTCTTTTATATTTGTCTCCTGCAAGCACATAGGACTGCATGTCCAAATCAGTGGTCAAGGTGGGGGCAATTCTTTGCCCAACAGGCCATTAGCTGAGGTGAGAATGAACTCCAGCAGGAGAAACAACAGTGTCCAACATATTTTCTGGAAAGTGTGCGGTGCTGTCAGGAGCAACAGTGTCTCATGTCAATGGAGTACTAATATTAAAACATTTAAATGCCATGTTCTGTATGTCTATGAAGTGATTGAAGATTAAGCATCTATATCTGACTAATCTCATAGGTACAGGAAACATGAGTGAAGATAATCTGTAATACTCAGGAATTTAGCTAAAAGACTGATTAAAACTTCCCTGAGTAAAGCAGGAACAAATACTTAAACAATATAACTATTTACATATACATACATATAAATCCTTCAAATAGAGGTAGAGTAGAAATGTCAAGACAAGAGGTAGAACTATAAAGGACAGCATGATAAATATCCCAAATTGAATCAATATACAAAATGTCTTGAATAAAGAAAAGTATACATACATAGAATATGGTAAAAAAAAATAATGTGCATAAAACATTGTAAGTGGAAAGATTTAACACAATATAACAAAATATAAACTTAATTTTACATAGCTTAGCACATAAGAATACGTAACATTGTAAGCTGTAAAATACTATCCCATTCTTACTCAAATTCTCAAGAAAATAGGCTGATCTACCTATATCCCATCTAAACCACACCTTTCCCAACCATTCCCTATTCCTGTCTAAAAGATAAACCCGAGTGTAAGCATCACCTTCCATACCCAACCCTAAATGACTAAAACGAATCAAAGACGATGACTATTATCCCAAAATTCCAAGGGTAGGTAAAGGGGGCGTCGCTATCTTAAGGTTACTTCCTGCTGAAATGGGACGATGATTGTTCCAATGGATCCTGTAGGAAGAAAATTTTTAGCAACCAAATTTCTCAACAGAACTGGCTGTGACATATGTAGCTAGTCACTGTGTGGCAGAAAATTGTTGACTGTAGTTCTGTTTGAAACTCTGGCCAGGGTGTAATAAAAAGTGAACCATTACACCTCGAGTTGTCTCAAGCAAAAGAGTCTCAAACCGGTTTTAGGGTGATGTTTGTAGTTCAGATGCATCAGGTTGAATCAAGTGGAAATGATGATGTGGGGCCTCATCTTCTTTCCGGAGAGTTCAAAGACTGCTGTTAGGAATCGTTATTATTCCTTGTGGAAAAGTTACATATCAATATTAATGTAAAATTTTCAAGTTTTAAGGTATGCATTAGGGAAAGACAACAATAAACATTAAAAGTATGTGACAAAATTAAGATTTCAGAGAGAAAATTGCATATAAGAAATTAGTCCCCAGATTTTGTTTTCTTCTGCCTTACACCAATTGGCTTCTTGATTTAAGGCAGAAACCATGAATTTAATCTTAACAACATGCTTGAATTTAGAGAAGGAAAGCCAAATCCAACTCCAAAGCCAACATTGGTTTACATAAATTGGGACTTCAGGAATACTAGATAGTAGAGAGAAATAAATTTCTGTATAGAAATAGTTTAATACAATTAATTTTTTTTTACCATATATCAGATTCTGTTTCCTTAAGTGATTGTTTCTGAAGAGCTGTCTTCTCTTCTCTAGGCACCTACATGTTCAGTGTTTTTTGGATGTTTGATGGTAGGTTTTCTCTGTTTTCCTTTAAGAACAAGAACAGAACACTTCCCCTCCCTTTGAGAGGCCTCTGCACACCTCATGGGACCTAATTCGTTGGATGACTTGTCATTTCAATTCATTAAGATGTTTCTCTTGTTCAACTCGGATCTTGATTAACTTAGATGGTATCCATAGTTTTTCTTCTCCTGTAGATACAAATGCAAAACCCCTACCCCAACGTAACACATATCCTGCTTTCCATTATGAGGTCAGTACATCCTTGAAGTACACTGGCTGATTTAGTTCAGAAGTTTTTTCTATTGTCCAGTGTCTTTCTGCAGCTGTTTTTCCTTTTTCATCAGCATTAAGAAAGTTTAATGTTAATAAAGCATTATGTAATCTGTGTTTGGGTGTTTTGGTTCCTCCTGCCTGTTTATGGAGCATTTCTTTTAAAGTACGATTGGATCTCTCAACCACTGCTTATCCTGTAGGATTGTGTGGTATACCAGTTATGTGCTTTATCTTGTAATACTCAAAAAACTGTTTCAATTTGCTGGAGAAATATGCTGGAGCATTGTCAGTTTTTATTTGTGCAGGTATGCCCATAATGGCCATTACCTCTAATAGGTGTGTGATAACAGAATCAGCCTTTTCAGAGCTCAGAGAAGTAGCCCCTTGAAACCCTGAAAATGTAGCTATAGTGTGATGTACATATTTTAGTTTTCCAAATTCTGCAAAATGAAACACATCCATTTGCCATATTTCATTCCTATTTATACCTTTAGGATCACTGCCTGGTGGTAAAGGGGTTTGGTTATAGAATGAGCAAGTAGAGCATTTCCTTACTATTTCCTTGGTTTGTTGCCAAGTGATAGAAAAATCCTTTTTTAAACCTTTGCTGTTCACGTGGTGTTTCTTATGAAACTCTGAGGCTTCTAGCACACTTCCTAACAATAAACGATCAATTTCATCATTCCCTTGTGCTAGAGGACCTGGCAGACTCGTATGGGATCTGATGTGTTATATATATAGGATGAGTCCTGCTTCTGATAGTATCTTGTAACTGTATAAACATCGAAGTTAATTCTGTATCGACAGAAATAAATTCTGTAGTCTCAATGTGTAAAACAACTCTCTCTGCGTATTGAGAGTCAGTAACTATATTGAGGGGTTCTTTAAAATCCATAAGTACCATGAGAATGGCATACAATTCTGCCTTTTGTATAGAATTGTAAGGGCTTTGAACCACTTTGCTAATTTTTCCTGATTTATATCCTGCCTTACCTGATTTGTTTGCATCAGTGTAGAATGTATGAACTCCAGAAATAGGTGTTTTTCTTACAATGCGTGGAAGGATCCAAATCGTTTTTTTTTTTTTTTTTTTTTTATGAATTTGATTCTCTGTTTTGGTATAGTTGTTGCTAACCATTCCCAAAAAGTTACTGCAAGCTCTCTGCCAATATTTGTTATCTTTCCTCTGTTTGTTCAGCACTTGTTCTGTTTTTGTACCACCTGGATATTTGGTATATGTCTTGTATAGTACTTCATACTATTTTTTCCACAATCACGAGGTTGTTTATGGTTCCTATCTAATACTGGAGGAATGTTAATCTGTGTATTACATTGCTGTAATAGATCACGACCCCAAAAATTTATCACTACATCAGCCACATATGGTCTCAACCTTCCTCTCTGTCCTATACAGTCAATCCATCTCGTGCTTTGTTTTACCTGAGACAGGGTTCCAATCCCTAATAATTGAACATTTACCTCATTCTGGGGCCATTTTCGAGGCCAAGATTTATTAGATATGATAGTTACATCCATGCCTGTGTCCAGGAGACCTTCAAAAAGTCTATTATTCATCTTAACTATCAATCTAGGCCTATGGCTATTTATAGCGGTTTGCCAAAATATATGTTTTTTATTTCCTTCTGTCATGTTTGATTCAACTTCCTTCACTATTTTCTCATCCAGAGCAGTATGAGTTTTTATAATATGCACAGAATTTTCTAATTGTCCTGTGGGACATTGTCTTCTACTGTGACTGGGAATGTTTGGACCACCTGTGATGTGGGGGCCTTCAAGAGGCCCCCCAAAAGGAGTTTCCCGATGGTAAAGGGTTTCCTTGCTTGTCTCTGGTCGATCTACACTCATTTGTCCAGTGTCTGCCTTTGCCACACCTTCTACATAACCCAGGAGCCTGAGGCCTTCTGTTTGATTCATTCCTGGGAGTGTTATTTCTAGGGAAGCTTTGCCTACAATTTCTTTTTAGATGTCCTATCTTACCACAGTTATAACATCTGACATGTTGATATCTCTTCAAACCTTTGGATAAGGCTTCTCCTACCCAAGCTTCTAAATCACCATAGTAAGGAACTCTGTTATCTTGATGTCTTCTCTGACCTTTAGATATGGCTTCTCCTACCCATGCTTCAGTCTTATTGTCATTATACTCAATGATGCCTGTATATAGATCCCATTCATCCAAGGGTGCTGATCGCATTTTTAAAGGACAAAGCACCTGTTTGCATTGAGGATTCGAATTCTCATAAGCTAAAGATTCTATGAGTAATCTCCTAGCATCCATGTCTGCTACCTCTAATTGTACTGCCCTAGATAATCTTTCTAGAAAGACACTAAAGCATTCTCAAGGTCCTTGCCTTATCTTGGTATAGGGTTTTATCCTCTCTTCTAATTCATGAACCTTATCCCAAGCATTCAAAGCTGCTGTACTGCATAGAGACAAGATATGTTCATCATAGGCAGCTTGGGTTTCTGGGTCAGCATAGAGACCCTCACCAAGAATTTTATCTTGGGGAGCTTTATAACCTTTCTTTAAGCCCTGAAGTTCAAGAGCTTTTGCTTCCTCTCTCCATAAAGCCCTCCATTCTAATTGAGAGGAGCTTTCAAGGACAGCTGATAGCAATTGATCCCAATCCTTAGGAGTTACCTTGTTATACCTTGCCCATGATTCTACTTCACATAAGGTGAGTGCATGCCATAAGAGACTACTGCTTCCTTTATACCTTTTAAATCTTTCATATGTATTGGTTCCCACTGATATGCAACGAAATCTTTTGGGTGTTTTTTCGTTGCTGGTTTTTCATTAACAGATACAGGGAAAGATTCCCTGACCCTAAATGGTGTGGAAATTTTTAAGTCTTTTTCATGCCCTGTTACCTGTAGTTCTTCTTCTGATGTATCAGAATGAAGGTCTTCTAAAGCCTGAAATCTATTCACCATTGTTTCTTTTTGTGTCTGAACTTCTTGAATAAAATAACTTTCTAGAGACTTCATTGCATCAGTCAGTTTCTTACTTTCTCCAACTACAAATGATTCCATGTTTTTAATCTTCTCATCCTTAGATATTATCTGAATGGCATGTAAACTACCTTCCAGAAACAATGTTCTATCTGCTAGCTTGCCATTATCCTCTGGCATTGAAGAGATTCTATCATCTAGTCTTTCTATCTGATGTTCCAGTTTTTTAAACTTATTAGTAGCTTCCTCAGACCAGGAATGAGCTGTTTCTGCTAGTGTGTTAATGCATTGCATTGTTTCTGTTCTGGTTATTGAAGTATCTGACATGAAACAAATTCTACCTGTCAGCTCGCCAACACTATCTTCAATATTCTGAACCTTTTTTCTATACTTTCTATGCTTTGAATTCTATCATTTTCAATGTTTCGAATCCTTGTTCCTAAGTCTCCTATGGTTTGTACAAGTTCCTTATTGTTTGCTGTAATCTCAAACCATTTCTTTAAGAATATCATGTTAATGATGAAACCCATTGCTATTACAAAATAAAAGTACATATTGGTCCAGTCATAAGTTTCTTCTTCTAAAATCCTTTCTACATATGAAGTAAAATAGTTCCTAAAGTTCTGCATTGTAAAATTACCTGCCATAGTTATGGAACAATTGATCTCAGTTTTTATATCAGCTTAAATTGCAAAGGATGTTACAATTACCTTAGGTGTAATTCTGCTGTCCTGGGACTTTGATGCTTTTAGTTGTAGATCTCAGCTTGTGGTAGTTATGCCTGGAGGTGTGCCACCAAATAGTGCCTAGCCGCCGAGGCCCGTCTGATCCCAGTTTTGCCTAGAAGTATACTGCCTAATATTGTCCAGCAGCAGACAATCCTTCTGATTCCGGTCCCTATGGAATAGCTCTTAACCAACTATGGCAAGCGAAATTTTGTTAAAAGGAGACTTCTAGAATTGCTGGAACACAAGACTAAGGGCCGGAAAACACGCAAGCAGGGCAGGTGCCGAGCGGCTCTGTGCGAATGCAAAGTCCCATGCGGAAATGGGCAAAAAATGAGAAGCGGTGAGTGCCTTATCAGGTCCACTTTGGCAGCAAAGATCTCCTTTGCCGTAAGGAAGAGGCAAATGTCCCAAAGCTGTGGTGAGTACACCTGGTTAAACCCTGCCCGTTGGGGTATGTGGTGGAGGGTAGCGGTGTCTGCCGCCTTGGTTTCACTCAGGTCCCGTGAAAATCCTAATCCCGCTTCTGACACCACATATCGCGGTTAAATAAGGATCAGGATAAACAAATAGTCCGAATAGATGTTTATTCATGGAGAAATAACTTACAAACTAGACAGATGAACACCAGGAAATTCAACCCGATTCACTCCTGTCTGAGTCATGCCAGCAAGAGAGCTTTTCCAGGCTCTCTCTCAGAACTCCTTCCACAGGTCACTCCTGCCCATGGCTCCACCCCCCAATGGGCGTGGTCAGTGCCACAGAAGGACCATCTCACTACACACCAGTGTTGTGAAAAAGCCTTACAACATTCACTACATTCATAGCGTTTCTCACCAGTATGTGTTCTTTAATGTTTTTTGAGATGATTGCATAGTGAAAAGACTTTACCACATTGATTACAATCTTGTGTTTTCTCTCCACTATGTGTTCTAATATGTCTTTTAAGCATAGTATGTCTTGCAAACACTTTACCACATTGACTACATTCATAGGTTTTCTCTACCGAGTGTTTTCTTTCACGGAGTTGGAGGAATCATTGGCATGAAAAGACTTCACCATACTGAAGACTTCTATATGGTTTCTCTCCAGTGTGAATTTTTTCAAGCCTTTGAAGATGCCTGTAACATACAAAGTTATTCACACATTCATTGTGTATATTCACAGGATTCACTTCCGTATGGCTTCTTTTATTACTGCAAAGATAATTGGCATATGTAAATCTTTACCACATGCATGATACTAAAGGAACTTAGTACATGCATAAAATAAATTTATAATTTGGCCTACGTGTAGACAAGATTAAGATATTGAAATTTACTTTCATAATGCTTCCCTCGTGAGGTATTGTCTTGCTTTCAAAGAAGATACCTGTGATTCAGAGTATGAGCCTTTATTTCATGGCCCACATTTACTGCATATGTTCACATGAGATTTCTCACATAATTGAAAATAATTGGACCATTGCAGACATTTGCCATATTTATTGCATTTATCAATTTTTCCATTGTATGAATCATAATACACTGGCCAAATATACCAGTACAAATGGAAACATTCACACATTCATATGGATTTACTGCAGTGTATTTGTTGATATTTTTCAGATGATGTTGGAATACTGATAAATTTCAAACTGGTTTCACACTCAACAATTATTCTCAAAGTGATGACTACTGAATATCTTTTATTTCTTCTCAATGTCCTAAGAGAGAGAGGTATGTTTCTTCTTTCCATATTCTAAATTCACATGGCTCGTAACATATATTCCTTTTATTTTCCCTAAGTGTTCTGGTACATAATGTCTCTGTGTAGACCTAGATAGCCTGGAACTCACTTTGTAGACCAGGCTGATCACAAAATTTTGTGATCCACCTTCCTCTTCATCATGAATACTGAAATTAAAGCCATGGGCCACAGCTACCTGACTCAACATATGATATACTTATTAAAGTAACAATATCAATAAAAAGGATTCCACATTGCATTCACACACTTTGACTTTCTTTTCCTCACAGACATGTGTTATAGGGATTAAGGTTTCTCCACAACAAACTTCTTGACACTCATAAAATGACCTTTTCGATATACATAGAAAAGTCACAAATATATAAGTAATGCCTGCTTTATTACAGACTATTTTCTTAGTAGGTGTTGGATATATACTTATGACCTATGAAACAAGTATACTGTTTCAAATATCTGAATAGTATGAAACTCAACAGACAGGCATATCTACAGCATAGATCTCCACGCGCTACAATTCTAGGGTGTTATCTGTTAAGGAATTATTTCCTTCTCTTTTTACATGAATGCCTTGGAAACACAGAAGAGTTACCTTTCACTGATACATATGGTTTGGGCAGAAAATGAGAACCATCACTATACTTTAAGCTGCACTTATTTTCACTGTTTAAATTTTTTATGTGTGTCTCTTCACTAAAATTTCCAGAATACATTAAAATATCGTTAGAGCAAAATTTTCATATGAAAATTTACCTTCTATGTCTTCTAGAAGTTTGCCAATGATCTTCCATATTATGGTCATCCCAAATGTAGCCTGAAATAACAGAATATATATGATGTATTACTGTAAATTGTACAAAATTTCTGTTAATAACTTCATTGACACTTTCACCAAAGTTTCCCTTTTCTCAATTAAAATTACAGAATAGTATCTGTAACCAAGAAACATTGGGTCTCTTATTTTAAAATATGAAGGAAAATACAGTCTCACCTGTAGTAGTGAGGTTCCTGTAGGTGTCCAGCATCACATCTGTGTAGAGACATTTCTGAGAAGGATTTAGCAAAGCCCATTCTTCCTGAGTGAAGTGAATATACACATCATCATAGGTCACTGCATACTACAATAAACCATACGTGTGTGACAAAGAAGTCTAATACACTCACTGTAAATACAAACTTCCTTGACAATATACTTATATAAATCTGGAGCCTCGGACACTTATTTCATGACATAGTCATTATAATGCATTCACCTAATCCATTTAGAAGAAAACTGAATAGGAGGTTAACATGCACCATTTCTTGGCCCTTTAAGTAGCATATAGCCATGAGAAAAAAAATCCCAATAAACAGGCATAAAGGGAGAGGCAAGCTTCCAGAACAAACTATTGAGAACACATCAGAAATAAATTGTACAATGGGGACAGCCTGTCATTGAAATAACCCAGGCTCTGGGAACGACATCCGCCTTTGTTAGATTTTCATTGCTGTTAAGAGACACCATGGATCAGGGCAACACTTTCAAAGAAAACATTTAATTGAGGTGTCACACTGAAAATTTCAGAGGTTCAGTTAATCAACATTATGGCAGGGGCCATATCAGCATGCAGACTGCTGCAGTCCATGAGGTTAGAGTCCTTGCAGCATGACTCAGAGGCAACAGGGAGTTTCTGACGCATTGGGCATCATTCTGAGAATAAGAAACCTCATGTCTCATCATAAAGTGACGTGATTCCTCTAACAGGGTAAAGTCCAGTACAACAAAGCCACACCACATCTGCTATCACTATTGGGAACTCACAGAGTATGGACTGACAATTGGGGGACCTTCATGGCACCAAACTAGACCATCTGAATGTGGCTGACTCTTAGGTGACTTGTTCTGTTTGGCGGCCCCTGGCAGTGAAACAAGGACCCATCCCAGGAGTACATGTGTAATATGAAACAATAGGTCACACTTTACTGACAGGTCCTAAGGAAGAAATGCCATAAGATGAGAAAAGTAGGGGAGGCAGAACAAAGAAAAGATGAAAGCTTGGTCAAGGGTGTTTTGCTGAAGCTATGTATTATTCTAAGTAAGCTTCATATGAGGAATAGTGTCTTGTATACTACTTTCATGGGGGAATGGAAGTAGGGACATCTAGGAAGTCAACAGAGTTAACATTTAATGGGGCAAACTCAGGAAAATGCTACCCAAATAGTGCAGGGGGCAAACAGGGAATCCCAATAACATTACCGACTAATCCCTCAGTGGTCAGAGGCCCAATAACCACAGTTCCATGTAGTGTGAAGAGTTGTGTAATTGGGATCTGAATTAGCCCCTCCACAAAGGCCCTGGCCATAGATAATTGCATTCTTTCCCAAGCATCTTCCTTGATTCAAGGGATGAGCTCTATTTTATTCTCAGTAGCTCAAAACCTGATGGAAATCACCTAAGGCTACAACCCTGAAGCTGTTATTTGTTCTGCCAAGAACTTTCCTGTGTTTCAGAAGGAACAATGTTACTTCTCCATGAGTGGGGATCTACACAAAAATTCTTGCTTGCTCAGTCCAGCCCTCAACACTTCATTGTTTTCCTTTTCAAACTGTTGTCACCTGGGCTCATCTTGCCCATATGACAGAGTCATGATTTTTCTCCAGAAGAAAATGGATGTGTATGGCACACCATGACTTAATGTTCATTATGGCCCAGTAAGGAACCCTTGAACAGCTTGTAAAAGCCCTGCTCCATTGAAATCAGTGGTTAGTCTATTACCATGGTTTGGAGACATATGTCTGGACTTTCCTGGGGAGCAAATATATTTTAGAATCATAATCTCTAACATGAGTGGATAGCATGAAACTCATTTTATTTATTTATTTTTTTATTTAATTTTAGGTGCAGCACTTTGTCAGCTAAAGTCTATTTTGAGAGACTAACTATCCACCAAGAATTGGTAAATCTTTATATCAACAACTCCAGTCTTTGACAAAACAGCTGAATGGTGGAGTGTCGTCCAAAACAAGAATGCCATTTATACATGCATTTGACTATAACCTAGCAATGGGGAGGCAGTAGCAGGCAGATCTCTATGAGATTGGGGATAGCCTGCACCACACAGAAAATTCTAAGTCAGGCTGCAAAGCTACAAGGAGAAATTCTATTTTAAAAAAATTATATACTTTATAAATATATATATATATATATAACCTATATGTGCATGCATATATATATATATATATATATGAAAAATAATTAAATAATATCATTTAGAGCATGCAGAAAATTAACTCCCAATTTGGATACTCCCTTAGCCTAGAGACAAGGAGGAGTGCCTGGACCAAAACTCAAATGACTTGACAGATTTTGATGATCCCTCTTGGAAGACCTGTGTCTCCCAGAGGAATTTATGGGGGGTGGTATAGGGAGGTCACTGGGGGAAATAGGAGGATGGCAGGGAGAGTGAACTGGGCTCAATATGTAAAGTAAGGTCTTTTTATTTATATTTTCACAAAAGAAGAAAATTTATTTTGATGGCAAAAAACAAAACAATAATAACTCTGAATGGATGTGACCCCTAAAGTTTAGATGTTAAGAGCAGGACTTCTGGAAGGCACTGAGGTAACCGATCCTCTCCTTCTTTGGTAAATGCCATCCTGGTGCACCAAAACTATAATGGAGCTGACTACACAGAAGTTTATTCACAATTCTACCGCATCAAAATCCTTTCCTCAGAAGCATACCACATGGAGAAGTATTCATAGGCCACACAGTGGTCTGGGAAGCTGCTGGACCACAATGGGCCTAACTGAACACTGAATGTGGCAGCACATTCCAGTCCAACCTCCTACTGGAGGGCCTGCCAAACAGAATTCCATGACTCCCCATCCCACCTTCCCACATCCCATCACTCACCGTGCTTCAGTTTCTCTGTTCATCCATGAGCTCCCCTCACAATTCCCAACAGTACCACTCATAGAGCAGCAATCAATCCTCTGGCTCCTGTTCTGATACAAAACCAAGCCTGTAGCATGGCTCAAGGAAGTCTCCTTCCAGACCTCAGACTGGAGTGTTGGCTCAATATGATTGGCTAATAAGGCTTCAGTGACAAGAGCAGTTCCTCAAGGGTTAGAGTGTTCTTAAAGACACAGCAAGCCCTGCACCTCCTTTGGGCCTGGCTTCTACTCCAGACCTAGGAATTTTAGAGATCTGCACAAACAGGAACTAATTTTTTTTTTGAGACAGAATTTCTCTGTGTGGTGCCTGTTGTCCTAGAACTTGCTCATTAAACTGAGCTGTTCAATTATTATTATTAATCTTGTTGTTGTTGCTTTCTAGTAGATTTTTCTCATTACTTGTTTAATATTAATTAATTATTTGATTATTTGATTAATTAATTCATTTCTTTTGATGTTTGAAACAGAGTTTCCCTGTGTGGCCCTGCTATCCTGGAACTTACTCTGTAGACCAGAGTCTACTCAGAGAAATCTACTTGCCTCTACTTCCTGAGTGCTGGAATCAAAGATGACAGCCAACACTACGTAGTCAGACACAAATTTCAATGTCACTTACCCATGTCACCAATAAACGATCCAACCCACTTCCTGCAGTGCACAGGTTCTATCTCTCTTTCTTCCTCCACACAATGTGCAGAGCTTGCTCAGACCATTACACAATGTAGACTGAAAGAATTCTCTTATTAAACAGATGGAAGGCGTCCCAGAATATTAAAGGTACAGAGAATTTTTTTAGGATACATGTGATGTTTGCTCTGTGCCATCTGGCTGAGTTCTGGAGACCTGAGGGGACTTTTTATCTGGTTGTCACAGGCCTCTCAGATAACCATGAGAGAAAGGCAGGAACCATATTACAAACAAGATGATATATCTTTCTCCTCACAGATGCCAGGGTTATAGGTCTATTGTATTGGAGTTTTATTCCTGATATTTGAGTCAAATTCTTGACATATGAAGAATAATATAAAATTGTCATCTACATGTTAAGCTGAATATTCAAAGACAATGGTGCTGGGAAGAACGTCTATATCTATGAGTACTACGTTGAACCAGCACAGGTTCCTCAGTAGGAAGATGAGGAAACAGCTGCATTATTCAGTGTTCTCTGTTTGAACAGGATTGGTAGAACATATCTCTCTGTGTCTGTAGAACGTAGGTTTATTTGGATGTCTCCCAGGCTCTGGGCCAGCTAGTACATCAATGGTGATGACAAATGGAAATTTGAAGAATTCGATATTTGTTTGGTTTATGGGTGTGGGTGTCTCAGCTGGTCTTCAGTACACATGAGTATTTCAAAGAAATGGGCTTTAAAGCTATAAATCGATAAACTCAGCAGGATCCACATGCCATTAAATTTGTGGGGCCCATAAAGGTTTTCTCCTTTATGGTGGTGTTGTGGTATTTTGTTTTGCCAGGTGGTGGCGGCACATGCCTTTAATTCCAGTGCTTGAGAGGCAGAGGCTGGTAAATCTCCATGTGTTTGATTGAGTTAGAAATGTACACAGGGAAACCCTCTCTGAAAACAACACCAAACAAACAATACACAAATCTAAACAATTAAACAAACAACAACAACAACAAAAAACTTGCTTTAAGAAGAGAGTGTGGAGCTAGGCAGTAGTTAGGCATATAGGACAGGTCATGGTGGAGCACCTTTAATCCAAGCATTTGAGAGACATAATGATGTGGATCTCTGTAATTTCATGGTCGCCCCAGGCTACACCAGATTTACCCAGTCTAAAAGAGAAACAGAGACAGGTAGTGGCTCATTCCTTTATCCCTGTACTTGGGAGGTAGATATGGCTGGGAGGAGAGAGAAATATAAAGTGGAAGAAGACAAAAGTTTATTGCATTCTAACCCTAGGATCAGAATTTCCCACCCCTTTTGTCTGAGGATTCAGTAGAAGTAAGACCTAGGGGTGGGCTGCTCTGCTTCTCTGATTTTTGATCATTAATCACATATCTGAATCCAGGTTTTAACTATTAAGACCAAGTAGAATTAGCTTTACAATTTCCAGTGTAGTGTGTCAAAGCTAAATTGTGGTGTACAAGACTAGAATTGATGGTAATAGAATTGATGGAATAAATATTTATCAATTTTACAAGTCTATTACTATCTATTGTATGATTGAACATGAGAGAAAATGGTTTGTATGAGTATACATGTTATGGGAGGTAGATAATTATGTGAAGTTGTGCATCATTATCTGACCTGTGGTCATCCCCCCAAAAGAAGATGTACTGAGTCTCATGCCAAGATACACAACATGTATGATGAGCCATACTCTTCCACAGATTAGCAATATAACCAAAATAAAGAACTAAATAATAGTCTTTTGAAGCATGAAGCATCAGAATTACGATCCTACACATGGTAAGTTTGCAACATGAAATGGATACAATCCTATGAAAATGAACAACAATTTATAACAACATGCTGATTACAAAGGCACATTAACAATTATTTTTGGAAATACTCAGAATGCTCAATGTAATTATGAAACATCTTATGATATTATCCCACCACTCACCATGTGGTGGCTTCTGTACTCAACCATGCTCCACTCACAATTTACTACAGTAACACTCCCAGAAAAGCAATCAATTCACTGGTGCTTATTCTGCTTAAACCAAACCTGCGTCAAGAGCAAAAGCCTACAGTATGGCTACAGAAAGTGTCCTGCAATGCCTGTGACTCTCAGGTTGGCCTGGTGTTGCTGATTGTCTAGTAAGTCTTGATCAACAAGAGCACTTTCTTAAGGGTTAAAGTGTGCTTAAAGACACACCACAAGGTACCTTGGGTCTGGCTTCTACATAAGACCCAGACCTTATAGACTTCTTTAGAGACACAAATCTCAATGTCACATACCCTGTCTAAAATAGACAACCCACTCTCTTCCAGCTGTGTGAAACATCATCCCTCTCCTTCCACGAAACAATGTGCAGATGTTGCACATAAAATTAGAAAATGCAGATTGGAATGAATGTTTTATTCAACACAGGGAAGGGAGCCTAGAATATTAAAAACTTAAGAGAGATTTTAGGGCATACGGCAAAAAAGATGTTTGTTCTGTGTATTTTGCTGAGGTCAGGGGAAATGGGTGTACATTTCATCTAGTGGTCAAAGACAATTTAGAAACCATGAGAGAAGGGAAGGAGCAATATCAGAAAGAAAATGATATATATTTCTCCTGTCAGATGCTTTGGTGATAGCTCCAATGCATTGTGAATTTTATTCCTGAAATTCTAGAAAAATGTATAATAATAAAAACTATTGTCTTCAGGGTAATTTGAATACTCTGAGAGTATTGGGCTGGGAAGCTTGCTTCTATAAGCACTGTGAGACCAAGAACAGCTTTCTCAGGGTACAGTGAGAAAATAGCTGCATTATTCAATGTTCTCTTCTTGAACAGGACTGTTGTCAGGTTTCTAAATCAGTGGATCCATCATCCAGCCTTGAGATTGAAGAAAGACTTATTTTCTTGTTTGAGATCTGGTTCCTGTTTTCTTTACTTTATTTTTCCCCTGCTTTTCTGAAATCCCAGTGACAACCATGAAATAAGTGGTTTCAGTTCATCTGACATCAGTGGGAAACTACAGAACATCACATTTTCTGTGCCAAAATCTCTCAATAGTAGTTAGGACAGGGAATAATCACATCATGTGATTGTGTAGTGGCCTGTGAAAGTTAGAGAGCCACCTTGTTTTCAGGAGAAAGTAGTGGGTACAGGAAGAGAGCAGTATTTGCTATTGGAGTTAAAGCCAGTGCAGTAGAAATGTGTATCTCTGCTCACCTAGAAATGGTTTTTGTCTGGGTTGGAAGTCCAGGTCAGGAATCATTGCACTGTGTCTTTAAGAAGGTGATCTTGTTACTCAGTCATCACTAGCCAACAAGACCCCCCTCATGATCTGTCAATAATAAAAGGTACAGGGACCTTCTTAGTGCCAGATTCAGGCTTTTCTCTAAAACAAGAACTGGCACATTTTTTTGTGTGTGCTGTTCTTCGATTATTGTTGCAATAAGTTCAACGGAGAGCTTGGGAGAGCTCAGTAATCAAATGGTGAGTGAGGGGCCGCTGTCTCCAGGATGGAGGAGTACATTGTATAGTATATGAATCATGTGTTGGGTCCTCCCAACATCTGAGTGGGAACATGAAGACAGATTTTCCTTCCTGTGGGTTTTCATGAGATACATGAATCTCCCTGGAATCAATGATATGACTCTGACTAAAATTTTGTGGGTTGAATCTCTTCAGAGTATTGGGAGCAGGGAGCCCTGTGTAAAAACATCTTTTTAGTCAACTTCAATGACCTTTTTGTGCATCCTTGGAAAGACTACAGTTCTTGGAGACATTTAACAATTTATATTTTACTTTATGTGATGTGATGGAAAAATTAAAAATTAGGGTTAATGGCAAGAAGGAAAAACTACAAAGAACAAGAATCTCATCTAGTGCATAACTTCCTGATTTCAGAGTACAGACCCCACATGTTATTTTCATAAGATACAGGAAAAAAAAGAAAAAGAAAAAGAAAACCTTGCAGGTTTGCTAATCAATCTTGATGCCCTTGAAATCAAACTTTGTACTCTATGAAATGCTGTAACCTTGAAAACCCTATGAGCTGAGACTAGGGATGTCAAGCCACCATTTCACTTTTGTTGCTAGGTAACTTAGCCTTCCAATAGAGTGAACTCCCAGACTGTTTTGTTCTTCCCAATTAAAACCTTTTGCTTTCACATTTGGGAATAACTTCATTGGACATGAGGAAACCCGGGAGGTACAAAGTTTGTGGGCTCATCCCAGATTTCCTCCTACCACCCAAGACCTTTAACGCTGAAATATTGAAATAGAGAAAGTAAAGACAACAAAAACCAGAACAATGCTGGAAATAGAAAAACTGCGCAAAAATTGTGAACTACAGACACAAAATGACCAACAGGAAAAAAAGAGATGAAAGAGAGAATCTCAGGCATGGAAGATAAACTAGAGGAAATAGATTCATTTACCAAAGAAAATCATAAATTCAACAAATCCTTAACGCAAAACATCCAAGGAATATGGGACACCATGAAAAGGCCAAACCTAAGTATAATAGGCAGCGAGGAAGGTGAGGAAGACCAGCTCAAAGGTGTCAAAAACATACTAAACAAAATCATCAAGGACAACTTTCCCAACATGAAGAAGGACATGCACATGAAAGTAGAAGAAGTATACTGAACACCAATTATGCTGGAACAAAGTAAAAAAAAAAAAAAGCCTAGAAATGTAATAAGGAAAACACCTAAAACACATAATAAAGAATACTAAGTGCAACAAAGGAGAAAGGACAGGTAACATATAAAGGAAACCGATCAAAATTACAACTGACTTTTCCATGGAATCCCGCAAGGCCAAATGGTCCTGGATAGATGTTCTACAAATACTAAGAGTTCACAGATGCTAGCCCAGGCTACTATACCCAGCAAAACACTCAATCATTATAGATGGAGAAAACAAGATATTTAATGACAAAGACAGATTTTTTTTTCCAATACTTACCTACAAATCCAGCATTACAGAAAGATTTGGAAGGAAAACTCCCACCCATGGAAGTTAACTATGCACACAAAATGTAGGCAACAGATAATCTCCCTATACAAGAAACCAAGGGTGATGGAGGTCAAATATATTAACAATACCAACATCAAATCTAAAACAAACAAGCATCACTAATCAATGGCCTTTACTTACCCCCAATATTAATGGTCTTAACTCACCTATAAAAAGACACAGGCTAACAGAATTGATACGAAGGAAGAATGCAGTCTTCTGCTACATACAAGAAACACATCCAAGTTTCAAAGATAGACATTACTTTAGGGAAAAAGGTTGGGGAATATCTTCCAATCAAATGTACACAAAAAGCAAGCAGGCATGGCTATCCTAATATCTAACAAGTTAGACTTCAAACCAAAATTAGTCAAAAGAGATGAAGATGCTCATTCAGTATTCATTGCAGTAGAAATCCTTCAACACAAAGTCTCAATTCTGAAAATTTATGCCCGAAATACAAAGGAACCCAGAGTAAACCAACTGCCAACATCAAACTGAAAGGAGAGAAGCTTAAGGTGATTCCTCTAAAATCACGAACAAGACAAGGCTGCCCTCTCTCAATATCTCTTCAATATTGTACGCGAAGTTCTACCTGAAGCTATAAGACAAGAAAAGGAGATAAAAGGGATCCAAACTGGAAAGGAAGAAGTCAAACTATCACTATTTGAAGATGATATGATAGCTTAATAAGCAACCCAATAAACTCTACCAAGGAACTCCAATAGCTGATAAACACCTTCGGAAAACTAGCAGGGTACAAGATAAACTCAAAATAATCAGTAGCCCTGCTTTTTTCATACAACAATGACATTGAGAAAGAAATCAAAGAAACGTAACACTTTACAATAGCCAGAAACAACATAAAGTATCTTGGAGAAACACTTCCCAAACAAATGAAAGACCTATATAATAAAAATTTGTGGCTCTAAAGAAAGAAATTAAAGAAGATACCAGAATATGGAAATATCTCCCATACTCTTGAATAGGTAGGATAAATATAGTAAAAATGGCAATCTTGCCAAAAGCAATCTAGAGATTCAATGCAAGGTCCATTAAAATCCCACCACAATTCTTCACTGACCTTGAAAGGATAATAATCAACTTTTTATGGAAAAAACAAAAGACCCAGCATAGCCAAAACAGCCTGTACAATAAAAGAACTTCAAAGGCATCACCATCCCTTACTTTTAGCTCTACTACAGAGCTATACTCCTGAAAACAGTCAGGAATTGCCACAAAAACAAAACAAACAAACAAACAAACAAAAAAAAAAAACAGGTAGAACATGGAATGGATTTCAAAAACCTGATACAAACCCACATACGTATGAACAGCTGATTTTCTACAAAACCAATAAAACTATACAATGGGATGAGGAAATCATCTTCAACAAATGGTGCTGGCACATTTGAATGATGGTGTTTAGAAGACTGCAGATAGACCCAACTCTGTAGTCATACACAAAACTATGGTCCAAATGGATCAAAGACCTCAACATCAATCCAACCACACTGAACCTCTTAGAAGAGAAAGTAGGAGGTACCCTTGAACAAATTGGTATAGGAGACCACTTCCTGAACATAACTCCAGGGGCACAGACACTGAGAGCAAGAATTAATAAATGGGACCTCTTCAAACTCAGAAGGTTCTGTAAGGCAAACGACACAGTGGAAAGACAAAATGGCAGCCCACAGACTGGGAAAAGATTTTATGTAAGGAGTAAGGTTTTTCCGCCTGCCACGGGTCTGGTCCTGCCATCACGCCAGCCCCAATTAACACACAGAGACTGTATATTTGACATAACGCTATTGGCCTGGAACTAGGTTCTTATCTGCTAGCTCTGTCTTAAGTATTAACCCATTTTTGCTGATCTATTTATGGTCATGTGGTCTTCTTACTGAGGAGCATACCGGCATTCTGCTTTCTCCAGACCCTCCATGCTGACTCCTCCTTCCAAATTCCTCTTTCTTCCTTGTCTCTTAGTCCCTCCTATCTTCCTTTCTTATTGGCCAACATTTACAGAATGGCATCTCCCATCAATTTTGACCAATACTACATCAGACAATGGGTTGATCTCCAAAATATTCAAACAACTCAAAAAACTAATCAACAAAACACCAAACAACCCTATTAAAAAATGGGGTACAGACCAGCAGAGGAACTAGGATACAAGGTGTATTCTAAGAGATTCATATAAACTCCCTCACAGAACCAGGAAGGGACAAGTCCCCCAGAGCTCAGGGGAAGTGGGGGGGGGCAGCGAATGGAGAGAGTAGTAGGAGAAAACGAGGGGGAGGAAAGGAAAACTTGTGCGACCAGGAAGATTGAGCCTGGTTAAGAATAGAAGACAGGAAAGAGAGATACAAAGAGAGAGAGAGAGAGAGAGAACATAAAAGAGGGAGCCAATATTGGTTTGAAGATAAAATTGAACACAAAGAATAGTCTAGAGAACTAAAAGACTGCTCCCAACTATCAATTTGAGTTTCCGTGGAAAGGCTACCAAAAATGCCCTTCCCAGAAGGTGAGGGAGATTGAGATCAACAACTGACTTATCCATGGAGCCCTCAGTTAATGCCTGTTGGAAACAGGATCAATCATCCATACATAAACACTAAGTCGAATAGAACCCAGATGCATGTATAGAGGACAAGACCAGGTGGCCGAAACACATAGAGACAGCTTACCTGAACAAGGAGCAGCTAACGGGCCACCAGAATGATAGCAGGGAAGCCAGCATGGGACTGACTCAGGCCTCCCTGAATATGGGTCTCAGCCAGAAGGACTGAGCAGTCTAAGGAACCTCAGACAGTGGAGCCAGGATGTATCCCTGGTACACAAAAGGACTTAGGGAACACATCCCCCATGGAGGGATAACTGCCTTAATCTAGAGACAGGAGAGAAGCACTAGTCCCTACTTCACATGACCTGTCAGATCTACATGACCCCAACTTGATGGCATTCCCCTACATATGGGATTGGGGTGGGGTGAGGGTAGGGTGGTTAGAGTGCATGTGAGAAGGCAGTGAGGGTTAAACTGAGGGAAGGAGGGAGGGGGAAGGAAGAAAGGGAAGGAGGGAGAGGGAACAGGGATCGACATGTAAAATAATAAATTAAATTTAAAAAAAATGCTTTGACTCCAAAATTATGTTCAACAACATGTTAATGGGGAAAAGGATTTCTATTATTGTTTCCCCAGAAAATGAAAAGATGTGCATTCCTTCCAGACTAATGTGGTTTGATCAAGCCAGACCACCTGAAAGAGAATACCAGGTGATCCTACATTCAAAACAGGTGGACCTAGCCGCCTTACAGACTACAGCCAGGATTTCTGAATCTTATTCGAATCCCCCATGAAAGCACCTCTTACCAGCAGGAAGTAGTTTGGAAAGAACGACACCCAAATCCCCAAATATTGTCTATAAATGTTTGTTATTATTTAAATGGAATTGGTTATATAAAATGAAAAAAAAAGAATAGAAGCGTTGATTGAAAAAAAAGTTTATAAAATCAAAAATAAAATAGGGTACAGAACAGAAGAAATAATTCTCAATAGAGGAAACCAAAAAAGCTGAAAAACACTTAATAAAATGTTCAACATCTTTAGCTATCAGGGAAATACAAATCAAAACAACTTTGAGACACCATCTTACTCTTGCCAGGATGGCTAAAATTAAAAACACCAATGACAACTTATACCAAAGAAGATGTGGAGAAAGGGAACATTCCTCCACTGCTGGTGGGAGTGCAAACTCGTACAGCCATTTTGGAGATAAGTATGGTGGTTCCTCAGGAAAAAAGGAATTAGTTAACCACGGGACCCAGCAATCCCCTCTTAGACACATACCCAAATGATCCATATCCTGGCAACAAAGACATCTGCTCAACTATGTTGATAGCAGCATTATTTGTAATAGCAAGAAACTGGAAACAACCTAGATGATCCTCAATAGAAGAATGGATAAGAAGATAGGATAAGGATAGGAAAGAAATTGCGACTAGGAAGATTGAGTCAGGTTAGTAATACGAGACACGAGAGAGAGAGAGAGAGAGAGAGAGAGAGAGGGAGGGAGGGAGGGAGGGAGGGAGAGACTGAGAGTGAGTGAAAGAGAGAGAGGGAGACAGAAAAAGAGAGAGAGAGAGAATAAAAGAGAGAGCCAGTATAGGTTTGAAGAGAAAAGTGAATCTAAAGAAAGGTCTAGAGACCTACAAGACTGTTACCAACTAACAATTTGAGCAACTGTGAAAAGGCTACCATAAATGCCTTTCCTGGATAGTGAGATCAACAACTAACTTATTCACCATAATGGAGCCCTCTTATAGTGCTGTTGGAAACAGAAGCAAACACCGAACCTAAACACTGAGTTTAACTAGAATACAGATGCAGATGGATACAACAAGACCAGGTTGTAGAAACACACAGAGACAGCTGACCTGAACAAGGAGCAAATAACAGGCACCCAGACTGATAGCTTGGAATCCAGCATGGTACTGTCTCAGTCTTCTCTAAATATGGGTCTCAGCCAGAAGGACTGAGCAGTCTTAGGGACTGCAGACAGTGGAACCAGGATGTATTCCTCATGCACAAAAGGTCATTGCAGACACATGCCCCATGGAGGGTAGTCCCTTAACCTAGAAACAGGAGAGAAGTCCTAGTCCCTACTTCAAATGACTTGACAGATCTACATGACTACAGCTGGATGGCATCGTCATACATGTGGAAGTGGGATGGGAGCTGGGAATGGAGTGTGGTAAGGGTGCATGTGAGGGGGAATAGCGTGTAAATGGGTGGGAGGGAGGGAGAGGGAACTGGGATCAACATGTGAATTAAAAAATAAATAAGTAAATTAAAAAATAAAATAAAATAAGTACCCCAGGCCAGAATCTTACAGGCTGCTGGTAATACAGAACACCAATGTAAACAGGACCAGGCTCCTTCTGGTACAGAAGTCCTAAGCCATGCTCATCCTGGATCCATGATGGGTTGCTGAAGACCTAGGTGCATTGGGCCACCTGGTGGGCAGTCAGAGAGGAGAGGAGTTCTGAATCCCTAGGGGCTAATGACAGAACCAGACCCTCGCCCAGCCCTCCTCTCCTCAGGTGGCAGTGACTGTGAACTTAGGGAAAGGGGTGAGGGTGAGAGTGGGGAGGAGGAGGAGGGGTGTTGGGGAGTACAACTTTGGTAAAGATTTTTGTGTCAACTAAAAAAATAAAAATAACAAAATATATGGTAATTAGAAGTGATGGCTATGTGCAGGCTTGTTACAATCAGTCTGAAGCAAAGAAGATAACAGTGGTCTAGTAGACAGGTCAAGTGGCCTGCAGATTTATAGGTCAATGCAACTCATCAAAGCAGAACAGAGAACATCAGAAGGAACTTCAGGTGTTACAAGTATGATTCCATTTCTCTGGGCAATAAAAGTTAGAACAGGAAAAAGGATTGTCAAGATCCAGAAGAGTGGAAAAGATATAAAAATAAAATTATAATACTGAAAGATAACATAAAATAACATCTGGTGTAACCCACAAAATCCATAAAAGGAGCCAACAGTTAAGAGAGCAGAGGGTGCAGAGAGGCTCAGGGGAAAGCACCAATATAAGAAGGCAGAGTCAGGAATTAAACAAATAAATAAGATTTCACTTCAGGCATGCATATCTGGGTAAGAGTTACTGATAAGAAAAAAGAAAAAGAGAAAAGGAGAGACATTTCTATGCTAGGGATGTCTGAGAAAATCGAGAGAGACTAAAGGTAATGTAAAAAGTTATGGAGGTTCAAAGAAAAGTTGTCAAATGTCGAGAAAGATGTAAACTGTTTGCTGTGGGCTCTCATATCTACAAATATAAATTTAAGATTAGTAATATGAGTTAAAATTTTTGACCATACCAGGTTAATGGTTTAAAAGTTCTGTTTATTTCTCTCAAGAAAATTATATGTACTTGCTAAAAAGTTATATCAGTGTTTCCTATTAGAATCCTGTTTATTGCAAGAATAGAGCTAAAACAACCTTTTTGCTGTCTAACGATAACAGCCCCCAGCTCAAAATTTACCTCTGAGCACTGGTCATTAAATTCAGATTATCAGAATATCAGATGTCCTTTTAATGTAGATGACATTAATTCTGTTTTACGTCAAAAGCTGTTAAAAATTGAAACTAGTTAAAAAGTTACAATTATTAACACTGGAAATTAACATAAACTTAACAGGCACCAAGGTGACAATGGGTTTAAAGACATAAAGGGTGCTAAAATTATTTGATATTATAAGAAGCCATTACAGGATGTTTAACTGTTTTATAAAACAGTTTTTAAATGTTTAAATTCAGAAGGTTACATTATATTTGTGTTTTATTGCATTGTTAATATTTGTACTTAAATTAATGGGCTAAAATTTAAGATCATAGCCATATACTGTATTTACTAACCAAAAGTTGAGAAGCTAATTTTTTTTAATGATACAGAGGGCAATCCGTCCTTGTTTTTGCTAAATTTGGTAAGCATAAGGTAGTTAGATAAACTGAATCACATACCTGTTTTATGTTTCCCTAAAAGGAGTTTCAAAATAAAATCAGTATTTTTAAAGCTAAAACTGACATTGCAAAGTTCTAGTTTTATAAAATCTGGTAAATATTATAAAATGTTAAGAAACACAAGTTACCAGCCATCCTTATAGATTAACTTTTGGATATAGTCAAACTAAGTATTAATGATTAATAACAGGAATAACCCTCATTTTGTATCCTAAACATATTCTAAATTTTAAGCTTAAATTGAATAACTGAAAACCAAGTTGTCAATTAAGATCTACCTAGAAAGACTTAATACTACAGAGATCTGTAGAATAAGACATTTGAATATTAACTAAAAAACTGTAATAATCTCAGACAAAGAATCACAGAACCTAACAATGACCAAAGGTCTCTAAAGAACATTGTGGGGCAGCATGGATTGTGATGACACTGACCAGGGAGCAAGATGTTGAAACACAATGCCTACAGCATGATAGGACCCAGCTCGGACTGTGTAGATGATGCAGGGTACTGGAAAATTTTCTGAACCTTTGCCTAGAGAAAATAAGTTCAGACTTTTCCAATTCCAGGTTCCACAGGGGGAAAAAAAAAACACCTCTCACATTATGTACTTGGTGAAAAATTTCTCCCCTCAATGCCATAGAAAATTGGTTATGGCTAAGAATATAAGGAATGGTCCCTGTGATTTTTTTTAATAGATTCAAAAGTACCATATAGTTTATCTTTCTCAGATCTCTAATTCTATTGATGGCTTGGCTAACCAATAAACAAAACTTTGTGAGCTTGGCAGTAAAGGCAGCCTTGATGTGGCTCCTAAATAAGGATTTAAAAAATATAAAGATATATAAGTCTTTTTTGGACATTTATTTATTAATTATGCATACAGTGTTCTGCCTGCATACAAGTCTGCACACCCAAAGAGGATAACACATCACATTATAAATGTTTGTGAGCCACAATGTAGTTACTGGGAATTGAACTCAGGACTTCTAGAAGAGCAGCCAGTAATCTTACTCTCTGCCACATCTCTCTAGCCCAAGTCATATACTTCTTAAAGATATAAAATTTAATTTGCGATATAAAAATTCAGAGCTTAACTTTTAATCAAGTTCTAATATGCTAATCTAGCAGGGACTCCCAGCCGTTTAGTCACAAACTCAAAGTTTTATGATTTATATTGTGTGTCATCAAAGTGTAAATATGAAGGGTGTTTCATTAGGCCTAAGACACCACTGATCTATCTATAGATGGATCGCTCTTGACAGAAGAAAAAGCTTCTAACCCAAATCTGTAAATTTTGCTAGGACTCAAAGGCATAAGTTCATTCCTGTTGTTTTATAGATACCCAAACCTACTTTTTCTACAATTTGGATTTCAGCACAGATTGGTGATAATAATATATCTAAAACTTTTATGTCCTTTTATATAACACAGTTCATATAGGCTTCAGAGGATCGAATGTCATAAAGCTTTTATCCACTTCTTACAGGTGAAAAGGACTGCAGATAAGTACAGCTATCCTGAGGATGGAATTTTGTCCCTGGTCTTGCTGTCTTTCTTGATCACCAAACGTAAGGAACTAAAAGTTCCAATTAAATATATGCATTTTAACCTTTGTTCCCAGTTTAAACATGTCTCAGACGATTTTTTGCTTCTGGCAGAGGAGTATCAGTAGCTGACTACAGCCTGCTCCTCTTTAGTGCTCTCCTTACTTACTGTGAACCAGCCCAGCCAAGGTGAATCTTCAACAGTGTCTACAAACTGATGCCTCTGATAAATGGTCCATTTCCTGAATCCCCCTTCCTTTTGTTGGTATTGTCTAGCATTTTAGCCTACTTGCAGCTAAGAAAACACTGCAAAAGTAAGCAGGAAGTAGTACCAGCATGTCGCTGGCACATCAGTGTTTTGATTTTCAAATAGTTGTCACCTGGAGTTCTATAGCCTATAAAGCCTCCTTGAGCAGCTTGTTACTATTATGCCCACTGGTTTCCTCAACTTCCAAGGAAGTGACTCCTGGCTGCAAAAGCAAAAGGTTTTTACTGGTAAAAATCAAACCAGCTAGGACCTCACTCTGTCAGAAAAGTAAGGTAGTGGCTTAAAATTCTGAGGGGTTTATAACAGGGTAAACAGAAAGGGAAACATGAGACCACTAATCCCAGTTCACAAGGTTTCCAAGATACAGGCAGTTCATAGAGTACAAATTTATTTACAAGGTCATCATGGAACTAAGTTAATATTATCCATCATTTGTTTAGGCAAGATTGATAAGCACACCTGAAAGGTTGGGGTTTTTTCTTTGTGTTTACTTCTTCTCCTATGAACAGGATTCTGTACTCTGTAGTCAGGGATTTATCTATTGGCAGAAATTCATGTTCTCATTATTTTTTCCTTCTTGCAATAAGCTCTATTTTTATACCCGGCCAGGTTACATAACTTTATAAATATTTACATTATCGTGGGTATTAACACTGATTGTCAATTTAAATACTTTAATTATGTAATTAGATGATCTGCGGCACCAGATTCCAGGTGTCATGGATGATATAATCATTGTTTTATATAGATAAATAATCAAACAATGAGTTCATGTAACATCATCCAATTCCCTAAAGTTCCTCCAAACTAGGGTCTTGAACAATGCTGTCGTGATTAATTTAATATTTTAACTACAAAATTGATATTTAGATGGTCCATAATAATTGTTTCCCACATCGTGGTATCCTCTGATCATGGATTATCTTATGTGCTATTTTAATAATCAAATAACAACATAATCAGCGGATGAAATGATCTGCCATACTCGACACAATTGACTCTCACTGACTCCTACATGATTGTGGGAAACTCCCAGGTTCATCCCTTATTTAATTGGAGAGCAGAGTCGTGAAATGTTTAAATGCTGAAATGTCATTTTGTATGCAGGGTTTTTAGAAGATCCTACATATTTCACGTTGGACGGCTTTCTCAAAAGAGATGGACTGCAGTCCAATAGTCCCTAAGTCTACTCTAACAAATGGATTATCACCATGCAGAAGGAAGTTATCAATGACAAACTCACCTTTTGATGAATAATTGTGAGTATTATTATCTTTGTTTCCATAGTATTGATTCTTAAGAGAGAGAGAATTCATAAACAGAAGAAATTGAATGTTCTCTGATAATTAGGTAATTCAGAATTTGGTGACCAGTAAAAGCTGTAGGCAAACTTCCAGACATTTGGCTATGACTTGGTTAGGGGAATCAAATTCTGTCATTGAAAGTTTTAGGAGATAGTTATCTTGGGAAACTGTAATGTCCCGTGATAACACTTTCTCGCAGCTGCTCTCTGGTCCTTGGCCCATGATAACAGAATACAGAATGCAAGCAGGGTTGCCAGGCAACATTTATGAACCAACATTCTGTCATATTCTAGTGCCCCTCCCACATGCTAAAAGGAGCATACCTAAAGATGAACTAACCTTACAGCCTCACTGAGTTTCTCACAAAAACAAAGAAGGGCTCTTTCTTTTGGGTTCTATATATTTAGCCATCTCTCAATCTACAACATGCCTATAGTGACATAAGCATGAAAACGAAATCATCATAATGCCATTCAAGTACAATGATGAGTATTTCAAACCTTATTTCTATGCTTCAATTTTCTAATTCCTAGAATGGATACAATGCAATTAATCGCCTCTACCATAATCCTTTTCTCTTTTTTGAAAATAATATAATCCCTCTTCATTCTCTGCCCTTTGTATGAGCTTGATCCCATGGTTTCTCGGCATTGTTTAGATTATCATTGGTCCAGAACTCCTGGGGCCGGGGCCAGGGCCGGGGCCGGCAAATCAAAATCATGCAAACAATTTGTTGAACATTTTAGCCATAATACTTTACTTTAATTTCAATAATCATGTTTTTTTTTTTTTTTTTTTTTTTTTTTTTTGTGGAGCACGGTTGTTACAAAGTTCACTACACCCAAGATAAATGACAGACAGGTCATACCTTCTGATATAATCTGCAACCCAAGAGAGAGAAAGAGAGGGAGAAAGACACAGAGAGAGACAGATCTGACAGAGAGAGAAAGAATGACAGCATGAAGAGGGAAAAAGGGGGAGATAAGAGATAATGGGAGCAAGAGAGACATCAACCCAAGCTTATCCACCTTCTGGTTTCACACTCAGTACCAAAGGCACCTCATATAAGACTGGGAAGAAACCTCCCCTATGACTGGTGGCTATGCTTGAAGCTCGGATTGGAAGACAATGGACTTTGAGGCAGAAAACCTGCATTTGATGGGCACCATCTTCTGTTACTGGAGTTTAGTACCAGAGCCTGTTGTCTGGCTACAATAACAACCAGGCTCAGTCATTCATCATAAGTGAGCCAAGTGAATTAACTAAGTTCTGTTGACAAGTCAAACTACAATGCCAGCACTCTGGATTCAAGGTGGACAGTTATCGCTCATGTTCTAGGACAGACTAATCTATAACGTGAGTTCTATTTAAGACAGGATGTCACAGTAATACTATTCTTAAAAGAAGAGAAAAAATACAAAAGTAAAATTAATGAAAATTTAAAGCATATATATTCAGTTTGAACACTTATGAAAACAAAAAAAGAAAATAGTAAATAATCTACATCAAGGGTCATAATAGGCTTAGAATGCAAATAAATGCAAAACAAAATAAGAAAGCTGAATATGGAATTTTTCCCATCTCTAAAGCACATCCATATACTTGGTTCCTGTTTCTGCTATAAGGTGGTCATATAAGAAGTCCATGTTTCTTTCATAGAGACATTTTCATTTGAAAGACTCAAGACTTTTTCTACAATGTGACTCCCTGGAAAATGAGAATTTTATGAGTCTATAGTTGCCGTGGTGGAAGGCCAAAAGTGGACCCCACAATGTTGACTTATGATCTCCAAACATATGTCATTGTCTAAAAACTGTTAATCAATTAACAGACACACACACAACAGGATTTGTTCTGTTTCTCTTCTGGTAAAAATGTCTTTGCTATGGTATTTTATAGCATCTTTTCATAATCCATTTTGAAGGCAGTACTTCAAGTTGAAGCACCCATGGGCAAATAGTGAGGACATGAAGAAGCATGGAATTTGAAGTAATAATTACTTATATTCTTATCCACAGCACAATAAGCTATGTTGTGGAATAATGGCATATGCCATGGGGTTTCTCATGCTGCCTGAGTGAGTTCCAGCATTTTTAAGTTGCAGTTCAAACTCAATTCTCCCGCACGTGTGGAACAAAGTGTTGTGGACTGGAGTTTGTAGGACTGTAATAAGAAACAGCAGCTCAGTCCCATGTCCATTCCTCATTCAGTGAGTGTGGACTAGTGGAAGACAAGCTATCATTGATGAAAGGAAGACAGAGACATAATATGATGTCAGGCAGGCAGATTCAGTCAATACTGAAAGCTCCATTTTATTCATACACCAAACTTAAGTAGTCAAACAAAGGTGCGGCAATGGAAGGGGACATCTATTAATATGTATAAAGGGACAATAGAAATTGCTTCCACTAATGCTAAAGGCACTCCATATTTGCATATACTATGTGCCTTCAGGCACCCCATTTTTGCACTTCCTCCCTTACTTCTGGGTGGTTAACCTGTCTACTCCCAAATCATTGCTATTTAGATAGGAGACATTCATCATCAAGGCACAGGTGTCCTGTAGCAGGAAAGATAATGTCTTAAGAATAATAGGAGTTATTGGAGCACTTTGAACTCATGACAAGTTGGAATGGATTCCCATTTATGATTTGAGAAACTTCAGAGTGGCAGAATATATTCCAGGGCTGCCAAAGCCATACAGAAGCCTTGTATGCAAACAGATGATGGGATCTACTTTTAACTGCTTGGTGGCAGTGCAAATGTTTACCAAGGACACAGGAGGCTGCCTGATTTTGCTTAGGTTGAGGCCAGCCAAATCCACAGAATGAGTTTAAGTCCTGCACAGATAAACCCTGTTTTGAAAACAAAAAACAAAACAGAACAAATTCACATAAATGAAAACTCAGATCAACATTCTGGTGGTAGCCTAAATGTATAAATTGTATTGAAGGAGGAAGCTTTCCCTCTTTGTCTACTTTCCCTAGCTCTGGGTTCCAAGTTTCTTCCTTTACTACCATACGAGCCTACTTTTTTTGGAATTTTGATGTATAATGACCAGCTGACACATCCATCCTGATAAACTAAAAAAACTACTGTACTCCTCAGATTCCCATTGGTAGGCAACCATTGTTGGACTAAATATATCACAGCTTGTGAGACATTGTAATAAATCCACTTTTTACATATATGGAGAGTTTCATCCTACATTCCTTTTCATGCAGAAAACCTTGATTACTTCAGTTGGTTTTTGTTTTGTTTTAATTTTTGTATGCTTACAGAACATGTATTTCTCGGTAAATATTCAATTTTCCATGAAGACTACTTTTCTCATTATGATGCCTTTGCCAAGTGTTTGCTCTGAATTTCAGGGACAAAATTCTACATCCATGGAGCCATCATCTTGCATTCTGCCACAAGAAAGATCATTTATCTTTTTTTGAGATGTGGTCCCTGCTTTTCTTTCTTGATTATCTGAATTTCCTGTGACAAACAGGTAAAAAGCAAATTTAGTTCAATAAACTCAGTGTTTAACCAAATAACAAATAACACATTTTGCATTCCCAAATCTCTTTGTGGTAGTTAACGAATATTTGGAGCTCCCTTCCAACTTTTTCAGCAAGAATCACTCAATCCATTTAAGTAAGTAAATTTAGCTAGAAACACTGTGTCTAGGAGGAAGAAAGGTAAATGCCTGTGTACTACAGAATGATAGCACAGGTCAGGTATAGGACAATTGCTATAGAAATGCACATCACTGCTAATGGAGAAAAGTCTTATAGCAAGAAGGCAATCAGTAACCATTGCAATTACTCCTTAAGCAGTCTGCAACCACCTGGGAGGTGCTTTTATCACTCAGGCCTTAATAGCTAACCAGGCCCCTTTGTGACCTGCCTGTCAAAAGAAGTGAAGGGCCATTCTGGTCTGGATTTGAAGAGAAACTGCAGCCAGTGTTTTTTAGTTATGTGCTTTGAGGAAGGGCAAACTGGAAAACCACAGCACGGTGAGTGAGGGACTGCCATCCTTAGATCAGTGGAGGGAGATAGTGAGGTGATGGATCCAGTGTGGTGGATATTCCCTGGATCTGGGTGGGAAGCTGCAAGGAGACAACCTGTCCCCTGAATTCTCGTGTAGTTCTTGAAATACCCAGAAGCTAGAGGCAGTCCACCAAATAACTATTCTGTGGGCTGTATCTGCTTTGAGTACTGTGAGCAGGGAGGTGTCTATGGAAACCTTTTTTAAGTCAACTTCTACATACTTCAGGTGCACCCACTGAAAGCAAGGCAACAAACTTCCAGAGGCCTTTTAGTTAAGTACCTTTTAGAAGTTCAGCCATTTGCATTTTAATTTTATGTGTAAGATCCATGTATTGTTAATTTTCTGAAGGTTGTAAAAGGCATCTCATTAAGGGTAGCACTTCACTATTGAGCAGTGATCTACAAGACTAGAATTTGTAACACAAACGATTTACAAATGCTTTTGAGATATTGTATCTCATGAAGTAGAATTTAACTGAGGTAGTACTGCCTCTAAAACACACAAAGAGAAGGGTATGCTGACCAGTCCTGTCAGAATTTTCAATCCTAGATACACAATTGTTGTCCATGATTTTCCAGATATTTGACTCCAAACCATTACACAGAAGGTACTCCTGTTTTGCAACAGCATCTTACAGGTAATGTTATGCACCATAAGTCCATTTTGGAGTCAGATTTTGGGAGTTGATGATGTAATATCACCACATTACTTCATCCTTTAGCGGTGTAAATAGATATTTACGTCAGCGAGAGGTTTAGGACTTTGGTGCCATCTCGTCAGTGTTAATATAAAAGGCCCACTAATTAATTATCAATTTAATTTTTTAAAAACGTCATTATTCCAGGAAGAGATCAGTCTGACTACTCCATGTGGGATTTAAGTATGCACCACCATGACATTATTAAATCATTTTTCATTATATATTAATTATTTAAATCAATGAAGATGTTCTTCTTGACTGGAGTTGGGACATCCCTCCATGGGAGTTAATCACGTGGCATTATATAATTATCTAAGTACTACTTCCTTGATATTCACTGGAGTTTGGTTCCATCTTCTGAAAGTTAAGTATGCAGGAGTATCCAATTATTAACTTATTTGACTGTGGTGTCATCTGTCATTTGGCTGCTGTGGGATCTACACAGCAGGATATCGGTACCAGAAGCAGTGCCCAGAGAATGGGGGACACTGCCTTATACAGTGATTACTGATTACATAATAGTAGATTTTTAACAATCGAATGATTACATGATTTTAAAATCTGTACTGTTTAGCATTATCAGTTTCTGAGAGGTTGCAACAGAATTGATGCATGAAAGACACAGTGACCACCGATTTAAAAAATGGAATAACTGAATGATCTCCTGATCAGGGAATCTCATCTAATGAACTCTGTCGGGCTGATAACATGACACAACAACAACAATAAATCACTCTAAAGAACCATACTAGAAAGTGGGGTACAGGACGTAATAGAGAACAGTCAATTGAGAAATCCAAAATGATTGAAGAAACAGAAGACACTGCTCAAAATCCTTAATCATCATCCTAATGCAAATCTAAACAACTCTGAGAAACCCTGGGATCAAGCTCCTCTAAAGGTAAGAGAATGAAGAGGAGTTTATTTTATTTTCAATAAAGAGAAAAGGTTTATGGTAGAGGCAATTAATTGTATTTTTCCGTTGTAGATATTAGAAAATTGAAGCATAGAAAACAGGTTTAAAATACTCATCATTGTACTTGAATGGCACAATGATGCTTTCGTTTTCATGCTTATGTTACTATAGGCATGTTGTAGCTTGAGAGCCTGGTAAATATGTAGAACTCCAAAGACATAGCCTTGCTTTATTTTTGTGAGAAAATTAGTGAGGCAATAAGTTAGTTCATCGGTGGTTATACTCCTTCTATCATATGGGTGGGGCACTAGAATGTGACATAACGTTGGTTCATGAATGTTGTCTGGCAAACCTGCTTGCATGCTGTATCCTCCTATCATGGGTCAAGGACCAGAGAGCAGCTTCGAGAAATTGTTATCATGGGAAAATACAATCTCCCAAGATAACTATCTCCTAAAACTTTTAATGACAGCATTTGATTTGCCAAAGCAATTCATAGCCAAACACCTGGCAGTATGCCTACAGCTATTTCTGGTTACCAAATTCAAGATTAGTCAATTATCACAAAACATAGTGTGTGGAGAAACAGTTCAAAGTCTTCTGTTTATGAATACTCTATCTCCTAAGAAGTAAAACTATGGAACAAAAGATAATAAGACTCAGAATAACTCATCAAAACGTGAGTTTGCCCTTCTTTACTTCCTTCAGGAAGGTGATAGATAATCCATTTGTTAGAGTAGAGTTAGTGATTATTGGATTTCAGTCCATCTCTTTTGAGGCAGCCGTCCAACATTAAATATGTGACAACTTCTAAAACCCTGCATACACAGTGACAGTTCAGCATTAAAACATGTTAATACTCTGCTCTGCAATTAAATAAGGGATGAAACTGGGAGTTTCCCACAATCATGTGGGAGTCAACTGAGAGTCAATGGTGTCGAATGTGCCAGACCATTTCATCCTCTGATTATGTTTTTATTTGATTATTAAAATAGGACATTAGATAATCCATGATCAGTGGATTGTGGTGACGCAATGTAGGAGGTAATTATTATAGACCATCTTAATATCAATTATGTAGTTAAAACATTTATATTAATCACGACAGCATCGTTCAGGAGCCTGGTTTGGAGCCACCTTAGGGAAGTGGATGATGTTACATGAACTCATTATTTGATTATTTAATTATATAAGCAATGATTATATCCTCCATGACACCTGGAATCTGGTGCCACAGATCATCAAATTACATAATTAATGTATTTAAATTAATAATCTGTGTTAATGCCCAAGATAATGTAAATATTTGTGTAGTTTTGTAAACAACAATCCTCCATTCCCTGAAGAGACCTGCAAAGCGCCCTCTTGTGGAGTTAATGTGCAATATTATCATATTTTATGATTCATTGAATCAATTGATGATGATGACATCCTTCATGAGTGGCATCTAGCCATGCTTCCCTGCCAGTAAAATGCTACGTCCCGTATTGACTGTGACAGTTATCTATTACTGACTTATCTAATTCGTTAAATTATGTAAACGACAGACAGTGCCATCACCGATTACGGTTAGGGTGCAAATATCTGTCAGGGACAAGTTTAGGAAAGTTGTAGACATAGGCAGATCATTTTCTGAATGATCTATGCATCTCCCAGAGTATGAGGGATGCTGGGTGATTGAATCCAGAAGGTTGCACAGTACCCACCGAGAAGTACAAGGACTTCACCAAGGCCGGCATGGTGGTCTGGGTGTTCACTATCTGCTCTTCCTCCACATCTTCACATCGGTTGTGATCTACCATGAGAAGGAGTAGCACTAGCAGGTCGGCACCATCACCGAGACCTGGCAAAAGGATGACGACTCAGAACAGGGAAGAACATCTCTCACTCATCTATGCTGGTGATGTCCCTGCTGCAGCCATCTTTTCAGCTGTTATCAACATTGTTTCTACTACTGCTATGCCAGGATTGGGCCCATTATATCACCTTCTGCCGCACCACAACAGAGATTCAGGTGCTTGTGGTGGTGTCAGGCCAACAGAATTCATCAGGCAAGACAGTTTGTTTATCTGACGATTAACTGATGGCACTTTAAAAATGCGTGATGACAGCATCCATTTTCATATCTGGCAAGTCTGCTCAGGAATTGATGATACAAAAAAAGTCAATGTCTTACATATTTAAAGATATAATTATTAAATTCTTTCATTATATAATCTGTGATCCCTGAAGTTTGGTGCCACCTTGTGTGACTCAAGTGTGACAGACAATCTAACTATCTGATTATTTCATTAATCAAATCTGTCTTTTTCTAATCCAAGGAGATTAGAGTCTGTATCCACCTTGTTGGTGTTAAATTGTATCTTGTGATTTCTTTCTTACTTTATTTCTTTGTTTATTTAAATCAATGTTGATATCATTTTGTTATCTCTCTAGGGGTGAATTATGAGAAATTATCTCTTTATTCATTCATTTTTTTTGTTCAAATCTATGATTATGAATACAATGACTCTTCATTATTGATCAATCATTTAGGCTTCACGCATAAAACACCATCCACTTGTTTAATGTTTATTCATGTATTTATGGAAATCTGTCATTATGTAATCAGTGATCACTGGAGTTTGAGCCTCCTTAGGGGAGTCCATCATGCCAAACCATCACATCATCTAATACTACAATTACTTCCTTAACTGTTAACTAGGAAATTAAATGATAATTTCATTTAATTAACATATTTAAAATACAGGTAATGTTATGGACCATAAGTCCCTTTTGGTGTTAGATTTTGGGAGATGATGATGTAACATCATCTCATTTATTCCTCATTTAACTATGTAAATAGATCATTATATCACTGATAGGTTTAGGATTTCAGTGCCATCTGGACAGTGTTAATATAAAATGCCCACTAATTAAATATCAATTTATTTTTTTTTAAATTCCTCATTATTCCAGGAAGAGATAAGTCTGACTACTCCATGTGGGATTTAATTATGCACCACCATGACATTATTCAATCATTTTTCCATTATATATTCATTATTTAAATCGATGAAGGTGGTGTTCTTCTTGACTGGATTCGGGCCATTCCTCCATGGGAGTTAATCTTGGCAAGGAAGTACTACTTCCTTGACAATCACTGGAGTTTGGTTCCATCTTATGAAAGTTAAGTATGGAGGACTATCCAATTATTAACTTATTTGATTGCATAAGTAATAATTTTTTATTCCATCATTTGGCTACTGTTCGACTGACACAGCGGGAGATCAGTACTAGAAGCAGTGCCCAGAGAATGAAGGACACTGCATTATCCAGTGTTTACTGATTACATAATATAAGATTTTTAACATTCGAATGATTACACAATTTAAAAAAATCTGTATTGTTTTGCAACATCAGTTTCTGTTAAGTTGCAACAGAAGTGACACATGAAGGAAAAAGTCAACATCAAGTTTAAAAATGGAATAACTGAATAATCTCATGATCAGGAATTCTCGTCAGATGAACTTTGTTTTGCTGATAACATGACACACCACCAATTCTAAATAACTCTAAATATCCATATTAGAAAGTGGGATACAGGACTCCACAGAGAATTATCAATTGTGGAATAAAAAATGACTTAAAGAAACATATTACAGTGCTCAAAATCCTTAGTCATCAGCCAAAATGCATATCATAACAACTCTGAGAAACTATGTGATCAAGATGATCTAAAGTTAAGTGAATGAATAGATGTTTATTTCCTTTTCAGTAAATTGAAAAGTAGTATGGTAGAGGTGATTAACGGTATTGTTTGCATACTGGAAATGAGAAATTGAACCATAGAAAATATTTTTAAATGCTCATCAATGTACTTGAATGGCATAATGATGCTTTAGTTTTCATGCTTATATCACTATAGGAATTTAATAGCTTGAGAGACTGGTAACTAGGTATGACTCAAAAAAAGAGTCCTGCTTTGTTTTTGTGAGAAAATCAGTGAGGTTGTAAGTGTTGCCCATTTTTGGGTATTCTAATTTTAGCATGTGGGAGGTGCAGGAGAATGTGACAGAATGTTTTACCATAAATGTTGCCTAGCAACCATGCTTGCATTCTGTATCCTGGGCCATGAGCCAGAGAGCACCTACGTTGAGGTGTTGTCATGGGTCATTTCAATCTCCCAAGAAAACTATCTCCTAAAACTTTTAATAACAGCATTTGATTCCATTAACCAAGACATATCTAAATGTCTGGAAGTTTGCCTACAGCTATTACTGGTTACCCAATCAAGATTACCTATGATCAGAGAATATATTCTGTGGAGAAACTGTTCAAAGACTTCTGTTTATGAATGCTCTATCTCCTAATAAGTAAAACTATGGACTAAAAGATAATAAGACTCACAATTATTCATCAAAAGGTGAGTTTGCCACTGTTAACTTCCTTCAGGAGGGTGACAATCCATTCGTTAGAGTAGACTTAGGGATTATTGGATTATTTGAGGCAGTTATCCAATATAAAATATGTGATATTTTTAAGGCCCTGCATACAGAATGACATTTTATCATTTCCACATTTTCCTACTCAACTCTGTGATTAATTAAGGGATGAACCAGGGAGTTTCACACAATCTTGTGGGAGTCATGTGAGACACAACTTGTGTCGAGCAAGTCAGACCATTTCATCCTCTTATTATTTTATTATTTTTTATGAAAATAGGACATTAGGTAATCCATGTCAGTGGATTATTGTGCCACAATGTGGAGTCAGGTATTTTATACCACCTAAATATTAATTATGTAATGAAATTATTTAAATCAATGATGACAGCATTGTTCACGAGTGTGGTTTGGAGCCACATTAGGGAAGTGGATGATGGTACGTGAACTCATTATTTGATCATTCAGTTATATAAAACATGATTATATCATCCATGACACCTGGAATTAGGTGCCACTTTCTGTTGTGAAGTGTGACAGATCATTCAATTACATAATTAAATTATTTAAGTTGATACTTGGTCATAATACCCAAGACAATGTAAATAATAGTATAATTATGTAATCCAATAATCCCCTATTCCATGAAGAGTTCTGTTAAGCTCCCTCTTGGAGATTTAATGGGCAATATCTTCACATTTTATGATTGTTTAAATTGATGATGATGACATCCTTCAGAACTGGAGTCTGTGCCATTCCTCCTTGCTAGTTAAATGCTGTGTCGCCTATTTATTGTGACAGTTAGCTATTACCAACTTATTTGACACTTTGAATAATTTAAATAGTAATAGGAAACATCAAGTAAGGGCAGGAAGGCAATTAAAGTCTTCAATAGAAAGATAGGACCATAATGATATAATAGTACTTGAGTACCATAAAACAGACGTTTACACTTCCCTGACAGGTCTTGGGGTAAAGGTGCCAGAAGATGAGGACAAAAAGAAAGGCAGGACACAGAAAAGATAAAACCTCAGGAAGGGAGGTCTTGCTTAACATAAGTCTTACTCTAATTATGCTTCTTATGAGTAATAGCTTCCTGTTCCCTACTTTCAGGGGGAGATGGAAGAAAGTTGAGACTTTTAAGAATTCCGTAGCAGTTATCTTTCAATTTGACCAGCTCATGAGAAAGCTACTAAAGCATTGCATCATGAGGAGAACTCATTGCTTCTTGTGTACTTTACTGACTAAGCCTGCAGGGCCCTTGGGACAGAAAACCCCAGCTCCATGTGGTGGGAAGTGTTGTTTTCACAGGATATGAAGCAACCCCTCCACAAAGACCCTGGATTTAGGCAATTGCATTCTTTCCTAAGCATCTTCATTATGTAAAAGGAGAGGTTCTATTTCATTCTCAATACCTGAGAGTCTAAGTCTAGTTCCTGAGGCTGATACTGAATCTGCTTATTGCGGTAAATAAGGATCAGGATAAACAAATAGGCCGAATAGATGTTTATTCAGGGAGAAATAACTTACAACCTAGACAGATGAACACCAGGAAATTCAACCCGATCCTCTCCTGTCCGAGTCACGCCAGCAAGAGAGCGCCTACCTGGCCCCCTCAGACCTCCTTCCTCAGGTCCTTTCTGTCCATCGCTCCACCCCCCAATGGGCGTGGTCAGTGCTACAGAAGGACTACCTCACTACAATTCCCCTTTTATTCTAAAGAAAAGATTTAGGCTTAATACAAAACTATATACAAAACAGTGAATAACAAGTGTGCTCTAAGAAAAGGAAAATCGAGAACAAAATGACCTACATATCTAGTCCTAGGGTGAGGGCATAATGGAGTTTACAATAGAGTTGTCCTAAGCTGGAAAACGTAAGTCTAGTACCTAATATATCTAACTAGGAAGAGAGAATAATAGTTGTGATAGTTTAATCTTTAACCTCATCAAGACCTGAGAAGGAAATTAACAATACTAGAGTAGACAGGAAATGTGGATGGACAACTTCCAAAAGGTGCAGCAAGGACAGAAACAGCAAGCCACCTGAACAGTCACCCTAGGTCTCACAGCGACATTGGTACACCCAGATTTGGCTAAGGCCAAGAGAACTTGACAGACCACAACAACAGCAGGGAAATAGAATGGCTGTCTTACCCTGACTTGGCAAGGTCAAGCAGTCTTCTATATTTGTCTCCTGCAAGCACATAGGACTGTATGTCCAAATCAGTGGTCAAGGTGGGGGCAATTCTATGCCCAACAGGCCATTAGCTGAGGCGAGATTGAACTCCAGCAGGAGCAACAACAGTGTCCAACATATTTTCGGGAAAGTGCACGGTGCTGTCAGGAGCAACAGTGTCTCATGTCAATGGAGTACTAATATTAAAACATTTAAATGCCATGTTCTGTATGTATATGAAGTGATTGAAGATTAAGCATCTATATCTGACTAATCTCATAGGTACAGGAAATGTGAGTGAAGATAATCTGTAATACTTGGGAACTTAGCTAAAAAGACTGATTAAAACTTCCCTGAGTAAAGCAGGAACAAATACTTAAACAATATAACTATTTACATATACCTACATGTAAATCCCTAAAATAGAGGTAGAGTATAAGTGTCAAGACAAGAGGTAGAACTATAAGACACTGCTCGAAATCCTTAATCATCAGCCTAATGCAAATCAAAACAACTCATTCTCAATACCTGAGAGTCTAAGTCTAGTTCCTGTGGCTGATACTCAATCTGCTAAGCTCATTAATGGGTTTGAGAAGGAGCTATGTTCTTTCTTTATGAGTCAGGACCTATACAGAAGGCTTGCTTGCTCAGTCAACCCCTGAACACAACAGTGTTTACCTTTTCAAACTGTTGTCATTTTGCTCATCTTGCCCATCTTGCCAAACCTTGTTTTTCTCTAGAAGAAAACTGGACCATCTGGCAGACCATGCCAGTAATACCCCCTTAAGAAGCTTGTGAAAGACCTGTTCTATTATATGAGGATTGGCCTAGGGGCTGTTTGTAAATAAGGAGTTTCTCCTTTGACATGGTACAGCCAAATTATTACAGAGAGATTTAGGGATACAAAGAGAGATAATTGTTGTGTAGCTTTACACTGAGATTAGGTGAACTGAATGTGCTATTTACTTAGTTGTCACAGGCACTTAAAATCAAGAAAGAGAAGCAGGAACCAGATGACAAACAAGATAGTTGCTCTTAATCCTGCTAGCAACCTGGATGATGGCTCTATGAATGTAGGAGTTTTATCCCTGAAACTCATAGCAAATGGTTGGAAAATGCATAGTAATGAAAAAGTAGTCTTCATAGAAATTTGAATAGTTGCAGAGAAAAGGAACTAGGAAGTTTGTATTTGTGAGCAATATTTGTAGACAACACATGTTCAGTGAGCAGGTTAAAATCAAAAGAAAGCAAAAACTAACTGCATTATGTGAGGTTCTCTGCATGAACAGGCATGGCAGGATGACTCTTTCCATATATGTAGAGTAGATTCATTACAATGTCTCATAGGCAGTGATCCAGGTAGTCCAAAAATGGCTGTCCAACAGTGGGAATCTGAAGGCTATAGCAGTTATTTTGTTCACCAGGGTGTATGTCTCAGCTGGTCATCATTGTACACCAAAATCCAAAGAAGAAGACTCTAAAGCTAGTAAACTAATAAACTTGGTAGCCATAACTAGGGTAAGCAGCAACAGAAGGAGAGCCTCCTCCTTCAATACCCTTTATACAAGCAGGAAACCACCAGATGAAAGCGACTCATATTAAGATGTATCTGATTCTTCATTATGTGTTTTAATTATTATTGTATTTCATTTTTGTTTACTGACAGCCTCCTCAGTTCTGATATTAAACATATGCACTGCCACCAAGTAGTTAAAGACGGATCTCATCCTCTAATTGCATATAAAGCTTCTCTGAGTGGCTTTGACAGTTCTGTAACACATTCTGCCTGCCTGTTTTGTCTGAAATCTATATGGGAAACCGTTCTAACTTGTCATGAGTATAGAGAGCACAAATAAGAAACACAAGTTACTAGCCATCCTTATAAATTAACTTTTGGCTGTAATCAAACTAAGTATTAATGATTAATAACTGGGATAAACCTCACTCTGTCTCCCATACATGTTCTAAAAGTTTAAGCTTAAACAAGGAACTGATACGAAGTTGTCTATTTAGATATACCTAGACAGACTTCTAATACTACAGGGATCTGTATAGAATAAGGCTTCCAAATGTTAACCAAAAAGCTGTAATAATATCAGACAAAGGATCACAGATCCTTTCATTTACCTTAGGCTTCTAAAGAAGATTATGGGACAGTATAGATTGTTATGAAACTGACCAAGGTGCAAGATGCGCAAATACAATGTCTGCTGCTAGGTAGGACCCAGCTTAGACATTGTAGAGGCTGCATGGTACTGAAAATGTTTTTGCACCTTTGCCTAGACAAAATAAGTTCAGAGATTTCCATTTCCCTCTTCCACAGAGAAAAGACAAACAAAGAAATAAGAAAAAAAAAAAAAAAAAAAAAACCTCTCACATTATGTCCTATGTCCTTGGTGAAGAATTTCTCCCCTCAATGCCATAGATAATTGCTAGGAGTATATCGACTGGTCCCTTTCATTTAATTAAATATATCCTTCTCAGATCTGACAGTATTGATGGCTGGGCTAACCATAACTTTGTGAGCATGGCAGTGTTAGGCAGCCTTAATATGGCTCCTAAATAAGGATCTAAAAATAGAAAGATATAAAAGTCGTTTTTGAACATTTATTCATTAATTATGCATACAGTGTTCTGCCTGCATATATGTCTCAAAGGCATAAGCACATTCCTGCTCTATTACAAATACCCAACATGTACTTTTTCTACAATATGGATTTCTACTTTTCCTACAATATGGATTTCAGCATAGATTGGTAATGGTAATATATCTAAATCTTTTATGTCCTTTTATATAACACAGTTTATATTGGCTTCAGAGGATCAAATGTCATAGTGCTTGGATCCACTTCTTATAGGTCAAAAGGACTGCAGATTGTAAGGAGTAAGGTTTTTCCTCCTGCAGCCAGTCTTGTCCCGACTACATTCCAGCCCCAATTAACAAACCAAGACTCTGTATTAGATACAATTCTGTTGGCCAGTTACTTGTTTCTTATTGGCTAGCTCTGTCTTATTAACCCATTTCAATGTATTTCCACATGGTCTCCTTACCAGGGAGTGGGGCAGGCTTCTTGTCTCCCTGGTCTCTCCATCTTGACTATTCCTTACTGCTTCCTCTTTCCTCCTTGTCTCCTAGTCCCTCCTTTCTTCCTTTTCTATTAGCAAACAGTGCTTTATTCATTAACCAGTATGAGAAACATATACAGAATGACATCTCCCAACATCTCTTTTCTGTCTAAATTAAAAGAAGGGTTTTAACCTTAACATAGCAAAATATATAACACAACAGTTATCAAATAAGAATCACAGTTAACACTATTTAGTCCATTAACATTTAGCAAGATTTAAGAAACTATTCTATCATCTATCCTATATTTGTGAGTCAAAAGTCCTATATGTAATTTATCTTTACTCCTAACAAAGGAAATCTATAACCATAACTATCTGCCTTCAAATCCTTCAAAGAACACAGAAGGATAGTAGATAAACTCTAGAAAAGACAGAGACAACTCACTGCCTGGTCACCCAAAGTTCTTTCGTAATCTTCCATCTTCAGCCCAGCAAAGCAGGAAACTTTAAACTGTCTTCTTGTATTGGCCGTTTGTCAGTCACTTTTCTTTGTGTCCGGCAGACTGTCTGGTAGACACATCCATGAAGCATGAACTCTGTAGCAATGTCCATCTTGAATCAGCAGTCACATTTCTATGGGTCCTGAATGTCCAGTTTATACAGTATAAAGTCACAAAGTCCAACAAGAGCATGATCTTGTCCAAATGGCTAGTCTTGCCATACTGGAAACAAACTCTATACATGTTTCTTTGATGTCCATCTTCCTTTCTGACTTAGGCGATGTTGCCAGGAGTATTCATGTCTCACTGTCAAGAAAAACCCTAAACCATTTTAAATGCCCTATTCTGTAGGTCTTTGAAAGGTTTGAAAAATGCCTATTCATGTCAAACACATCTCCACATATCTAGAAAACAGAACTCACTTAGCTGTAAGTTTTGACTATTATAGGTAACTATCTAAAATTTGTATTGAATTATACATTACATTTTTAAATGAGCTATATAAACACAGTACCTAAACAAGAGGAGAAATATACATATTACAAAATTGACCAAAAAATGTATCAATAAATGAAAATCCATTCCAAAACAAAGTATTCATATCTATACAATTATTCCCTTTTTACATTTAAAAACATATTGGTTATGATCATTAACCATTTATAACCAAACATATTTAAATGAAAACAAACATTTATAAACAATATTTGAGAATTTGGGCGTTTTTTTTTTCCTCCAAACTACTTCCTGTTGATAAGGGGCACTGTTATGGGGATCCTAAGAAGATACAGAAATCCTGGCTGTAGTCTGCAATGCTGCCTTGTTCAAGCTGTTTTGAATGTTGGATCACCAGGAATTCTGTTTCAGGGTGTCTGGCTTAATCAAACTACATTAGTCTGGAAGGAATCCACAGCCTTTTATTTTCTGTCGAAAGAAAAATAGAAATCCTTTTCCCCAGTAACTTGTCCTTAGACTTAAATTTTGGAGTCAAAACATTTTTAAAATATATAAATTGAATTAATTCAGCAGCATTTGTTTTAACAGTTGTTTCCTCAGCAGTCAAACAATGCAAAGACAATATAATACCATGTAGTAACCAGGATCTCTCTGAGCTTTTCATCTTTACTTGGCTTTATTATTACTCTGTTTCTTTTACTTTTTATTTTGTAACTTTTATCTGTCCTGGAATTCACTCTGCATACCAGGTTTAATTTGCTAATCACAGAGATCTGCTTGCCTCTGTCTCTGGTGTGCTCGGATTAAAGGTGTGTGCCACCATACCCAGCTGTTCTCTGTCTTTTTAAAACCATTTTATTTTATTTTTCCCATGTCTACATGTATTTTAAAACACACTGTAAACCTTTGGAGGTTTTTCTTAATATGAATCTGTCTTTACTGTAAATCTTTATCTTTTTCTGGCCACGAGTCTTTTATCTGTAAACAACAACATTGCTAAAATGAAAGTCTTTGAAGTTTCTGACACAGTTATCAAAGATGGCGGTGTCTATTTTACTGCCTGCACTGAGAACTGTGTTCACTGCCTTGGTCTCCATGCTTCTGGCTTGGAGATGTGCTCACTGTCATTGCAAGCTGTCGTATACACCAATAAATTATTTGCAGTGCTTCCTATATGTCGTGCAGTTTTTTCCTCTTATACTGAGTCAGGAATCCTCCCTTAAAGAGACATGCAAATATCTGCTTGTCTCTTGCAAAGCACAGTCCAGCCAAGAAAAATGCTGCTACCAAGAAACCTTGTTTGTCTTTGTTCTTTGTTTCTAAATCCCTATTTTGAACTTTTGTTAAATTTTAAGTACAAGTTCTTATTAACCACTTGGGCGCTATTTGTAAGGAGTAAGGTTTTCCTCCCACAAGTCTTGTCCCGCCTACACACCAGCACCAATTATCACATCAAGACTCTGAATTAGATACAATTCTGTTGCCAGTTACTTGTTTCTTATAGGCTAGCTCTGTCTTAATCATTAACCCATTTCTATGTGTTTCCACGTGGTCTCCTTAGGGGGAGTGGGGCAGGCTTCTGGTCTCCCAGGTCTCTCCATCTTGACTCCTCCTTACTACTTCCTCTTTCCTCCTTGTCTCCTAGTCCCTACTATCTTCCTTTTCTATTGGCCAACAGTGCTTTATTCATTAACAAGTATGAGAAACATATATAGAATGACATCTCCCATCAGCAGATAAGTACAGCTAACCTGAGGATGGAATTTTCTCCCTGATCTTCCTGTCCTTGTTGATCACTAAAGGTTAGGAACTAAGAGTTCCAATTAAATACATACGTTTTAACTTCTGTTCCCACTTTGAACATTTGACAGCCAATTTGTGCTTCTGTCAGATGAGCTAACTACAGCCTACTCCTGAATATTGTTCTCCCTAGACTTATGGTGAACCAGTCCAGCTGATGTGAATCTTCAACAGGGTCTACAAAATAATTCCTTTGATAAATGTTCGATTTTCTGAATTCCCCTTCTTTTTGATGGTATCGTCTAGCATTTTAGCGTATTTGCAGCTCAAAAACACTGCAAAAGTAAGAAGGAAGTAATATAGGCATATCTCTGACATATCAGTGTTTTGATTTTCAAATAGCTGTCACCTGGAGTTCTATAGCCCTCCTTGAGCATCTTGTTACTATTTTGCCTATGGGTTTCCTCAACCTCCAAGGAAGTGACTCCTGACTTCAAAAGCAAAAGGTTTTTATTCCTAAAAATCAAGCCAACTGGGACCTCACTCTCTCAGAAAAGTAATGTTGTGGCTTAAATTTTTGAAGGGTTTTTAGCAGTGTAAACAGAAAGGGAGGATTGAGACCACTAGTCTCATTTCACAAGGTTTCCAAGATACAGGTGATTCATAGAGTACAAAGTTTATTTACAAGGTCATCATGGATCTAAGTTAATAGTATCTGTCACTTGTTTATGTAACATCGATAAGCACACCCCGAAGGTTGGAGGTTTTTCTTTGTTTTTACTTCTCCTGAGAACAGGATATGGGCTCTGTACTCTGTAGTCAAGTATTTATCTACTGGCAGAAATTCTTGTTCTCTTTATTTTTTCCTTATTGCAATAAGCCCTAATTTTATACCTTTTAGTTACTATTTTTTCCATCACATTCCCTCTTTCGTATTGACATTACGGGCCCAATTTTTGGGCCTCCAATAGCTAAAAGAATTCTGGTGTTTTTTGGTGTACAGGTTAGTCACCTTGCCCGCTATGTATAGGAGTTTTCTTTTGATATAGCATCTCAACAAGGAAAAAGGTGAAAAGTATTCTTTCATGGACTACTTTCTGCTTACTTTCGTAGTGTGTTTTCTTGGGCCCAAGAAGGGTAAAATGCTAGAAAAAAAAGGAGGGGGGATTTAGGAAATGGAAAATTATCAGAGGCATTAGTTTATACACCCTGTTGAAGATTCACATTGGCTGTGCGGGTTCAAGTTGTGCTTGTAGGCAGTCCTTTTGACCAGTAAGAAGTGGATCCTAGCTTTACAACATTTGATCCTCTGAAACATATGTAAACTGTGTTGTAGAAAATGACATAAATGTTTTAGATATATTATTATCACCAATCTGTACTTAAATCCGTAGTGTACAAAAAGTAGATATTGGATATCTGTAAAACAGCAGGAATGTACTTATGCCTTTGAGTCCTAGCAAAAACGACAGATTTGGGTTAGAAGCTTGTACATTTTTCTTCTGTCATGAGAGATACATGTATAGATTGGTCAGAAGTACATTAGTACTGATGAAATGCCCTTCACATTTATACATAGATGACAACCAAAATAAATATAAAACCTGAGATTGTGACTAAAAAGCTGGGAGTCACTTCTCGATAGCTTTTCAGAACTTAATTAAAAGTTAAGCTCTGAATTTTTAAATTGTAAAATTTATTGTTATATTGAAAATTATTGTTATATCTTTAAGACGTATATGTCTTGAGCTAGAGATATGGCTCAGAGATTAAGAGTAATGGCTGCTCTTCTAGAAGTCCTGAGTTCAATTCCCAACAATTATATTGTGGCTCAAAAACATCTATAATGTGATCTGATACCCTCTTTGGACCTGCAGATATATGCAGGCAGAACACTGTATGCATAATTAACAAATAATTGTTCTAGAATGAGTTTTTGTTTTTATATTTTTAGATCCTTATTTAGGAGCCATATTAAGGCCACCTGATACTGTCAATCTCACAAAGTTTTGCTTAGCCAAGCCATCAGTCGTATCAGAGATCTGAGAAGGATAAATTTTATGTAACTTTTCAATGTACTAAATAAAACGACAGGGACCATTCCTTATATTCCTAGCCATAACCAATTGTCTATGACATTGAGGGGAGAAGTTTTTCACCAAGTACATAATGTGGGAGATTTTTTTGTTTGTTTATTTTTTGTTTCTTGTTTGTTGTTTTTCTCTGTGTAACTAGGACTTGGAAAAGTCTGACCTTATTTTGTCTAGGCAAAGGTGGTACAGACAATTTTCCAGTACCCTACAACACAGTCTGAGCTGGGTCCTATCTAGCATCAGGCATTGTGTTTGAGCATCTTGCTCCCCGGTCCATGTCCTCACAATTCATGCTGCCCCACAATGTTATTTAGAGACCTTGGGTCATTGTTAGGTTCTGTGATCTTTGTTTGATATTATTAGAGCTTTTTAGTTAACATTTAAATGCCTTATTCTACAGATTTCTGTAGTATAAGAAGTCTTTCTAGGTAGATCTTAATAGATGACTTGGTAGCAAGTTACTTGTTTTAAGCTTACACTTTTAGAACATGTATAGGAGACATAGTGAGGTTTATTCCTGTTATTAATCATTAATACTTAGTTTGACTATAACCAACAGTTAATCAATAAGGATTGCTGGTAACTTGTGTTTCTTAACCTTTTATAATAGGTTACCAGCTTTTATAAAACTAGAACTTTGCATTGTCACGTTTAGCTTTAAAAATACTGATTTTAATTTGAACCTCCTTTAAGGAAACATAAAACAGCTATGTGACTCAGTTTATCTAAATAACTTATGCTTACAAAATTTAGCAAATACAAGGATGGATTGCCTTCTGTGTCATAAAAAAAAATGAGCATCTCCACTTTTGGTTAGTACATACAGTGTATGGCTGTGATCTTAAATTTCAGCCCTTTGATGTAAGTAATACATTAACATTGTAATAAAAGCACAAATATGATGTAACCTTCTGAATTTAAACATTTAAAAACTGTGTTACACAACAATTAAACTTCCTGTAATTTCTTTTTGTGATGTCTAATTTAAGCACACTTTATGCCCTTTAACCTATTGTCACCTTGCTGCATGTTAATTAATGTTAATTTCCAGTGTTAATAATTGTATCTTTTTAACTAGTTTCAATTTTTAACCGCTTTAGACATAGCAAAGTATTAATGTCATCTACATTAAAAAGACATCTGATTTTCTGATAATCTGAATTTAATGTCCAGCACTCAGAGGTAAATTTTGAGCTGAGGGCTGTTAGCATTAGACAGCAAAAACATTCAAACCATTTTTGTTTTTGCTATATTCTTGTAATAAAACAGGTTTCTAACAGGAAACACAGATAGACCTTTTTAGCAAGTACATATATTTTTCCTGAGAGAAATAAACGGAACTTTTAAACTATTAACCTAGTATGGTCAAAATTTTTAACTCATATTACTAATCTTAAATTTATATTTGTAGACCGAGAGCCCACAGCAAACAGTTTTCATCTTGTTCTTACTTTTTTACGACTTTTCTTTGAACCTCTGTATCTTTTTACATTACCTGTAGTCTCTTTCTATGATTTTTCTCACACATCCCTAGCATAGAAAAATCTCTCCTTTTCTCTTTTCCTTTTTTCTGATCAGTGACTCTTACTCAGAGGTACATGCCTGAAGTGAACATCTTATTTATTTAATTCCTGACTGTACGTTCTTACATTGGTGCTTTCCCCTGAGCCTCACTGCAACTTCTGCTCTCTTAACTGTTGGGTCCTTATTTGGATTATGTGGGATACACCAGCTCTCCTTTTATTTTATCTTTCATTATTATAATTTTATTTTTATCTGTTTTTGACTCTTATGGATCTGGCCAAGCCTTTTTTCCTGTTCTATGTTTTATTGCCTAGAGAATTGGAATCATACTCGTAACACCTGAAGTTCCTTTTGATGTTCTCTGTGCTGCTTTGATGAATTGTCTTGACCTATAAATCTACAGACCTTTTGACCTTTCTACTAGACCACTGTTATCTTATTTTGACTTCTTTGCTTCTGACTGATTGTAACAAGTCTGCACATACCCATCACATCTATTTACCATATATTTTATTAGTTGTATTTTTTTAGTTGACATAAAAATCTTTACCAAAGTTATTTTCCCCAACACCCCCTTATCCTCCACCTCCCCACCCTCACCCCCACCCCTGTCCTTACACTCACAGGCACTGCCACCTTAGGAGAGGAGGGATGGGCCAGGGGCAACTTCGGTCATTTGCTGCTAGGGTTTCAGAATTCCTCTCCTCTCTGACTGCCCAAAAGCTGGTCCAATACACCTAGCCTATCAACAAACCAGCATGGCTCCTGGATGAGCATGGCTTAGAACTTCTGTACCAGAAAGAGACTGGTGCTGTTTACCCTTGTCTTCTGCATTAGCAGCAGCCTGTATGTTCTTGCCCTGGGTGATTTTTCTGTTTGTTTCTTTGTTTTGTTTTTTTTTTGTTGTTGTTGTTTAATTTTCTAACTTATTTTTTATTTCACATGTCTATCCTAATTCCCACTCCCTCCCTCCATTCCTCATGCTGCCCCATCTAATGAACCCTGACCACCGTCCTGTCCATCCCCCCACCCCAATTCACATGAATGGCAATGCCATCCTGGTGGGGTAACTTATATTTGTCAAGTCAATTGAAGTAGGGGCTAGGACTTCTCTCCTGTTTCTAGGTTAAGGGAGTCTCTCCATGTGTCTGCTAGTTCCCTTTTTTGCACCACAATACATCCTGGATCCACTCTCAGAGGTCCCCAAGACTGCTCAGTCCTTCTGGCTGAGACTCATATTCAGAGACACCTGAGCCAATCCCATTCTGGATGCCAAGCTATCAGTCTAGAGGCCCGTTATCTACTCCTTGTTCAGGTCAGCTGTCTGTATGTTTCTACAACCTGGTCTTTTCCTCTCCCTTTGCATCTAGATTCTAGTTTGACTCAGTGTTTAGGTATGGGTGTTTGCTTCTGTTTCCAACAGAACTAGAGGAGGGTTCCCTGATAGTGAATAAGGTAGTTGTTGATCTCAGTACCCATGAAGGGAATTTATGGTAGCCTTTCCATGGTTGCTCAAATTGTTAGTTGGCAACAATTTTGTAGTTCTCTAGACCTTTCTTTAGATTCAGTTTTCTCTTTAAACTGTTAATGGCTCCTTCTTTTATGCTGTTTCTCTCTCTCCCACTTTCATTCTCTCTCTCTTCTGTCTTCTATTCCTACCCTGACTCAATCTTCATAGGATCACCTTCTTTCCTCCTCCAGTTATCTTTCTCCTTATTCTCTCTACATTCTGTGACGCCCCCAACCTCCCATGTGCTCTGGGGAACTTCTCCTTTCAACCTTCTGTGAGGGACTTTATATGAATCTCTTAGAATATACCTTGTATCCTAGTTCCACTGGTGGTGTGAATTATAGGCTGGTGATCCATTGCTCTAGCTCTAGAATCCATATATGAGTGAGTATATTCTATGTTCATGTTTTTGTGATTAGGTTACCTCATTCAGAATGGTTACTTCAAGATCCATCCATTTGCCTGTGAATTTCAAGATTCCATTATTTTTTTTCTGCAGAGTAGTATTCCATTGTGAAGATGTGCCACATCTTCTTTATCCATTCTTCAATTGAGAGGCATCTAGGTTGCTTCCAGGTTCTTGCTATTACAAAAGATGGTGCTATCAACATAGCTGAGCAGATGTCTTTGTTGCATGGATGTGGATCATTTGGGAATATGTCTAAGAAGGGGATGGTAAACTAATTCCCATTTTCCTGAGGAACTGCTGTACTGATCTCCAAAATGGGTGTACGAGTTTTCACTCCCACCAGCAGTAGAGGAATGTTCCCATTTCTCTATGTCTTCTCTGGTATAAGTTGTCATTGGTGTTTCTAATATTAGCCATTGTGGCAGGAAAAAGATGGTATCACAAAGTTGTTTTGATTTGCATTTCCCTGATAGCTAAGGATGTTGAAGATTTTCTTAAGTGTTTTTAAGCTTTTTTGATTCCATCTATTGAGAATTCATTCTTCAGTTCTGTACCATATATTTTATATTTTGGTGTTTTGTTAATTAGTGTATTGAGTTCTTTGTATATTTTGGATATCAGCCCTTTGTCTGATATAGTATGGGTGAAAATATTTTCCCAGTCTGTAGGCTGCCATTTGGTCTTGTCCACTGTGTCCTTTGCCTTACAGAAGTTTCTAAGTTTGAAGAGGTCCTATTCTTTAATTGTTGCTCTCAGTGTCTGTGCTCCTGGAGTTATGTTCAGGAACCGGACTCCTATACTAATTTGTTCAAGCCTACCTCCTACTTTCTTTTCTAAGAGGTTCATTGTCGCTGCATTGATGTTGAGGGTCTTTGATCCCTTTGGACTTGAGTTTTGTTTATGGTGACAGACTTGAGTCTATTTACAGTCTTAAAAACACCATCATCCAATTGTGTCAAAACCATCTCTTGAAGATGCTTTCCTCATTCCATTATATACTTTTAGCTGTTTTGTCAAAAATCAGGTGCTCATACGAGTGTGGGTTTATATAGGAATTTTTAATTCTATTCCACTGGTCTACCTTTTTGTTTTCTTTCTTTTTGTGTGGCAATTCCAGGCTGTTTTCAGGATTATAGCTGTGTATTAGAGCTTACACTCACGGATGGTGATGTCTCCTGACGTTCTTTTATTGTGCAGGGCTGCTTTGGCTATCCTGTGTCTTTTATTTTTTCCATATAAAGTTGGTTATTATATTTTCAAGAATTGTGGTGGGAATTTAATGGGGATTGCATTGAATCTCTAGATTGTTTTGGCAAGATTGCCATTTTTACCATATTAACCTAGACATCCAGGAACCTGGGAAATTCTTTCCATTTTCTGGTATCTTCTTTAATTTCTTTGTTTAGAACAACAATGTTTTATTATGTAGTACTTTCACTTGTTTGGTAAGCATTACTCCAAGATACTTTATGTTTTTGGGGATATTAAAAAGGGTTATGTTTCTCTTATTTCTTTCTCAGTCTATTTGTCATTTGAATAAAATAGGACTACTGATTTTTTTTTTTTTTTGAGATTTCCTTGTATCCTGATACTTTGGTTAATATGTGTATTAGCTGTAGGATTTGCCTGGTAGAGTTTATTGGGTCACTTATGTAAACTATCATATCATATGCAAATAGAGACAGTTTGATATCTTCATTCCAATTTGAATCCCCTTGATCTCCTTTGGTAGCCAGACGCTAGAAAGGGAAATTTTGAGTCTTGTTTTCCAGGATGCATTCAAGGGAAGTGGATGTGTGAGGTGAAAGCCGATTGTACATTGGCAGTCCTGGCATTTGAATCCCCTTCTTGTTTGACCAACAGGAATTGCCAATTAGAGGTGCTTGATATTCGGGATGCCCATCATAACTTCTGGAACGTGTGGGCTGGAATAGAGGATGGTGTCTGCTCTTCAGATGTCATCAGACAGACCCAACCCTGTCTTTCCCGAAAGACAGGGAAAAGAGGTTGTGACTGTGATGATGAAACTTTCCCTCCATTCCAGACATCTCTGTGAATACGTGGAATGTTTTCACTGCTGGGCCCAACAGAGAAAAGTTATGCTGCAGGTGATCTGTGAAAAGCTGGAGTTTGGGGCCCTCCCTGTCTATAACCCCCTAGAGCTGCTGGAGGTATTTGTGCCATGCAGTATACGGGAACTGGAAGTGAATGCTCGCTGGTACCTGAGGACCCTTGCAAAGTTTTCCCCTGGCCTGGGCCAGATGAAAAACCTTCAGAAACTCCTTCTTCATGAAGTCTTCATACCCTTGTGTTGGTTGTGGAACCAAGAGATGAAACGACGGTGTTTTCGACAGATCGTTTCTAAGTTCTCCCAACTCAACAAGCTCCAGCATCTCTGCTTGAATCATGTCTTCCTCCTGAATGCAAGACTGGATCAAGTGCTCAGGTAAGGAAGGATATAGAGCTTGTTTCACAGGTCAGAGAACAGCCTTTCCGTGTTACATGAAACGTCAGTGTACACCTGGGGCTTGCCAGCCACTGGTGACTACACTCAGATATGACCTCTGAATGATTGCTCTAGGAGTCTTTCTGCTATTCTTGCAACCATCATTGAGAAACGGCCTTTGAAACCTGACCTACAGAGGGGAGGAGGTTTTAAACCACACGTTGCCCCATGTCAGCACTGTCCTCAGAACTGTATGCACAGTTCACATCGCTCTCTGATTTTCCAAGGGACAGGGTCTCTCTGAGCACAGGTAGTGTCTAAGTCAATGGAAAATAACTGAGAGTGAAGTGATTAGGGTGGGTCACAGGGAAGACCTCTCAGTAGTACAGAGGCTGTGCTAGGAGGTGCGACTCATGAGGACAAATGTTAGCACACACAGGTAAGGCTCTGAGTTGCCACCAGGTCTTCTTTCTTGGCTTCCTGCTGGCCCCATTTGTCATCTGATGAGGCTTTGACTTTGACAGCACAGAGGAACCAGGGCTGGGGACCTAAGCAGTCACATGATTTTACCTGTGCTGTTACTTCTCCATCTGACAGCATTCTGGAATTGGCCTCCACCAAGATCTCAGAATGACATTAGTACACACTAACCTCTGCTCACTTGAAGCTTACTCTACCACTATTAAACTTACTGAGATAATCTGCCTTGACTTTCTGTAGGAACTTGGAAAGTCCCTTAGAGACCCTAGCAATCATTTGCTGCTCACTATCAGAATCAGACATTAGTTACCTGTCCCAGTGTCCAAGATTCCATCGGCTCACACATCTGGACCTGAGTGGTGTCGCCTTTTTAAATTTAAATCATCCACTTCTTGGAAGACTGCTAGAAAGATTGACAGCTACCCTGCAGACATTAAAATTGAATGGTTGTATGCTCATGGACTTCCAAATGGATGTCATCCTCCCTGGCCTGAGCCAGTGTTCCCAGCTGGTGGAGGTGAATTTGATGAAGAACTTCCTGTCTTTGACCAGCCTTAAGAAGCTGCTTCAGCACACTGCCAACCTGACACAGCTCACCTTGGAGATGTATCCTGCCCCTGATGAAGTGTATGATGACATTGGTGATGTCCTGCCACACAGATTTGCCCAATGTTGTTCTGAGCTCTTGGACACTCTTAGAGCAATAAGACAGCCAAAGTAGGTCTACTTTGTGAGTAAGAAGTGTCTAGATTGCAGGCAATTCTGTGTCTATGACCAGGATGCCTCCCTATGTTCATGTTGGTAATAAAGGATGAGAGATTACTGCTGGCCTGAGAAAGGAAAGCAAGGAGTCCAGTGACTCATTAGAGAGACACAGAACTTGTCTATTCAAGGTGTTTTGGATATACTTGGAGACAATGTCATCCCAAGGAATCAGAGGAGAGAGAGAGAGAAGCTTTGACATGGACAATCAAGGCCTGCTCATCTGCTCAGGGACAATGGTGAAGACCCAACCTCTGATAGGAAAAGAGATTGAGAAATCCAATAATCCCTAAATCTACTATAACAAATGGATTATCACCTTCCTGAAGGAAGTCAACAATGGCAAACTCACCTTTTGATAAATAATTGTGAGTCTTATTATCTTTTGTTCCATAGTTTTACTTCTTAGGAGAGAGAGTGTTCATAAACAGAAGACTTTGAACTGTTTCTCCACAGACTATGTTCTCTGATGATTAGGTAATGTTGAATTTGTTAACCAGTAAAAGCTGTAGGCAAACTTCCAGATATTTGGCTATCACTTGGTTAGGCGAATCAAATGCTGTCATTAAAAGTTTTAGGAGATAATTATCTTGGGAGACTGCAATGTCCCATGATAACACTTTATCGAATCTGCTGTCTGGTCCTTGGCCCATGATACCAGGATACAGAATGTGAAACAATACAGTTTTTTTTAAATGATGGATTTTCATAATTAAATGAATAAATATTAAACTAGTGGATGGTGTTTTATACGTGTCTCCTATAAGGTTGCTCAAATATCAAGAGATCATTTAGTTTTTCATCACAGATTTGAACCAAAAATGAATTAATAATGAGATTATTTGTCATAATTCACCCCTACAGAGATAACAAAATGATATCACCATTGATTTAAATAATTAAAAATGTAATCACAAGAGACAATTAACACCAACAAAGTGGATCCATACTAAACTCCTCCTGGAGTAGAAAAATCAGATTTGAGAAATGAAATAATCCGATAGTTAGACCATCTCTCACACTTGAGTCACACAATGTGACCCCAGAGTTCTGGGATCACAGACTATATAATGAAACATTTTAATAATTACATCTTTTAATATGAAAGTAGTTGAACTTTTTTGTATCACCAATTCCTGGGCAGATGTGCCAGACATGATAAAGTATGCTGTCATTACAGATTTTTAAAATTCTGTAAGTTAATAATCAGAGAATCATACTGTCTTGCCTGATGAAATCTGCTGGCCTGATATCATCACCAGCGCCTGAACCTTTCTTGCTGTGTGGCAGGACCTGCAAAGATGGGCCCATATTTGGTGTAGCAGTAGTAGCTAAAATGTTGATATCAGCTGAAAAGATGGCTGCAGCAGGGGAATCATCAGCCAAGCAGACAGAGAGAACAGTTTTTTCATGTTCTGGGTCCTCATCCTTTTATGAAGTCTCACTCATGGTGCTGACCACCTGTGCCACTACGTCTTCCCTTGGTAGATCACAACCAATGGTAAGATGTGGAGGAAGAGCAGGGAATCAAACTCCCTATTTTAGTAATTAAATAACAAAAAAATCAGAGGATGGAATGGTCTGCCATACTCGACACACATTGTCTCTCACTTGAATCCCATAAGATTGTGTGAAAATCCCCAATTCATCCCTTAATTAATTGCATAGTTGAGTAGTAAAATGTGTAAATGCTGAAATGGCATTTTGTATGCAGGGTTTTAGAAGATATTACACATTTAATGTTGGACAGCTGCCCCTAAAGAGATTAACTGTAATCACTTAATCACTAAGTCTACGCTAATGAATTATTACCTTCCTAAAGAAGTTAACAATGGAAAACTCACCTTTTGATTAATAATTGTGAATCTTACAATCTTTTAATCCATAGTTTTACTTCTTAGGAGAGAGAGAATTCATAAACAGTAGTTTTTGAACTGTGCCTCTCACAGACTATAGTCTGTGATAATAGGTAATCTTGAATTGGGTAAACAGTAATAGCTGTAGGCAAAAATCCAGAATTTGGCTATGATTTGGTTAGCGGAATCAAATGCTGTCATTATAAGTTTTCAGAAAAAGTTATCTTGGGAGATTATAATGTCCCATGATAACACCTCATCAAAGCTTCTCTCTGGTTCTTGGCCCATTATACCAGGATACAGAACTGAAGCAGGTTTGCCAGGAAACAGTTATGATCCAACATTCTTTCACATTCTAGTGAACCTCCCACATGCAAAAATTAGTATAGCCACGGATGAACTAACCTTACAGCCTCAGTGACTTTCTCACAAAAACAAAGCAGGGCACCGTCTTTTGAATTATACATATTTACCAGTCTCTCTAGCTACAACATGCCTATAGTGACATAAGCATGAAAAAAGAAGCATCATTATGACATTCAAGTAAATTGATGAGAATTTTCTATGCTTCAATTTTCTCATTTCCAGAATGGAAACAATAACATTAATCGCCTCTACCTTAATCTTTTCTGTTTACTGAAAAGGAAGTAAACTTCTCTTCATTTTCTTCCCTTTAGAACAGATAGATCACATGGTTTATCAGATTTGTTTTGATTTGCATTTGTCTGATGAGTAAGGATTTTGGGCAGTGTCTTTTGATTCATTCAGTCATTTTTGATTCCTCATTTGATAATTCTCCATTACGTCCTATACCCCACTTTATAATATGGTTATTTAGAGTTATTTAGAGTTGGTTGTGTGTCATGTTATCAGCCTGACAGAGTTTATTAGGTAAGATTCTCAGATCATGAGATTATTAAGTTATTCAATTTTTTTATTATTTATTTTTTTATTTAATTTTATATAACAAAGTCCAATTAAATGAATACAAATATTTATACACAATATTTGGGAATTTGGGCATCGTTCTTTCCAAACTACTTCCTGCTGGTAAGGGGCGCTTTCTTGGGGGATTCGAAGAAGATTCAGATATCCTTGCTGTAGTCTGTAGGGCTGTTTTCTCCAGCTGTTTGGAATGTAGGATCAGCTTGTACTCTGTTTCAGGAGGTCTGGTGCGATCAAACCACATTAGTCTGGAAGGAATCCACATCTTTTCATTTTCTGTGGAAACAAAAATAGAAATACTTTTCCCCAGTAACTTGTTCTTCAACTTAAATTTTGGAGTCAAAGTGTTTTTTTTTTTTTTTTTTAATTTATTATTTTACATGTTGATCCCAGTTCCCTCTCCCTCCCTCTCTCCCTCCCCTCCAGCCCTCCCTCCCTCCTTTCCTCCCTTTTGCCCTCTCTACCCTCTCCCATGCACTCTAAACACCCTCCCCTCCCAACCCCCCCACCACAATACCATATGTAGGGGAATGCCATCCAGTTGGGGTCATGTAGATCTGACAGGTCCTGTGAAGTAGGGACTAGGGCTTCTCTCCTATCTCTAGAATAAGGCAGTTATCCCTCCATGGGGGATATGTTTGCAAAGTCCTTTTGTGCACCAGGAATACATCCTGGCTCCACTGTCTGAGGTCTCTGAGACTGCTCAGACCTTCTGGCTGAGACCCATATTCAGGGCGGTCCGAGTCAGTCCCCTGTTGGCTTCCCAGCTATCAGTCTAGTGGCCCTTAGCTCCTCCTTGTTCAGGTAAGCTGTCTCTATGTACTTCTACTGCATGGTCTTGTCCTCTCCATCTGCTTCTGGGTTCTAGTTCGACTCAGTGTTTATGTATGAGTGTTTGCTCCTGTTTTCAACAGGCATTAGTTGAGGACTCCATGGAGAAGTTAGTTGTTGATCTCACTCTCTGGGAAGGGCATTTATGATAGCCTTTCCATGGAAGCTGAGATTGTTAGTTGGGAGCAGTCTTGTAGTTCCCTCGACCTTTCTTTGTGTTCAACTTTATCTTCAAACCAATATTGGCTCCATCTTTTATGTTCTCTCTCTCTGTCTCTGTCTCTCTCTCTCTTTCCTATTTTCCATTCCTAACCAGGCTAAATCCTCCTGGTTGCACATGCCTTCCTCTCCTCCCTCTCATTTTCTCCTACCTCTCTCTCCATTAGCTGTCCTCCTCCACTTTACCTGAGGTCTGGGGGACTTGTCCCTTCCCAGTTCTGTGAGGGACTTTATATGAATCTCTTAGAATACAACTTGTATCCTAGTTCCTCTGGTGATGTGAATTATAGGCTGGTGATCATTTGATCTAGTTCTAAAATCCATACATGAGTGAGTACATACTGTGTTTCTCTTTTTGTGACTGGGTTACCTCATTCAGGATGGTTTCTTCAAGTGCCATCCACTTGCCTGCGAATTTTAAGATACCATTATTTTTTTTCTGCAGAGTAGTATTCCATTGTGTAGATGTGCCACATCTTCATTAACCGTTCTTCAATTGAAGGGTATCTAGGTTGCTTCCAGGTTCTTGCTATTACAAATAGTGCTGCTATGAACATAGTTGAACAGATGTCTTTGTTGCATTGATGTGAATCCTTTGGGTATATGCCTAAGAGGGGGATTGCCGGGTCCTGTGGTAAACTAATTCCCATTTTCCTGAGGAACCGCCATACTGATCTCCAAAATGGCTGTATGAGTTTGCACTCCCACCAGCAGTGGAGGAGTGTTCCACTTTCTCAACAGCCTCTCCAACATAAGTCATCACTGGAGTTTCTAATTTTAGCCATTCTCGCAGGGGTAAGATGGTATCTCAAAGTTGTTTTGATTTGCATTTCCCTGAAAGCTAAGGATGTGGAACATTTTCTTAAGTGTCTTTCAGCCTTTTTGATTTCCTCCATTGAAAATTCTTTCTTCAGTTCTTTACCCCATTTTTTAATAGGGTTATTTGGTGTTTTGTTGACTAGTTTCTTGAGTTCTTTGTATATTTTGGAGATCATCCCTTTGTCAGATATAGGATTAGTGAAAGTCTTTTCCCAGCCAGTCGGCTGCCGTTTGGTCTTGTCAACTGTGTCCTTTGCCTTACAGAAGCTTCTAAGTTTGAAGAGGTCCCATTTATTAATTGTTTCTTTCAGTGTCTGTGCCCCTGGAGTTATGTTCAAGAAGCAGTCTCCTATACCAATTTGTTCAAGGGTACCTCCTACTTTCTCTTCTAAGAGGTTCAATGTGGCTGGATTGATGTTGAGGTCTTTGATCCATTTGGACTTGAGTTTTGTGCATGGCAACAGACATGGGTCTATCTGCAGTCTTCTACACACCCTCATCCAATTGTGCCAGCACCATTTGTTGAAGATGCTGTCTTTGCCCCATTGTATAATTTTAGCTGTTTTGTCGAAAATCAGGTGTTCATAGGTGCGTGGATTAATATCAGGATTTTCAATTCGATTCCATTGGTCTACCTGTCTATTTTTATGCCAATACCAGGCTGTTTTCAGAACTATAGCTCTGTAGTAGAGCTTAAAGTCAGGAATGGTGATGCCTCCTGAAGTTCTTTTATTGTATAAGGTTGTTTTGGCTATCCTGGGTCTTTTGTTTTTCCATATAAAGTTGATTATTATCCTTTCAAGGTCGGTGAAGAATTGTGGTGGGATTTTAATGGGGATTGCATTGAATCTGTAGATTGCTTTTGGTAAGATTGCCATTTTTACTATGTTTATCCTACCTAACCAAGAGCATGGGAGGTCTTTCCATTTTCTGGTATCTTCTTTAATTTCTTTCGTTAGAGTCACAAGGTTCTTATTATATAGATCTTTTACTTGTTTGGTAAGCGTTACACCAAGATACTTTATGTTGCTTGTGGCTATTGTAAAGGGTGATGTTTCTCTGATTTCTTTCTCTGCCTCTTTGTCATCTGAAAAAAATAGGGCTACTGATTTTTTTGAGTTTATTTTGTATCCTGCTAGTTTGCTGAAGGTGTTTATCAGCTGTAGGAGTTCCCTGGTAGAGTTTATTGGGTCGCTTATGAAAACTATCATATCATCTGCAAATAGAGATAGTTTGACTTCTTCCTTTCCAATTTGGATGCCCTTGATCTCCTTTTGTTGTCTTATAGCATTAGCTGGAACTTCTAGTACGATATTGAAGAGATATGGAGAGAGAGGACAGTCTTGTCTTGTTCCTGATTTTAGAGGAATTGGCTTAAGTTTCTCTCCATTCAGTTTGATGTTGGCAGTTGGTTTGCTGTATATTGCTCTTATTATGTTTAGGTATGTTCCTGTTATCCCTGACCTCTCTAATACCTTTATCATGAAAGGGTGTTGAATTTTATCGAAGGCTTTTTCTGCATCTAGGGAGATAATCATATGGTTTTTCTTTTTCAGTTTGTTTATATGGTGGATCACGTTGATAGATTTTCGTATGTTAAACCATCCCTGCAATCCAGGTATGAAGCCTACTTGATCATGGTGGGTGATTTCTCTGATGTATTTTTGAATTCGGTTTGCCATTATTTTATTGAGTATTTTTGCATCGATGTTCATCAGGGATATTGGTCTGTAGTTTCCTTTCTTAGTTGTGTCTTTGTGAGGTTTGGGTACCAAAGTTATTGTGGCCTCATAAAAAGAGTTTGGCAATAAACCTTCTGTTTCTATCTTGTGGAACAGTTTGAGGAGTAGTGGTATTAGTTCTTCCTTGAATGTCTGGTAGAATTCTGCACTGAATCCATTTGGCCCTGGACTTTTTTTTCGTTGGAAGGCTTTTGATGACTGCTTCTATTTCATTTTGGGTTATAGGTCTATTTAAGTTGTTTGTCTGTTCTTGATTTAATTTTGGTAAGTGATAGTTATCCAGAAACTTGTCCATTTCCTTTGAATTTTCAATTTTTGTAGAATACAGATTTTCAAAGTATGACCTGAAAATTGACTGGGTTTCCTCTGTGTCTGTTGTTATGTTCCCCATTTCGTTTCTGATTTTGTTAATTTGCATGTTCTGTCTCTGCTTTTTCGTTAATTTGGATAAAGGTTTATCTATCTTGTTGATTTTCTCAAAAACCCAACTCTTTGTTGCATTGATTTTTTGTATTGTTTTCCTGGTTTCTATTTTGTTGATTTCAGCCCTCAAGTTGATTATTTCCTGGCGTCTGCTCCTGCGGGGTGAATTCGCTTCTCTCTGTTCTAAGGTTTTCAGTTGGGCTGTTAATTCATTTATGTGACTATCCTCTGTTTTCTTCATATGGGCACTTAGTGCAATGAACTTCCCTCGTAGCACTGCTTTCAAGGTGTCCCATAAGTTCGGGTATGTTGTATCCTCATTCTCGTTGAATATTAGAAAGTCTTTAATTTCTTTCTCTATTTCTTCTTTGACCCAGGAGTGGTGCAATTGCACATTGGTAAGTTTCCATGAGTTTGCAGGTTTTCTGCTATTTGTGTTGTTGTTGAATTCCAATTTTAAAGCATGGTGGTCCGATTAGATACAGGGGACTATTCCTATTCTCTTGTATCTGTTGAGGTTTGTTATGTCTCCTAGTATGTGGTCGATTTTAGAGAAGGTTCCATGTGGAGCAGAGAAGAAGGTATATTCTTTTGTCTTTGGATGGAATGTTCTATAGACGTCTGTTAGCCCCAGTTGAGACATAACTTCTGTTAATTCTTTTGTTTCTTTGTTGAGTTTCTGATTTGTGGTCCTGTCTAGTGGTATATTGAGAGTGGTGTATTGAAGTCTCCCACTATAAGTGTGTGAGGTTTTATATGAGCTTTGAGTTTTAGTAGTGTTTCTTTTACGAATGTGGGTGACTTTGTATTAGGGGCATAGATGTTCAGAACTGAGACTTTGTGTTGATGGATATCTCCTGCGTTGAATATGGAATGACTGTCTTCATCTCTTTTGATTAATTTTGGTTTGAAGCCTAACTTGTTAGATATTAGGATTGCCACGCCTGCTTGCTTCTTCTTTCCATTTAATTGGAATACATTTTCCCAACCCTTTATCCTGAGGTAATGTCTACCTTTGAAGCTTATATGTGTTTCTTGTATGCAGCAGAAGGATGGATTCTGTCTTCATATCCATTCTGTTAGCCTGTGTCTTTTTATAGGTGAGTTAAGTCCATTATGTTGAGGGTGAGTAAGGACAATTGACTATTGATGTTTGTTTGTTTTAGGTTTGTTGTTGGCAGTGGTATTGTGAATATATTAGTTCTGCTTTACCCTTGGTTTCTTGTGTAGTTGGATTATCTCTTTCCTACATTTTGTGGGTGTAGTTACCTTCCTTGGGTTGGAGTTTTTCTTCCAATATATTCTGTAGGGCTGGATTTGTAGATACACATTTGGAAAATATGGTTTTGTCATTAAATATCTTGTTTTCTTCATCTATAGTGATTGAGAGTTTTGCTGAATATAGTAGCCAAGGCTGGCATCCATGTTCTCTTAATACTTGTATAACATCTATCCAGGACTTGCTGGCCTTGAGTGTTCCCATGGAGAAGTCAGGTGTAATTTTGATAGGTCTGCCTTTATATGTTACCTGTCCTTTTTCCTTCGCTGCTCTTAATATACTTTCTTTATTCTGTATGCTAGGTGTTTTGGTGATTATATGCCAAGAGGTCTTTCTTCTTTGATCCAGCCTATTTGGCGTTCAGTATGCTTGTATTTTCATGGGCATGTCCTTCTTCAGATTGTGAAAGTTTTCCTCAATGATTTTGTTGAATATGTTTTCGGCACCTTTGAGCTGGGCTTCCTCACCTTCCTTTGAGCTTATTATTCTTAGGTTTGGACTTTTTACGGTGTCCCACATTTCCTGGATGTTTTGTGTTAAGATTTGCTTAATTTATGATTTTCTTTGGTCGATGAATATATTTCTTCTAGTTTATCTTCTGCACCTGATATTCTCTCTTCCAACTCTTGAATTCTGTTGGTTATGCTTGTGTGTGTAGTTCCCGATTTTTTGCTCAGTTTTTCTATTTCCAGCATTCCTTTGGTTTGTGTTGCCTTTATTTTCTCTATTTCAGTTTTCAATATTTGAACCGTTTCCTTCACCTGCTTAATTTTTTTTTTTTTTTTTTTTTTTTTTTTTTTGCTTTCTGTACTTTCTTTACTTTCCTTAAGGAATTTGTTCATTTCTTCCACTTTTTTGTTTGTTTTTCTCCTCCATTTCTTTATTGGATTTTCTCACATCTTCTTTGAGGGCCTCTATTATTTTTATGATGGTAATTTTTAATTTGTTCCCTTCTGCTTCCTCTGCTTTGTTGTTGTGTTCTGTCCTAGTTGGTGTAGATTCCCTAGATTCTGGTGGTGTCATGCTTGTCTTTCTGTTGTTAGGTATTTTCTTGTATTGTCCTCTTGCCATAGCTTCTTCCGGTATATGTTCTTGGTGTCTCCCCTTCTCTCTATGGTATGTCCCTGGTGGGCTTATGTGGGTCAGAGATTCAATATCTGTAGCTCTGTGTGGTCCAGGCTCTATAGGAGGTCTTTCCACAGACAGGAACCCAGGGATGGGTTCAGGGCTGAGGATCCAGTAGAAGATACCCCTAGCCAATGGCTCTAGCCAATGGCTGGCAGAAAAAGGCAAAGTCTGAGCTGAAACTTGGGAAGTTTTTGCAGAATAGTCGGATCTCACTGGAAACTGGAACTCTCCAGCTGAGGCCTCTTTCTTTAGCAGAGTCCCTGCTTTGGGGTTCATGAAACCTGCTGGCAGGAACTCAGAGTGGACCTGCAGAGATAGTCGGAAATCTGGGAGGGGCCTGGGCCTCCAGCAGGTCTCCTTTGTTCAGATTTGCTCCAGAAGTCTCTGAAGTAGGGTGGACTGCTGGCTACACCATCTATCCCAGTGCTCAACCAGAGCGATAGGACAGTGGGCAGGGTAGGGCACAGGTTAGGAGAGGCAGGCTCACATTGGGAATGGGTGGGGGTGTATCAGATCTCCAAGGGCGCTCTCGATGGGGAGAGGGCACAGTAGCAGTGGGACCAGGGGCCAACCCAGGGAGTTCGGTATTGGTGGGGGAGGTTGTAGAGGAGAGGCCGCCCCAATTGAGCACATACTCACCTCTAGCCAATGACTGGTGGAAGAGTGTAATGTCTTTTGTAATATCTAAAATAAAGCATCCTTTATGTCTTTAAACACATTATGACCTGGGTGACTGTTAAATTTGTGTTAATTTCTAGTGTGACTAATTGTAACCTTTTAACTAGTTTCAATTTTTAACATCTTTAGCCAAAAAACAGTATTAATATCATCTACATTAAAAGGACATCTGATTTTCTGATCATTTGAATTTAATGACCAGAGCTCAGAGATAAATTCTGAGCTGAGGGCTGTTAGCATTAGACCCCAAAAACATTTAAACCGTTTTTGTTTTAGCTCTATTCTTGTAATAATACTTAGATTTATAACAGGAATCACAGAAGGATAATATATAAACTCTAGAATTGAAAGAGACAACTTGCCTGGTCAGTTCCTATGTTCTTCTGTGATGTTCCATCTTCATCCTATAGGTCATAGTGTGTCTGGAAGATTTCTCAGCAAAACAAAACATTTAAAAATGTCCTACATGTGTTGGAAGTTTGTCAATCACTGTTCTCCACATCCTGAAGAATGTCTAACAGACTCTTCCATGAAGCAGGAAGCCTGTAGTGCTATCCATCTTGTATCAGCAGTCACTTTCCTGTGGGTCCTGAATGTCCAGTTCATATAGCATAAAGTCAAACAGTACAGACAAGAACAGTATTTTTGCTGGTTTTGCTGTATTGGAGGCAAACTCTAGAACTTTTTAAAAAGTACATATAATTTTCTTTAGAGAAATAAATGGAACTTTTAAACAATTAACCTTTTGTGGTCAAAAATTTTAAGGCACACAACAGTTTACATCTTCCTATGAACTTTTTACTACTTTTCTTTGAACCTCTATATCTTTTTACAATACCTTTCCTGTCTTTCTCTGATTTTCTCAGACATCCTTATCATAGACAATGCTCTCCTTTTCTATTTTCCTTTTATCAGTGACACTTACTCAGAGGTGTGTGGCTGAAGTGAACATCTTATTATTTATTTAAATCCTGAGTGTACCTTCTTACTGTGGTGCCTTCCCCTGACATTCTGTGTGGCCTCTGCACTTTTAACTCTTGGATCCTGTTTCTGCTTATGTGTGGTACACCAGTTCTCCTTTATTGATGTTTAATAATGATCAGGAGAAAGAAATAGGCTGAATAAATGTTTATTCTGGGAGAAATAATGTACAACATAGAAAGAGGAATATTAGCTGGTTCCTTCCTTGTCCCAATGATACCTCCGGATGTACTCCTGTCCCTGTGCTGCAAGCAATAGAGCTCTCTGAGACATCTCCTCAGAGATAGTTCCCCCAGGTAATCTCCTGCCCTGTCTCCACCCCAATGTGCATGTGAACAAAGTGAATATCTCACTACAGTTCCCCTTTTAGTCTAAGAAAAGATTTAGGCTTGATGAAAAAAAAAAAAAAAAACAATATAAAAAGCAGTGAATAACAAGTGTGAAATAACGGGCTCACCGAATGAGAGCTGGGAAACCAGAATGGGACTGACTCAGGACCCTCTGAATATGGTGCTCTACCAGAAGGACTGAGCAGTCTATTGGACCTCAGACAGTGGATCCAGGATGTATCACTGGTGCACAAAAGGACATTGTGAACACATCCCCCATGGAGGGATAACTGCCTTAACCTAGATACAGGTGAGAAGCCCTACTCCATATTTCAAATGACCTCTCAAATCTGCATGACCCCAATTGGATGGCACTGGCCTACATATGGAATTGAGGTGGGGGGATAGGAGGGGAGGGTGGTTAAGGTGCATGTGAGAGGGAAGAGAGGGAAAAAGGGACAGAAGGATGGAGGGAGGGAGAGAGGGAGGGATAGGGAACTGGGATCAACATGTAAAATAATAAATAAAATTTAAAAAAATGCTTTGACTCCAAAATTTATGTTCAAGGGCATGTTACTGGGGAAAAGGATTTCTATTTTTGTTTCCACAGAAAATGAAAAGATGTGGATTCCTTCCAGACTAATGTGGTCTGATGAGGACAGACCACCTGAAACAGAGTACCAGGTGATCCTATATTCAAAACAGCTGGACAAAGCATCCTTACAGATTACAGCCAGAATTTCTGATCTTCTTAGAATCCCCCAGGATATCTCCTCTTACCAGCAGGAAGTTGTTTTGAAGGAACGATGCCCAAATTCCCAAATATTGTCTATAAATGTCTGTTTTCATTTAATTGGACTTGGTTATATAAAATAAATAAATAAAAAGAAAAAAAAAAGAATTTTCAAAGTCTTACATCATAAGATCATCCACCCTAGGTATGGAACAATTGATCACATATATCATCTTAAATTGCGAAGAATGTTGCAATTTCCTTATATCTTAGTATAATTCTGCTGTCCTCGAACTTTGATGGTTTTAGTTGTTGATCTCAACTTGTGGTGGTAATGCCTGGAGGTGTCCCATCAAATAGCAACCAGCAACAGACAATCATTCTGATCTTGGTCCTTGTAGATTAGCTCTTAACAAACTAAGGCAAGCAAATTTGTTAAATGAATGAGTGAAAGGAGCCTTGTGAAAATTGCTGTTACCCCAGGGCTAAAAGGTGTTGCCTCTTGCTGGTACCTTTGGGAAGCAGGAAACACACAAGCTGGGCAGGCTCCATGTGCACAGCAGCTGCAAATGCAAAGTGGGGAATTGGCAAAAGATGAGAAGCAGTGAGAGCTTTCTCAGGGCTGCTGTGGAGGTAAAGTTGTAGGGCAGAGGGAAATGTTCCACAAGCTGTGGTGTGTCCACCTGGTTTGACAAGGAACCCTGCCCATTCGGGGATGGTGTGGGAAGCGACCAGCATCTGCTGCCTTGGTGAAAACCAAGTCCAGTGAAAATATGGATTCTGCTTCTGACACCATATATTGAAGTTTGATGAGGATCAGGAGAAAAAAAAAATAGGCTGAATAGATGTTTATTCAGGGAGAAATAAATTACAACATAGACAGATGAACACCAGCAGATTCCTGGTCCCAGGACGCTGTTCCTGTGCTGCAGGCAAGACAGTTCTCCCAGTATCCTCCATAGACTTAGTTCCCCCAGGTCACATCCAGACCTGTCTCTACCACCAAGGGGCGTGGTCTATGCCACCAACAGGGACAAGGTGAATATCTCACTACAAATACTGAATGCTCCATTTAATTCATCCATCAAACTTTAGTCAATCAATGGTGGGGCAATGGCAGAGGTGTTCTATTAATACGTATAAAGAGCAAATAGGAATTGCTTCCCCTAACACTGAAGACACTCCATAACTGCACGTATTATCTACCTTAAGGACCCACATACTTGCACATATTCCATTCCTGAAGGGTGTGCATAAGTCTGTATGGGCGCTTTTAGATAGGAGATATTCACCATCAAGGACTATGGTAGGAAAGATAATATCTTAGGGACAATAGCAGTTATTTGGGCTCTGTGTACCCATGACAAGTTGGAATGGATTCCCTTATAGGATTTCAAACAGGACAGGCAGGCACAATGTGTTCAAGAACTGGAAAACCCACTCAGGGAAGCTTTATATGCAATTAGATGATGAGATCCATCTTTACCTACTTGGTAGTAATGCCCATGTTTAATATCAGAACTAAGGAGGCTGTCAGTAATCAAAAATGAAATACAATAATAAAATAAAACACATAAGGAAGAATCAGATTCATCTTAATATGAGTTGAACCATCTGGTGGTATCCTGCATGTATAAAGGGTATTGAAGGAGGAGGCTCTCCTTTTGTTGCTGCTTGCCCTAGCCTTGGCTATGAAGTTTATTACTTTACTAGCTTTAGAGCTTTATTCTTTAGACTTTAAGAGTATAATGATGACCAGCTGAAACATGCACACTGGTGAACTAAACAACTGCTGTAGGCTTCAGATTCCCATTTTTAGGCAGCCATTTTTGGACTACCTGGACCACAGCCTATGAGACATTATAATAAATCCATGTATTACATATATGGAGATATTCATCCTACCATCCCTGTTCATGAAGAGAACTCAAACAATGCAGTTATTTTTGCTTTCTTTTGATTTTAACCTGGTACTGAACATGTGTTGACTAACAATATTGCTCACGAATACAAACTCCCAAGGTCATTCCTCTCCAATTACTCACCTTTATAGGAAGACTACTATTTTAATTACTATACATTCTCCAACCACTTTCTCTGATTTTCAAGGATTAAAACTCCTACATTCTTAGAGCCACCACTAAGCTTCCCAGGAGGAGAATGAGCTACTATCTTGTTTGTCATCTGGATCCTGCTTCTGTTTCCTGATTTTAAGTGCCTGTGACAACCAGGTAAAGAGCAACTTCATTTCACCTAAATTCAATATTAAGCTACATAACAATTATCTCTTTTTGTATCCCTAAACCTCTCTGTAGCAGTTTGGCTGCAAATCATGTCAATGGAGAAACTCTTGATTTACACACAGCCCCTAGGCCCATCCTCCTATCATAGAAGAGGTCATTCTCAAGCTGATTAAGGGAGAATTACTGGAATAGTCTGCCAGATGGTCCAGTTTTCTTCTAGATAAAATCATATTTCGTCCCGATGGGCAAGATGAGCCCAGATGAGAACTGTTTGAAAAGGGATATACTGTTGTGTTGAGGGGTTGACTGAGCATACAAGACATCTATTTAGGTCCTGACTCACAAAGAAGGAACATAGCTCCTTCTCAAACCCACTAATGAGCTTAGCAGAGCCAGTATCCGCCTGTGGACATAGACTTAGACCCTCAAGTATTGAGAATGAAACAGATCCCCTCCTTTAACATAATGAAGATGCTTAGGAGAGAATGCAATTGTCTGAATCCAGGACCTTTGTGGTGGGTTGCTTCATATCCTGTGAACACTACTATTCCCACTACATGCTTATTGGTCCCAAGGGCACTGGGGGCTTTAGTCAGTAAGGTTCCCCAGATGCACTGTGTTCTCCTCATGAGGCAATGTATGAGTAGCCTTCTCATGAGCTGGTCAAATTGAAAGATAAATCCTACTGACTTAGTAGAAGTCCCCCATTTCTTCCATCTTCCCCTGAGAGGAGGAAAAGAAAGCTATTCCTCATAAGAATCTTACTGAGAATAAGACATAGGTTAAGCAAGACCTCCCTTCCACAGGTTTTATCTTTTCTTTGTTTTGCCTTTCCTCTTTTCCTCATCTTCTGGCACCTCTACTCCAAGCCCTGTCAGTGAATTGTGACCCTTTGTTTCATGTTACTCATGTACTATGAAATAATTATGGTACTAATTTTTTTGTTGAAGACTTTAATGGACTTCCTGGCCTTACTTGCTGTTTCTTATTACTATTTAAATTCTTCAAAGTGTCAGTTATAATCTGACCCTGACAGAACTTAAAAATGGCAGCATCTTTGTAATGCTAAAGTCTGTTTTAGCATCCAGGTTGTGGTGGTGCATGCCTTTAACCCCAGTACTCAGGAGACACAAGCAGGCAGATTTCTGTTTGAGACCAGTGTCATAAACAGAGCTAGTCTCACTACAACTAAGGCTATTGCACAGGGAAACCCTGTTTCAAAATCTCCCAACAAATCTGTTTTAGGCTCTGTCCCCTTTGCCCATTAGCCAGAAAAGAATGCATGCTATTATTACAGAGATATTCTTTACATATCTCTTAAGTCTATGGAGTTATTTCTCATTGGAAAGGCAAATATAGAACAGCTGCTCTTCCAGCTTTTTAGAATTAAGTTTCTGAGACAGGCTCATTCTTTTTGACGTAGGTGTCCTTGATCCGAGTTTGTTGCTTCCAGGGCAATGTCCTTGCTGATCTCTTGATTATCCCTTCTTAAATAAGTGAATGTATTCCTTCAGTAGCTGTTTGTGGACTAAGCATCTTAAACGTTTTATATGTGGATACCAATTATTTTTACAGAAATATTTAATAAACAGAAATCATTAGTCTGTAACACTGCAATTTGATTTAATATATAACCCACTCCAAAATCACAAATGATGTAAAAATACCAGAAGATGAAAAATTATGTCCTTCGTGTTTTAAAATTGTCCATTTACATCATGGACATCATGGAGTCGAACATGCATTGCACTTACAGAAAAAAAAAATCATGTTTAGCATGTTTTTTTTCTTCAGACTAGAGTAAAATGAACAGTTTTGTGTGTGTGTGTGTGTGTGTGTGTGTGTGTGTGTGTGTGTGTGTTTCAAGGGGAATCAGGGTAGGTAGTCAGCTGCTTAAGTTACTATCATGAAAAAGGCCCTGCTTCAGGAGAATGGGCCGATGATATTAACTAATGCATATTCAGTGATTTTGTTTTTTAAATACTCAGGGTGTATTAATTCATGTCACATGAATGAAGACTGGCTAGATTTGTGGGATCACAATTTTGGAAGGTTATATTGAGCTGGGGAATGACACACAGGGTTATGTCATTGAAAATTGCATGGATACCATTTAATCATGCCTATAGTGTACAGTGTGGGGAAGAAACTACTGCAAATCCTTCAAGATGAGGCTTTGGGTGTTCGTTGAGAAGCAAATACAGATCATTTATTGATCATTTACCAAACCCTGTTGCTGGTATTGGGGCTGCAAATAAAGAGAGGAACATGAAAGGATTGAGTTCATTTAAGAACTTTAATTTTGCTGTAGACACTGTGGAGAAAGAGGTGGGAGACAGACGGAACATGAGCAATTTCCTCCTTTCCAATTGTGGAAATTAACAGTGTGAAGCATACACTCAATTTTAGATGATTTACAAAATGCCTGACTGGCCATTTCTTTTGTCCACAGACAAGGGTAATCAATAATCTAGGTAATAGATGGATGTTATCATGAAAACAAATAGCAGGCTCTCTTGTAGGAGCTCCAACTTAAAAATCACCACATAGCATGGTGAGTGTCTAGGCTTCAGAGCAGGAAGAGCAGCTCTGCCTAGCTGTCATTGCTGCTGGGATTATGAGGGACCATGTGACTTGTGCTGACCAGGGTAAATGGCCCTTGTGCTCTGAGCCTACCTGTATATATGTTCCCTGAGGACAGTGAGACAGCTGTGAAATCAATCCATACTGGTCGATGGTTGTGCACAACCTTAATCCAAGCACTTGAGAGGTAGAGGCAGGCAGATCACTGTGAGTTCTAGGCCAGGCTGATTTTCAAAGAAAAGTCCAAACCTACAGAGAATCCCTGCCTTGAAAATCCAAACCAAACCAAAAGAAAACAAAACAGAAACAAATATTGTTTTCCTGTGTGCATCACAGGCTAGCTTTGGAAAGTTTTGGAATACACAAGGAAGAAATTAAAATTTTGGCTTCTGGAATTTAGGAATATGGCATTCCATATTCAGGTTTGTCTTACATGTGACACACATGATTCAAAAATCAGTGGAAATAGGAGATGGAGATCATCCTTCAGCAAGATTTGACCACAGTGCTTTTAACTTTCCCTTACCACCATTTCAAACAGGAAAGTTGAAATCAAATAATTCTTTTGTACTTAAGACATTATCTTTCCTGCTACAAGACGCCTGAGCCTGGATGGTGAATGTCTCCCATCTAAACAACAGTAGATTTGGGCCCAGTCAGGTTTACACACACCCTTCAGTCAGGGAGTAAGTGCAGCTATACAGTGCCTGAAGGCAGATGGTATGTGCAGTTATGGAGTGCATTTAGTATGGGAAGCAATTATTATTAGCCATTTATATATATTAATAGAAGTCCTCTGGCATTGCCCTAACTTTGGTTGATGACTTAAATTTAGTGAATGTCCCTATTGACAAATTATGGGTTAATTTTAGTCCAATGGTCAACAGTTAAACTAAAGGGGATTCATCCGTCACAGTCAGTCCTAGGGTAAAACTACAAAGACAAGACACCAAAGAATCACAGAACGGAAACACATAAAACAGAAACTAACAGATTCAGACATATGACCAACCTGCTGAGTCTCCAGCAAACAGCAGGCAGCATACAGATTCAGATTCGGTCCTACCCACCGACAGACAGAAGCTGAGAGCTTCCTAGCAAACAGATTCAGACTTGGTCCTTCCAACCGACAGAAGCCAAAAACAGATTCAGACTCGGTCCTACCGACCACAGACAGAAGCTAAGAACTGGGCATCCCCAGGCTTCCTATAACCCCCTGAAGATTCCTTCAGGGCCACAGCTTTGTGACCAACTAGCAGGTTTGCCTGTCACAGCCTCTCAGGTCCTTATGGTCCAAGGGCAGCTGTAAACCAAAATCGAGAACGCCTTCCAGAAAACCAATACCAGAAAACACATTAAACAGAAACTAACAGATCCAGACACGTGGCATGCCGAGACTCCAGCAAACGGCAGGCAGAAGGAAGCCGCAAGACCCCCCCCCCCTTCCCACTGGATGTAGGGAACAGATTCAGACACATGTGGCGCAGGACATAGAACTCAGGTGGGTCTGCAGACCAGCAAGAGCCAGAAACCAGAAGCCTCCCTGCCGGAGGTAGTGAACAGATTCAGACATATGTGGTGCAGGCCACATATGAATTTAGTTATGACTCTCTCAGCATCCCGGATACCATCCTGCTGACCTTGCTTTAGTCCAAGCTGCAGACCACAGATATCTGGTTGGCACTGGATGAGAGCAGCACCTGCTTCCCTCCTGTACTTTTCTCATAACTTGTCCTTGGCAATTAATGAGAGCAGCTCAAACAGGCAATAAGCATAGTGGGGGTCTTTCACTAAAAGGAAATCAGTACAAGAGTTCTTAACAATACTGTTAAAAGTTGGTGAAAATCTTTTCCCAGTCTGTGGGCTGCCATTTGGTCTTGTCCACAGTGTCCTTTGCTTACAGAAGCTTCTAAGTTTGAAGAGGTTTCATTTATTAATTGTTGCTCTCAATGTCTGTGCCCCTGTAGTCATGTTCAGGAAGCAGATTCCTGTACCAATTTGTTCAAGGGTACCACCTACTTTCTCTTCTAAGAGGTTCAGTGTGGCTCCATTGATGTTGAGGTCTTTGATCCATTTGGACTTGAGTTTTGTGCATGGCGACAGACATGGGTCTATCTGCAGTCTTCTAAACACCCTCATCCAATTGTGCCAGCACCATTTGTTGAAGATGCTGTCCTCACCCCATTGTATAATTTTAGCTGTTTTGTTGAAAATCAGGTGTTCATAGGTATGTGGGTTAATATCAGGATTTTCAATTAGATTCCATTGGTCTACCTGTGAATTTTTGTGCCAATAACAAGCTCTGTAATAGAGCTTAAAGTCAGGAATGGTGATGCCTCCTAAGTTCTTTTATTGTATTGTTTTGGCTATTCTGGGTCTTTTGTTTTTCAATATGAAGTTGATTATTATCCTTTCAAGGTCAGTGAAGAATTGTGGTGGGATTTTAATGGGGATTGCATTGAATCTCTAAATTGCTTTTGCAAGATTGCCATTTTTACTCTATCCTTCCTATCCAAAAGCATGGGAAATCTTTCCATTTTCTGATATTGAAAGACCACAATGTGAATTTAAATGAAGGACGGTATGACCTGGAAAGCTAACCAATATCTTTTTCCTTGGAATTTGCTAGCTTCCTCTCACCAGTCCCTGAGATGATAAGAATTGACACTGCCCCTCCTTTCTGCCCCTCCTTTCCTGTGAGTCAACAGGTTGTAAATAGGGTCCTTAGGAAACAAAGAGATAGCTGTAACTCTGGTTTTCCCAGGCAAGATTAATTAGCACACCCTGAGGCCCTAAGGTCTGCTGAATCTAATAGCAAACAATCGGGCCTCCAAGGGTCACATACTCAATGGACAGAGGGTCCCACCCCCTCCCCAAGCTTGTGGGTTTGCCTTTAAAAACACCTGGGCCCAGGGGAGGGGGCTTCTCTCTAGCTTGCTTGCTGGTGGAACCTGTTTGTGCAAACGTTTCCTGTTCATTAAAGCCTCTTGCATTTTGCAGCAACTGGACTGGACACTGAGTTCTTGGGGAATCGACTGAACCTTGAAGACTCCTCATTCTGAGGGACTTACAGTATCTTTTTTTAATTTCTTTCTTTAGAGCCACAAAGTTCTTATTATATAGGTCTTTTACTTGTTTCACCTATCCTATATCCGACAAAGGGCTGATCTCCAAAATATACAAAGAACTCAAGAAACTAGTCAACAAAACAACAAATAACCCTATTAAAAAATGGGGAACAGAACTGAAGAAAGAATTCTCAATAGATGAAATGAAAAAGGCTGAAAGGCACTTAAGAAAGTGCTCCACATCCTTAGCTATCAGGGAAATGCAAATCAAAACTTTGAGATACCAGCTTACTCCTGCCAAAATGGCTAAAATTGGAAACGCCAATGATGACTCATGTTGGAGAGGATGTGGAGAAAGGAGAACACTCATCCACTGCTGGTGGGAGTGCAAAATCATACAGCCATTTTGGAGATCAGTATGGCGGTTCCTCAGGAAAATGGGATTTAGTTTACCACAGTACCCTGCAATCGCACTATTAGGCATATACCCAAATTATCCACATCCAGGCAACAAAGACATCTGTTCAACTATGTTCATAGCAGCACTATTTGTAATAGCAAGAACCTGGAAGCAACCTAGATGTTCCTCAATTGAAGGATGGATAATGAAGATGTAGCACATCTACACAATGGAATACTACTCTGCAGAAAAAAATAATGGAATCTTGAAATTCGCAAGGAACTGGATGGCACTTGATGAAACCATCCTGAATGAAGTAACCCAGTCACAGAAAGAGGAACATAGTATGTACTCACTCATATATAAATTTTAGACCTAGATCAAAGGATCACCAGCCTATAATTCACACTACCAGAGGAACTAGGATACAAGGTGTATTCTAAGAGACTCATGCAAAGTCCCTCAACCAGGAAGGGACAAGACCCCCCAGGGCACAGGGGAAGTTGGGGGGGCAGGAAATGGAGAGAGAAGTAGGAGAAAATGAGGGAGAGGAAAGGAAAACACATGCGACCAGGAAGAACCAGCCTGGTTAGGACTAGAAGACATGAGAGAGAGAGAGAGAGAGAGAGAGAGGGAGAACATAAAAGAGGGAGCCAATATTTGTTTGAAGACAAAATTGAACACAAAGAAATGTCTAGACAACTACAAGACTGTGACCAAATAACAATTTGAGCATCCGTGGAAAGACTACCATAAATACCCATCCCATTTAGTGAGATCAACAACGAACTTAGATGGAGCCCTCATCTAATGCCTGTTGGAAACAGAAACAAACACCCATACATAAACATTGAGTCAAACTAGAACCCAGATGCAGATGGAGAGGACAAGACCAGGCGGCACAAACACATAGAGACAGCTTACTTGAGCAAGGAGGAGCTAAATGGCCCCCATACTGATAGCTGGGAAGCCAACATGGGACTAATTCAGACCCCACTGAATATGGGTCCCAGCAAGAAGGACTGAGCAGTCTAAGGGACCTCAGACAGTGGAGCCAGGATGTATCCCTGGTGCACAAAGGGACCTTGCTAACACATCCACCATGGAGGGATAACTGCCTTAACCTAGAGACAGGAGAGAAGCCCTAGTCCCTACTTCACATGACCTGTCAGATCTACATGACCCAAACTGGATGGCATTCCCCTACATATGGATTTGGGGTGGGGGGATGCAAGGGGAGTGTGGTTAGGGTGCATGTGAGAGGGCAGACAGGGTAAAAGGTAGGTAGGGAGAGAGGGAGGGAGAGGGAACTGGGATCAACATGTAAAATAATAAATTAAAAAAAAAATGGTCTGACTAAAAAAGTTAAGTTGAAGGACAAGTTACTGGGGAAAAGGATTTCTATTTTTGTTTCCACAGAAAAGGTAAAGCTGTGGATTCCTTCCAGACTAATGTGGTTTGATCAAGCCAGACTGCCTGAAACAGAGTACCAAGTCATCCTACATTCAAAACAGCTGGACAAAGCAGCCTTACAGACTACAGCCAGGATTTCTGCATCTTCTTAGAATTCCCCATGACAGTGCCCCTTACCAGAGGGAAGTAGTTTGGAAAGAATGATGCATAAATTCCCAAATATTGTCTATTGTCTATAAATGTTTGTTTTCATTTAAATGGACTTGGTTATAAAAAATAAATAATAAATAATAGACATAAAAATACTGTTAAAAATTTAGGACTAGCCTCTAAAATTAATGAAGCAATGCAAATGTTCTTATCAATGATGTTAACAGTTTACTGATCAGAGACAATGACTGTTCTCTAAACTCAGTAAACCAAATCTTTGGTGCACTGACCACAGGCACGTCAAAATAAGTGTTTGTTTTGATCTCATGCTTCAAAGGAATTACTGGCATTTTACAATATGTGTGTAAATTGTGACCAAAATGTGTTCCTTATAATTTCTGTATAAAAACCTAATACTCAAAAGGAAAAATCACAGCAGTTCCAAACCTCCTCCAGTGTGTTTGTGTCTGTCTGTCAAGCCAAAGCCACTCCTGACCTGGTCATCGAGTTTTGGTACCCATGGTGACACATTACCCACTGAGCAGTCTGTAGCACGATTTGTTATTGGCCTGGTTGTACAGGGACTTCCAACTGTCAGGAAATAAAAGCAGAAACCACATCAAAAAGATGATAATTTGTCTTTCTCTCATAATAAAGCTTGATTATTGCTCTATCACTGTAGGTGTTTTATTCCTGAACCTCAGAAAAACCGCTTGACAAATGCAAAATTATAAAAAGAGTAGTGTTCATGGAAAGTTGAAAATTTAGAGAGGAATGGAGCTAGGAAGATTTTTGTTTATGACCACTACTGTTAGCCAGCACAACTTACTCAGTGAGAAGTTTTAAACTATCTGCATTATTCATAGATTCATGCTTCTCTACATACACAGGACTGGTAGGATTAATCTCTCCAAGCAGATGTTCTAGAATGTCTCAAAAGTTGTTTCTCAGGTAGTTCAGCAATGCCTGCCTACCATGTGAAATCTTTTTTTTTTTAATTTATTTTATTTTATATAACAAAGTCCAATTAAATGAAAACACACATTTATACACAATATTTGGGAATTTGAGCATTGTTCTTTCCAAACTACTTCCTACTGGTAAAGGGCGCTGTCATGGGGGATTCAAAGAAGATTCAGAAATCCTGGCTGTAGTCTGTAAAGCTGCTTTTTCCAGCTGTTTTGAATGTAGGATCACCTTGTACTCTGTTTCAGGCGGCCTGGCATGATCTACCATGTGAAATCTTAAGAGTACAGTAGTTGTCTAGTTCATCAGGCTGGATGTCTCAACTTGTCTTCAATATATACTAAATTTTTCAAAGAATCTGGCTCTAATGCTAGTATAGGAATGAAACTGTTAGCCAGAATTAGGAGAAGTAGCCAAAAAGAGAGCTTCCTCATTTACCTATCCAGGCTAACACCAGATGTTTTGATCCATATTAAAAGTGCATCAGATTCTTTCTTGATTTGTGTAGATTTGCATTGCTGATTTCAAGAAAGGCTTTATCTTTGTAGTCCTGGAACTCATTCAGTAGACCTGGCTATCCTCAAATTATGAAAATCAGACAGCCGCAGCCTCATGAGTTTAGGGCTTAAACATGTTCACTGGCACCAAGCAGCTAAAGGTGGATCTCATCACCTTTTCCACAACAGGGTTCCTCTCTGTGTCTCGGGCTGTCCTAGCACTTATTCTCCATGTCTGATTTTAAGCTCAAAGAGCTCAGCCTGCCTCTGCAGGTACTTCAGGTCTTTTGTTGGTCTTCCATATTCAAATGCTGGATCTTTGTCAAGCAGCAATGGCACCAATGTATTACACACCATTATTTCACAAAATAGCTTCATGTGCTCTTAATATGTAGAGATGGCTCAGCTGTTAAAGGCTAGGCTCACAACCAAAATTAAGAGTTTGGTTCCCAGCACCCACGAATAACTAGGCCCTGCTGGTCAGTGCAAGTGGTGCCCAACGTGATGCTGCCTTCATTTGAATTTTTTTGAATGTGGAAGCCTATGAGCAATCTGTGGCAGACAGATTCTGATATGATGAAACTCAAGAGACATTTACTCAAGTCAAATGTAAAGATCTATGCCTGAGACTATGGAAAGGGCCCAACCCTCTCCTAATAGGGGGTTGAGAGGGGTGAGGGCATATTTGTGTTTTCTTGCAGGAAGAAGATGAGGCCCGGTGGCTGTCAGACCATTTGGTGAGATGTGTGGAACAGAGGAAAACTGGACCTGAGACCTCAGAAGCATAATACCTCCTCTCTCTCAGTCTCTATCAGGGGTCATTCTCTAGAACAGTCAAGGCTTAAACCTATTGTTTTTACAACAAGGAGGAATTTGTGCAGCACTCAGAGAGGAATGTTGCTTTTATGCTGATAAGACTGGCTTAATGGAAGACAGCTTAGATAGAATGCAGAAAAGTCTTGCAGAACGTAAATGTCAGTGGGAACAGGCCGAGTCCTAGTATAAAAATTGGCTTTCCACCTCCCCTTGGCTTTCTACCTTGCTTCCTCCTTCCTGGGACCATTTATGGGATTGCTGCTGATGATGACTTTTGGACCTTGGGCATACCAGAAATTAACTCGATTGATCAGAACTCAAATTGATTTCATGCTATTTCTGTACACTACCATCAGCTTTTGGAAAAGGAACAGGGCTCTTCTGAGAACCCTGATGAGGATGGTGACAATGCCAGTCCTGACGCACCTAGACAAGGACTCGATTTCACAGGACTTGAACAACAGAGGACCTGGTTCTCTCAAATATGAAGACGTCAATGACGGGAATATCACAGTGCCACAAAGCAGATGCAGACCCTTCTCTTCAGCTGTAGGTCCCTCAATGAGGGGAGTAAATAGGGCCATCTCTCATGAGCCCACTCATCTTGCCCGAGTTTCTTGTCCAATTTTTGACCATGTCCTTGATTGCTGAGTGCGGATGCACCCTATGTAGCCTAAGACAGGGGTCCTACCATTTGTCACATAGTGACAAGCCCATCCCCAGGGCCTGTTTGTGGGAGCCCACTGCATAGCCTAAGGCAGATGCTCCATAAAAAAGAATAAAACAGGGGGATGTTGGGAGGTAGCCTTGAGTAACATCCTCTTGCAGAATCACTTACACTTTAAAACTCTAATTGAGCCAAATCTTGGTAAAACAGAAAACTGCTAACCAGCGGTCTGTTCCACTCCTTCCAGGAACTGAGATGAACCAGAGGCCAGGAACTGAGATAAGCAGACATGTATGGTCTGATGTTTATGGCGTGGGACCTTACCAGAGCCCTAGAGTCAGCAAAGCTACGGCTCCCCACTTCCTCCCCGCTTTGCTTTAAAAACTCTTTGTGATTAATAAAGTGAGACCTTGACAAACATTTCTTGGTCTTGTTCCTTCTTTCTCTTCCATTATTTTCAGGTTCTAGCCCACCTCGACCCAGCAATAACTAGGCACTGCTGGTCGGAGAAATTATTATTTAAATTCCATGATTCTTCATGTCCCCATGATTTTTCCATGGGACACTTCATCTTGACATACTTCCTTCAAAGGGGATCACAAAGAGTCTTTATAATGTAAGGGTAAAGAAATTTACTGATTGTGTCAGTAGAGGAATAGAAGACAGAAAAGAGAGAGTGAGAGACAGAGAGAGAGAGAGAACTTAAAAGAGGGAGCCATTATAGGATTGAAGAGGAAACTGAACCTACAGAAATGTCCAGAGACCTACATGTCTGACCCCAACTAACAATTTGACCAACAGTGGAAAGGCTACCATAAATGCCCTTCCCTGATAGTGAGATCGATGACTAACTTATCCACCACATAGAGCCCTCATCTAGTAACTGATGGAAACAGAAGCAAACAGCCACAAATAAACACTGAGCTGAAAAAGAATCCATATACAAAGAGAGAGGACAATACCAGTTTGCAGAAACACATAGAGACATCTGACCTGATCAAGGAGAAGCTAACTGGCCCCCAGACTGATAGCTGGGAGTCCATCATGGAACTGAATATGGGTCTCAGCTAGAAGGCCTGAGCAGTCTAAGGAATTCCAGGCAGTTGAGCCAGGATGTATTCCTGGTACACAAAAGGGACTTGTGGGCACATGCCCCATGGAGGTGTACTCCTATAACCTAGAGACAGGAGAGAAGTACTTTTCCCCACTTCAAATGACTTGACAGATTTAGATGACCCCTCCTGGATTGCATCACCCTACATGTGGAGTGAGGGGGGATGGGAGGGGACATTGGTCAGGGTGCGTGTGAGGGGATAGAAAGGCATAGAGGGAGGGAGAGAGGGAGGAAGGAAGGGAGAGGGAACTAGGATACTTTTATCGATATGTAAAATAAAAATTAAAAAAAAAGCTCATGTGGTGTTTTTTCTTTTTTTAGGGGAAAGGGAATGGGAAATGGGGGAAGGGAGGGGGAAAACTGGCCTATGGGGAAAGGAGCAGTAGAAAAGTAAGGTGGAGGAAGGAGGGTAGACTGAGAGACAGGCAAAGAAGCAGAGAGAGAGAGAGAGAGAGAGAGAGAGAGAGAGAGAGAGAGAGGTAGGCAGGACCCTTTAAAAAGGGAACATAGAGAATGTGCACAGGTGTTGCTCTTAGTGGCTGTAGCTGTGCACATAGCATGTCAGAACCCCAAGGGCAGGTCAGTAAAAATGCCCAAATACTAACACTTACAGCAAAAGTGCTTAAAAGCTAAAAATTAAAACTGGAATATGAACTTAGGCACACAGATCAGTCAGTAAATGTCTTGTTGTGGAAGCATGTGGATCTAAGTACAATCCCATTTATGCAGTTACACTGAAATCAGGGATGGTATTGCACATGTGTAATCCTACACTTGGTAGGTAGAGATGGTTGGGGCCTGCTGGCCAGCCAGCCAGTGCCTCTAGGCTGGTTGTTTCTTTTTGAGGCTATGTGCCTAGTGAGTTAGGTGATAGATGTTAGATGATTGATTGATAAATAAATAGATACATACATACATACATGCATACATACATAGGTACATAGATCGATAATTGATTATCATAGACAGATAAGTGATAGGAGATGATAGCTAGATAGATAGATAGATAGATAGATAGATAGATAGATAGATGATAGATAGATAGATAGGTAGATAGATAGGTAGATAGATAGAATATGAGAAATTGTTATGGGTCAGACAAGATAGCTCCATGAGTAAAAATGCTTGACATAGAAACCTTACAGCTTGAGTTAGATTTCCAGGACTCCTGTAAAGATGAGAGGAAAGACTGACTCTTGATAGCTCTCCCCTCACCTCCACATGTCCCCCCTCCCTACACATACCCCAGTCACAGGGTAGCAATGTTTTAGGAAAACAAGGTGATAGCACTGGCCTAAACTCTCTCTCTCTCTCCCCCCACACACACACACACACAGAGAGAGAGAGAGAGAGAGAGAGATGTCCACTACATATGGGTACACAAAGAGGATGCCACAGAATACAATTAGGCCATCAGAAGGGAGGAAGGGGCTGTGTTGGGTTTTCAAAGAAAAGAAGGAACATGGAACATCATGTGTTAAGATTAAAAATAACCACTCCAGGCTCTTTGCGCCTCCCGCAGGGGTGCACCAGCCGAAAGGAGCGCTTCTGAGGTTACAGTCTTGAACGGTAGGCGCACGAGTTAAAATCTCCCAGCACCTATCGTCAGCAGCATTGCAGACAACCCCATAATGATCAAAACCTTAGCTGGTACTCCAATTTCAGCAAGCGGAGTGTTCCTATTTCCTCCATCAAAGGAAACTGATGAGGGTATGCAAGCTGCTGAGGAGGATGCAGAAACCAGGGAACAAAGCCAAACCGGCCTCTACCAGGGAAGTCATTCAGCACGGAAGATAGTAAGAGTAACCGTTGTGGACTGTCACTGGTGACACACACCTTTAATCCCAGCACTTGGGAGGCAGAGGCAGGAGGATCTTAGTGAGTTTGAGCCCAGCCTGGGCCAGCGAGTGAGTACCAGGATAGATTCCAAAGCTACACAGAGAAACACTGTCTCGAAAGAATCTCTTCTGAACATGGAGGAGGACTATACCATCTGTGAATCTTCCAGCAGGTTTGAGTGAATTTTCCACTCAACAAATTTTTGTGTCGAATGCCAAATGTCGGGATTCACAGCATTCTGAAAGTTAATCCCCTGGGAACAGTAAGGCGTTGGATAACTGAATGACTGTACAGACCCGTCATGTGGAAAACGTGTGCCAACTTCTAGTCACTCATCACCCGGGATAATTAGCTTTGGAAATTCTGGCCCACGATTAATTGTCCCCGTTGCCCTCGGTCTGTGGTGAGACACCATATCCCAACAGGAGGATAAGGGAACCAGAACTGCTCATCACATAAGAAGAGACGGTAAGGGCCTACAGCGGTCTCTGAGGGCCCCCTGGCTTCACACCTGCTTCCACTACTAGAACCAGCCCTGGCAGATGAAACTGTTACCAGGTGGCCTTCTCAGGGACACCCAAAACTCAAACCGCAACTGAGAAGTCTGCCCTCTCACAGAAACAAAACGACGGACCAGCTAAGCAGAAGCAAAGTCAGGAGCTTGCTATGTAATCAAGGTTTCTTTCACAGACAACCTGGGGGCTGGTGTCTGGGCCAGCTGCTGATAATCCAACAGCTGCAGCCCCTGAGCTCCGACTTGTCTCCATCTTCTCTACTCTCCAGTCAGGCCTCCACTGTGCAGATCAGTCTGTTTCTTACTTTCCCCTAGAGGCTCGGGGCCTACGGTTCATCAAGCACTGAACCAGGAACTAAGTTATCTTCTCATTTATTCTTTCCAGTAATCCCACGAGGTGGCCATAATATGGCTCTTTTTTTTTTTTCAGCAGACCACCACTGCCAACAGGCTAGCTCTGAAGGCTTCCAGACAGACTTGTGCTCTATTGTGTGTGCCTGTTCACATTACACTTCACTTGCTTGATAATACAGCACAGTCTTCATGGCTTGCATACACCATGTAGCATTTACATTGTATTTTACTTTTAAAAAATTCAGAGCCACCAGACATCTAATTACCCTTTTCATTTCATTTAAGCTCCTCCTGTCTCTTCCTTCTGCTTTCCTACACTGGGCCTAGAGACTAAATTCCAAGCTGAGAAGGCATCCATGGTTCATTATCCCGTCTCCAGTAAACATGTGCACCTGGAGATGGGGTCATCGTGGAGTCTACTTCTGCACTAATGTGATATGCAGAATAGAGCCATCGAAAGCCCTGAACCCATGCCAGAAGAGGTAATGGGGTGTCAATGCAAAAGCGTTCTTGAAACTATAGGAGTTTGATACGCTAATGTGGACATTGCTTCCCGAGCCAGAGAAACCAAAACGAAAGTCAGTTCTTAGCCGACAACACATGGAAGGCATTCAAATTGGAAGGAGGTCACACTGTATTTTTATGCTTTATTTTGGTCACTAATATAACCTCAAGGTGGGTTGGGAGAAACTGGGTTTGCTGGACATCTTTAATAGCTAACAGGATGCTGCGTTTTTAAAGCTGAAGAGCTCAAATGAACCCAACAGGAACGAGATAATAAGCTAATCTCTTCACTGCAAAGGGTCATTTGCACTACAGTCACACTTCTTTTTGCTGTTTTATTAGTGGGGAATTTTATCCAGGCACAACTCACTGTACATTGTGTAGCTTTTTTTGTTACAGTCTTGAACCATTAAACTCATAAGCATTAAAAAAAAATAACCACTCCAAGCAATTAATGTTTAACAGGTCCACTGTTAAACATCTCTGTCTGTGTTGTTCTGTCTCAGGACAAAGGATTCAGCCAGTTACCCAGTAGGCTAAGAAGTGTTGGACTCAGTTACTTAGAGTTGGTCCAGGATTTTAGAACTTTCAGTTCCTCAGTTCACTAAAATCCAGCTGGTCAATGAAATGAACAACTCCCATTGTTCTAAGGCAGATTTTGCTTCTCCTCAAATAATACAACATGAAATTACAGGCTCTATATACAACACCTGCTCTTCCAGTACAGCCAGTATAATTTGTTACTTATAAAGAACATTTTCCTCAACTGTTTATAGTTTTAGTGAGGGGGAGGGTAATAAGTTAAAAAAATAGAAATAATGACGTTTACACTATGAATAACCATTGACTATAGTACATAGCCATAGTTTGCTCTTCAACAGACAAAGAATAAAAAAAAAATAATGAGTTTGCTTTTTATTCCTTGAAGAAATTTGAACTGCAGGAAAAATTTCAGATCATTTCAAACAAAGTATGATTGACAATAACATTCATTGTAAATAAATTTGTTAAGTTAGAAATGATCACTATTACAAATGTATCCAACAATTACTCTTAAGTTATCTAGTACAGAAAGATTTATTCAGTTTTAGTAGGAATTTTTTTGGTTAATGGTTTGTCTTATGCATAGTGTAATTAATTTTTTAATTGAAACTTTAAAGGTATTTCAAATTTAAAAAAGCATTATGAAGTATGGCGGTTCCTCATGAAAATGGGAATTAGTTTACCACAGGACCCAGCAATCCCCCTCTTAGGCATATACCCAAATGATCCACATCCAGGCAACAAAGACATCGGTTCAACTATGTTCATGGCAGGACTATTTGTAATAGCAAGAACCTGGAAGCAACCTCGATGCCCCTCAAATGAAGAATGGATAATGAAGATGTGGCACACAATACTACTCTGCAGAAAAAAAAAAAATAATGGTATCTTGAAATTCGCAGGCAAGTGGTGGCACTTGAAGAAACCATCCTGAATGAGGTAACTCAGTCACAAAAAGAGGAAAACAGTATGTACTCACTCATATATGGATTTTAGACCTAGATCAAAGGATCACCAGCCTATAATTCACACCACCAGAGGAACTAGGATACAAGGTGTATTCTAAGAGATTCATATAAAGTCGCTCACAGAACTGGGAAGGGACAAGTCCCCCAGAGCACAGGTGAAGTAGGGGGGCATCGAATGGAGAGAGAAGTAGGAGAAAACGACAGGGAGGGTTTCCCTGTGCAACAGCCTCAGATGTAGTGAGACTAGCTGTGTTCATGACATTGGTTTCAAACTCACAGAAATCTGCCTGCCTGTGTCTCTTGAGTACTGGGGTTAAAGGCAATCACCACCACAACCTGGATCCTAAAACAGACTTTTGCATTACGTAGATACTGCCATTTTTAAATTCTTTCAGGGTCAGATTACAACTGAAAATTTGAAGAATTTAAATAGTAATAAAAAGCAGCAAGTAAGGCCAGGAAGGCAATCAAAAACTTCAACAAAAACATTTCTACCATAATTATTTAATAGTACATGAGTGACATGAAACAGACATTCACGAGGCCCCTCCCAGAGATCCGCCTATCTCTGCGGGTCCACTTGGAGTTCCTGCGGGCAAGATCCTTGACCCCCAAATCCGGGCCCCTGCCAAAGAATGAGGTCTCAGCTGGAGAGCGCCAGTTTTCAGTGAGATCCCACTACCCTGCAAAACCTTCTCAAGTTCCAGCCCAGCCCTCGTCCTCTTCTGCCGGCTATTGGCCAGAGGTGAGTCTGGGCCCAATTGGGGCTGCCTGTCCCCTTCAACCTCTTTTCCCCCCCCCCGCCTGAACTCCCTGGATTGGCCCCTGATCCTGCTGCTCCTGTCTCCGGTCCCCATTGAGAGCACCCTTGGAGCTCTGATACACCCCCACCCATCCCAACCTCCAGCCTACTCCCCCTACCCTGTGCCCTACCCCACCTACAGTCCTGCTGCTCTGGTTGAGCACTGGGACAGAGGGTGGAGCCAACAGTCCACCCTACTTCGGAGACCTCTCAGAGCAACTCCGAACAAAGGAGACCTGACTATCCACGTGGGACCACCTGTAATTTCCACCAGCTTGGTCTCTGACCCCGCCTCCAGTCCTCTGCTGGAGTCCCAGGCCCCTCCCAGAGATCCACCTATCTCTGCAGGTCCACTCGGAGTTCCTGCGGGCAAGAACCTTGACCCCCAAATCCGGGCCCCTGCCAAAGAACGAGGTCTCAGCTGGAGAGCGCCAGTTTCCAGTGAGATCCCACTACCCTGCAAAACCTTCTCAAGTTCCAGCCCAGCCCTCGTCCTCTTCTGTCGGCTGTTGGCCAGAGAGAAACCTCCTAGAGAGCTTGGACCACACAGAGCTACAGACATTGAATCTTTGATCCACATAAGCCCATCGGGGAAGGACCATAGAGAGAGGGAAGAGACACCACCAACACCTACTGGAAGAAACTATGGGAAGAAGGCAATACAAGAGAACACCTAACAACAGAAAGACAAACATGACACCACCAGAATCTAGGGAATCTACACCAACTAGAATGGAACACAACCACAAAGCAGAGGAAGCAGAAGGGTATGACTTAAAAATCACCATCATAAAAATGATAGAGGCCCTCAAAGAAGATATGAGAAAATCCCTTAAAGAAATGGAGGAAAAAACAAACAAAAAAGTGGAAGAAATGAACAAATTCCTTAAGGAAAGTACAGAAAGCCAAGAAAAAACAATTAACCAGGTGAAGGAAACAGTTCAAGATTTGAAAACCGAAATTGAGAAAATAAAGGCAACACAAATGGAAGGAAAGCTGGAAATTGAAAAGCTGGGCAAAAAATCGGAAACCACGGACACAAGCATAACCAATAGAATTCAAGAGATGGAAGAGAGAATCTCAGGCGCAGAAGATAAACTAGAAGAAATAGATTCATCGACCAAAGAAAACCATAAATCCAACAAATCCTTAACACACAACATCCAGGAAATGTGGGACACCATGAAAAGGCCAAACCTAAGAATAATAGGCATAGAGGAAGGTGAGGAAGCCCAGCTCAAAGGTGCTGAAAACATATTCAACAAAATCATCGAGGAAAACTTTCCAAATCTGAAGAAGGACATGCCCATGAAAGTACAAGAAGCATACCGAACCCCAAATAGGCTGGACCAAAGAAAAAAGACCCCTCGACATATAATAATCAAAACACCTAGCATACAGAATAAAGAAAGAATATTAAGAGCAGCGAAGGAAAAAGGACAGGTAACATATAAAGGCAGACCTATCAAAATTACACCTGACTTCTCCATGGGAACCCTCAAGGCCAGAAGGTCCTGGATAGATGTTCTACAAGTATTAAGAGAACACGGATGCCAGCCTAGGCTACTATATCCAGCAAAACTCTCAGTCAATATAGATGGAGAGAACAAGATATTCAATGACAAAACCAGATTTTCCCAATATGTATCTACAAATCCAGCCCTACAGAAAGTATTGGAAGGAAAATTCCAACCCAAGGAAGGTAACTACGCCCACAAAAATGTAGGCAACAGATAATCCAACTACACCAGAAACCTAGGGTGAAGCAGAACAAATATATTGACAATACCACTGCCAACAACAAACCTAAACCAAACAAGCATCAACAATCAATGGACCTTACTCACCCTCAACATTAATGGTCTTAACTCACCTATAAAAAGACACAGGCTAACAGAATGGATACGAAGACAGAATCCATCCTTCTGCTGCATACAAGAAACACATCTTAGCTCCAAAGATAGACATTACCTCAGGGTAAAGGGTTGGGAAAAGATTTTCCAATCAAATGGAAATAAGAAGCAAGCAGGATTATCTATCCTAATATCTAACAAGCTAGACTTCAAACCAAAACTAGTCAAAAGAGATGAAGACGGTCATTTCATATTCATCTCAGGAGAAATCCATCAACACAAAGTCTCAATTCTGAACATCTATGCCCCTAATACAAAGTCACCCACATTCGTAAAAGAAACACTATTAAAACTCAAAGCTCATATAAAACCTCACACACTTATAGTGGGAGACTTCAATACACCACTCTCAATACACCACTAGACAGGACCACAAATCAGAAACTCAACAAAGAAACAAAAGAATTAACAGAAGTTATGTCTCAACTGGGGCTAACAGACGTCTATAGAACATTCCATCCAAAGACAAAAGAATATACCTTCTTCTCTGCTCCACATGGAACCTTCTCTAAAATCGACCACATACTAGGAGACATAACAAACCTCAACAGATACAAGAGAATAGGAATAGTCCCCTGTATCTTATCGGACCACCATGCTTTAAAATTGGAATTCAACAACAACACAAATAGCAGAAAACCTGCAAACTCATGGAAACTTACCAATGTGCAATTGCACCACTCCTGGGTCAAAGAAGAAATAAAGAAAGAAATTAAAGACTTTCTAATATTCAACGAGAATGAGGATACAACATACCCGAACTTATGGGACACCTTGAAAGCAGTGCTACGAGGGAAGTTCATTGCACTAAGTGCCCATATGAAGAAAACAGAGGATAGTCACATAAATGAATTAACAGCCCAACTGAAAACCTTAGAACAGAGAGAAGCGAATTCACCCCGCAGGAGCAGACGCCAGGAAATAATCAACTTGAGGGCTGAAATCAACAAAATAGAAACCAGGAAAACAATACACAAAAATCAATGCAACAAAGAGTTGGTTTTTTGAGAAAATCAACAAGATAGATAAACCTTTATCCAAATTAACGAAAAAGCAGAGACAGAACATGCAAATTAACAAAATCAGTAACGAAATGGGGAACATAACAACAGACACAGAGGAAATCCAGTCAATTTTCACGTCATACTTCAAAAATCTGTATTCCACAAAAATTGAAAATTCAAAGGAAATGGACAAGTTTCTGGATAACTATCACTTACCAAAATTAAATCAAGAACAGACAAACAACTTAAATAGACCTATAACCCAAAATGAAATAGAAGCAGTCATCGAAAGCCTTCCAACGAAAAAAAGTCCAGGGCCAGATGGATTCAGTGCAGAATTCTACCAGACATTCAAGGAAGAACTAATACCACTACTCCTCAAACTGTTCCACAAGATAGAAACAGAAGGTTTATTGCCAAACTCTTTTTATGAGGCCACAATAACTTTGGTACCCAAACCTCACAAAGACACAACTAAGAAAGGAAACTACAGACCAATATCCCTGATGAACATCGATGCAAAAATACTCAATAAAATTAATGGCAAACCGAATTCAAAAATACATCAGAGAAATCATCCACCATGATCAAGTAGGCTTCATACCTGGATTGCAGGGATGGTTTAACATACGAAAATCTATCAACGTGATCCACCATATAAACAAACTGAAAAAGAAAAAAACATATGATTATCTCCCTAGATGCGGAAAAAGCCTTCGATAAAATTCAACACCCTTTCATGATAAAGGTATTAGAGAGGTCAGGGATAACAGGAACATACCTAAACATAATAAGAGCAATATACAGCAAACCAACTGCCAACATCAAACTGAATGGAGAGAAACTTAAGCCAATTCCTCTAAAATCAGGAACAAGACAAGGCTGTCCTCTCTCTCCATATCTCTTCAATATCGTACTAGAAGTTCTAGCTAATGCTATAAGACAACAAAAGGAGATCAAGGGCATCCAAATTGGAAAGGAAGAAGTCAAACTGTCTCTATTTGCAGATGATATGATAGTTTTCATAAGCGACCCAATAAACTCTACCAGGGAACTCCTACAGCTGATAAACACCTTCAGCAAACTAGCAGGATACAAAATAAACTCAAAAAAATCAGTAGCCCTATTTTTTTTTCAGATGACAAAGAGGCAGAGAAAGACATCAGAGAAACATCACCCTTTACAATAGCCACAAGCAACATAGAGTATCTTGGTGTAATGCTTACCAAACAAGTAAAAGATCTATATAATAAGAACCTTGTGACTCTAAAAAAAAAAAAAAATTAAAGAAGATGCCAGAAAATGGAAAGACCTCCCATGCTCTTGGTTAGGTAGGATAAACATAGTAAAAATGGCAATCTTACCAAAAGCAATCTACAGATTCAATGCAATCCCCATTAAAATCCCACCACAATTCTTCACCGACCTTGAAAGGATAATAATCAACTTTATATGGAAAAACAAAAGACCCAGGATAGCCAAAACAACCCTATACAATAAAAGAACTTCAGGAGGCATCACCATTCCTGACTTTAAGCTCTACTACAGAGCTATAGTTCTGAAAACAGCCTGGTATTGGCATAAAAATAGACAGGTAGACCAATGGAATCGAATTGAAAATCCTGATATTAATCCACGCACCTATGAACACCTGATTTTCGACAAAACAGCTAAAATTATACAATGGGGCAAAGACAGCATCTTCAACAAATGGTGCTGGCACAATTGGATGAGGGTGTGTAGAAGACTGCAGATAGACCCATGTCTGTTGCCATGCACAAAACTCAAGTCCAAATGGATCAAAGACCTCAACATCAATCCAGCCACATTGAACCTCTTAGAAGAGAAAGTAGGAGGTACCCTTGAACAAATTGGTATAGGAGACTGCTTCTTGAACATAACTCCAGGGGCACAGACACTGAAAGAAACAATTAATAAATGGGACCTCTTCAAACTTAGAAGCTTCTGTAAGGCAAAGGACACAGTTGACAAGACCAAACGGCAGCCCACTGGCTGGGAAAAGATTTTCACTAATCCTATATCTGACAAAGGGCTGATCTCCAAAATATACAAAGAACTCAAGAAACTAGTCAACAAAACACCAAATAACCCTATTAAAAAATGGGGTAAAGAACTGAAGAAAGAATTCTCAATGGAGGAAATCAAAAAGGCTGAAAGACACTTAAGAAAATGTTCCACATCCTTAGCTTTCAGGGAAATGCAAATCAAAACAACTTTGAGATACCATCTTACCCCTGCCAGAATGGCTAAAATTAGAAACACCAGTGATGACTTATGTTGGAGAGGCTGTTGAGAAAGTGGAACACTCCTCCACTGCTGGTGGGAGTGCAAACTCATACAGCCATTTTGGAGATCAGTATGGCGGTTCCTCAGGAAAATGGGAATTAGTTTACCACAGGACCCGGCAATCCCCCTCTTAGGCATATACCCAAAGGATTCACATCAATGCAACAAAGACATCTGTTCAACTATGTTCATAGCAGCACTATTTGTAATAGCAAGAACCTGGAAGCAACCTAGATACCCTTCAATTGAAGAATGGTTAATGAAGATGTGGCACATCTACACAATGGAATACTACTCTGCAGAAAAAAAAATAATGGTATCTTAAAATTCGCAGGCAAGTGGATGGCACTTGAAGAAACCATCCTGAATGAGGTAACCCAGTCACAAAAAGAGAAACACAGTATGTACTCACTCATATATGGATTTTAGAACTAGAGCAAATGATCACCAGCCTATAATTCACATCACCAGAGGAACTAGGATACAAGTTGTATTCTATGAGATTTATATAAAGTCCCTCACAGAACTGGGAAGGGACAAGTCCCCCAGACCTCAGGTAAAGTGGGGGAGGACAGCTAATGGAGAGAGAAGTAGAAGAAAATGAGAGGGACGAGAGGAAGGCATGTGCGACCAGGAGGATTGAGCCTGGTTAGGAATGTAAAATAGGAAAGAGAGAGAGAGACAGAGACAGAGAGAGAGAACATAAAAGAGGGAGCCAATATTGGTTTGAAGATAAAGTTGAACACAAAGAAAGTTCGAGGGAACTACAAGACTGCTCCCAACTAACAATCTCAGCTTCCGTGGAAAGGCTATCATAAATGCCCTTCCCAGAGAGTGAGATCAACAACTAACTTCTCCATGGAGTCCTCAGCTAATGCCTGTTGAAAACAGGAGCAAACACCCATACATAAACACTGAGTCGAACTAGAACCCAGAAGCAGATGGAGAGGACAAGACCATGCGGTAGAAGTACATAGAGACAGCTTACCTGAACAAGGAGGAGCTAAGGGCCACTAGACTGATAGCTGGGAAGCCAACAGGGGACTGACTCGGACCCCCCTGAATATGGGTCTCAGCCAGAAGGTCTGAGCAGTCTAAGAGACCTCAGACAGTGGAGCCAGGATGTATCCCTGGTGCACAAAAGGACTTTGCAAACATATCCCCCATGGAGGGATAACTGCCTTATTCTAGAGATAGGAGAGAAGCCCTAGTCCCTACTTCACAGGACCTGTCAGATCTACATGACCCCAACTGGATGGCATTCCCCTACATATGGTATTGTGGTGGGGGGTTGGGAGGGGAGGGTGTTTAGAGTGCATGGGAGAGGGTAGAGAGGGCAAAAGGGAGGGAAGGAGGGAGGGAGGGCTGGAGGGGGGAGGGAAGGGAGGGAGGGAGGAGGGAACTGGGATCGACATGTAAAATAATAAATTAAAAAAAAAAAAAAACGCTTTGACTCCAAAATTTAAGTTCAAGAACAAGTTACTGGGGAAAAGTATTTTTATTTTTGTTTCCACAGAAAATGAAAAGATGTGGATTCCTTCCAGACTAATGTGGTTTGATCACACCAGACCGCCTGAAACATTCCAAACAGCTGGACAAAACAGCCCTACAGACTACAGCAAGGATATCTGAATCTTCTTCGAATCCCCCAAGACAGCGCCCCTTACCAGCAGGAAGTAGTTTGGAAAGAACGACGCCCAAATTCCCAAATATTGTGTATACATGTTTGTTTTCATTTAATTGGACTTTGTTATATAAAATTAAATAAATAAAAAAAAAGAAACTGACATTCACACTTCACTGACAGGTCTTGGGGTAGAGGTGTGTCAAGATGAGGGAAAGTGGAAAGGCAGAACAAATAAAAGATAAAACCTGGGTAGGGATGTCTTGCTTAATGTATGTCTTATTCTAAGTAAGCTTCTTATCAGGAATAGCTTCCTGTTCCCTAATTTCAGGGGGAGATGGAAGAAATGGGAGAATTTTAGGAAGTCAGGAGGAGTTATCTTTCAATTTGACCAGCTCATGAGAAGGCTACTCACACATTGCATCATGAGGAGAACATAGTGCATCTAGGGAACTTTACTGACTATGCCCTCAGTTCCTTTGGACCTATAACCCCAGCTCCATGTGGTGGGAAGAGTAGTGTTCACAAGATATGAAGCAACCCCTCCACCAAGGCTGTGGATTCCGACAATTACATTCTCTCCTATGCATCTTCATTATATTAAAGGACAGCATCTATTTAATTCTCAATACCAGAGGGTCTAAGTCTAGGTCCCCAGGCTGATACTGAATCTGCTAAGCTCATTAATGGGTTTGAGAAGGAGCTATGTTCCTTCTTTATGAGTCAGGACCTAAACAGATAACTTTCTTGCTCAGTCAACCTCTCAACACAACAGTGTTTACCTTTTCAAACACTTCTCCTCTGGGCTCATCTTGCCCATCTGACCAAAATATGATTTTCTCTAGAAGAAAACTGGACCATCTGGCAGACCAATCCAATAGTTCCCTCTTAAGCAGCTTGAGAATGACTTCTTCTATGATATGAGGATGGGCCTAGGGGCTGTTTGTAAATCAGGACATGATTTGCAGCCAAACTCCTACAGAGACATATAGGGATACAAAAAGAGATAATTGTTACATAGCTTAACTTTGCATTCAGGTGAACTGAATTTGCTCTTTTCCTGGTTGTTACAGGCACTTAAAATCAGGAAAGAGAAGCAGGATCCAGATGACAATGAAGATAGTAGCTCTTTCTCCTCCTAGAAAGCTGGATGATGGCTCTAAGAATGTAGCAGTTTTAGCCTTGAAACTCAGAGCAAATGCTTGGAAAATGAACATTAATGAAAACAACAGTCTTCCTAGAAAGTTGAAGAGTTGTAGAGGATAGAAACTAGGAAGTTTGTATTTATGAGCAATATTGTTAGTCAACACACGATCAGTACCAGGTTAAAATCAAAAGAAAGCAAAAACTAACTGCCTTATTTGAGGTTCTCTGCATGAACAGGGATGGTAGGATGAATCTCTGCATACATGTAATACATGGATTTATTATAATGTCTCATAGGCTGTGGTCCAGGTAGTTAAAAAAATTGCTGCCTAACAACGGATATCTGAAGACTACAGCAGTTGTTTAATTCACAAGGATGCATGTCTCACCTGGTCATCATTATACTCTTAAAGTCCAAAGAATAAAGCTCTAAAGCTAGTAAAGTAATAAACTTGGTAGCCATAGCTAGGGCAAGCAGAAACAGAAGGAGAGCCTCCTCCTTCAATACCCTTTATACATTCAGGATAACACCAGATGGTGAGACTCATATTAAGGTGAATCTGATTCTTCCTTATGTATTTTGTTTTATTATTGTATTTTATTTTTGAATACTGACAGACTCCTTAGTCCTGATATTAAACATGCGCACTGCCACCATGTAGTTAAAGATGGATCTCATCATCTAATTACATATAAAGCTTCTCTGAGTGGCTTTGACACTTCTGGAACACATTCTGCCTGCCTGTCCCATCTGAAATCCTATATGAGAACCCATTCCAAGTTGTCATGTGTACAGAGAGCTCAAATAACAACTATTGTCCCTAAGATATTATTTTTCCTACCATAAGTTGTCTGGGCCTTTTTGGTGAATATCTCCTATCTAAAAGCAATATATTTGGGCCCATACAGGCTTATACACACCCTTCAGACAGGGAATACGTGCAAGTAAGCGGATCCTTAAGGCAGATAATATGTGCAGTTATGGAGTGTCTTTATTATTAGGGGGAAGCAATACCTATTTGCTCTTTCTACATATTAATAGAGCACCTCTGCCATTGCCCCACCATTGGTTGACTAAAGTTTGACATATGAATTAAATGAAGCATTCAGTATTTTTAGTGAGATAATCACCTTGTCCCTCCCTGTGTAATAGACCACGCCCATTGGGGGGGTGGAGACAGGGCCGGATGTGACCCAGGGGGAACTAATTTTGAGGAGGGTACTGGGAGAGCTCTCTTGCCTGCAGCACAAGAACAGCTTCCTGGGACAAGGAACCTGCTGGAGTTCATCTGTCTATGTTGTAAGTTATTTTTCCCTGAATAAACATCTATTCAGCCTATGTTTTTCTCCTGATCCTTATGGAACATCAATATCTGGTGTCAGAAGCAGAATCTGGATTTTTACAGGTCCTGGTTTACACCAAGGCGGCAGAAGCCTCTCGCTTCAGAAACCATCCCTGAATGGGCAGGGTTCCTTGCCTAACCAGGTGGCCATATAACAGCTTGAGGGACATTTGCATCTGCCCTACAACTTTACCCCCAACTCAGCCCTGAGAAAGCTCGCACTGCTTCTCATCTTTTGCCAATTCCCCACTTTGCATTTGCAGCTGTGGCGCACATGGCTCCTGCCCATCTGGTGTGTTTTCTGAGGCCCAAAGGCGCCAGTAAGAGGCAACACCTGTTAGTCATGGTTACCAGAAATTTGCACAAGGCTCCTTTCACTCATTCGTTTAACAAAATTTTGCTTGCCTTAGTTTGTTAAGAGCTATACTTCAGGGACCAAGATCAGAAGTATTGTCTGCTGCCGGATACGATTTGGTGGGAAACCTACAGGGATTACCACCACAAGTTGAGTTCAACAACTAAAACTGTCAAAGTTCGAGGACAGCAGAATTACACCTAAGGTAAATGCAATATTCTTCGCAATTTAAGATGATAAAATATATGGATCAATTGTTCCAAACCTAGGGTGGTTAATCTTATGATGCAAGACTTTAGAAATTCCTTTACTTCATATAGAAGGAATTTTAACAGAAGAAAATCATGGCTTAACCAATATATACACCATTATTATTTTTTTTTTTTTTTTGTAAAGGCAATGGGTATCAACCCGATGAGAAAAAGATTCAGCATATTAGAGATGCAAATAGAGAGCTGGCATCTAGAATACAAAATATGGAACATAAAAATGACCAACTAGAAAACAGAATTTGTTCTATGTCAAATGCTTCAATAACCAAAACAGAAACAGTGCACTGCATTAACATGCTGTAAGAAACAGCTAATTCCTGGGTGAAAGAAGCTACTAATAAGGTTAAAAAACTGGAACATCCGACTGAATGACTAGCAGAATCCGTTCCATGGAATGCTAACAGATAGAACATTTTTTTCTGGAAGGCAGTTTACATGCCATTCAGATAATAGCTAAGAATGAGAATATTAAAAATATAGAATCATTTGCAGGTGGAGAAAGCAAGAATAGATCTAAAACAATAATGGTTTAAAAATTTTTGGGGTCTGATGCTAACAGCCCTCAGATCAAAATTTATCTCTGAGCTCTGGTCATTAAATTCAGATGATGAGACAATCAGTAGTTGTTTTATTGTAGATGATATTAATATACTGCTTTTTGGCTAAAGCTTTAAAAATTTAAACTATTTAAAAGGATACAATTAGTAACACTAGAAATTACCATAAATCTAACATTCACCCATGTCATAATAGTTTTATTATTTATTTTATTTTATATAACAAAGTCCAATTAAATGAAACAAACATTTATAGACAATATTTGGGAATTTACGCATTGTTCTTTCCAAACTACTTCCTGCTGGAAAGGGGCGCTGTCATGGAGGATTCAAAGAAGATTCAGAAATCCTGGCTCTAGTCTGTAAGGCTGCTTTGTCCAGCTGTTTTGAATGTAGGATCACCTTGTACTCTGTTTCAGGTGGTCTGGCATGATCAAACCACATTAGTCTGGAAGGAATCCACATCTTTTCATTTTCTGTGGAAACAAAAATAGAAATCCTTTTCCCCCAGTAACTTGTCCTTCAACTTAAAATTTGGAGTCAAAGCATTTAATTTTTTAATTTAATTTATTTTACATGTCGATCCCAGTTCTTTCTCCCTCCCTCCCTCCCTCACAACCTCCCTCACTCCATCCCTCCCTTTTACCCTCTCTGCCCTCTCACATGCACTCTAACCACCCTCCCCTCCCATCTCCCCACCCAATTCCATATGTAGGGGAATGCCATCCAGTTGGGGTTATGTAGATCTGACAGGTCATGTGAAGTAGGGACTAGGGCTTCTCTCCTGTCTCTAGATTAAGGCAGTTATCCCTCCATGGGAGATATGTTCGCAAAGTCCTTTTGTGCACCAGGGATACATCCTGGCTCCACTCTCTGAGGAAGAATATTTTTAGCAACCAATTTTCTCAACAGAACTGGCTTTGACATATGTAGCTAGTCACTGTGTGGCAGAAAATGCTTGACTGTAGTTCTATTTGAAACTTTGACCAGGGTGTAATAAGAAGGTGCACCATTACAGCTAGCTAGTCATGAGTTGTCTCAAGCAAAACAGTCTCAAACGGTTTTTAGGGTGATGTTTGTAGTTCAGATGCATCGGGTTAAGTCAAGTGGAAATGATGATATGGGGCCCCATCTTCTTTCTGGAGAGTTCAAAGACTGCTGTTAGGAATTGTTATTGTTCCTTGTGGAAAACTTAAACATCAATATTAAAGTAAAATTTTCAAGTTTTAAGGTATGCATTAGGGAAAGACAACAATCAGCATTAAAATGTATGTGAGAAAATTAGGATTTCAGAGAGGAAAATTTTATAACTAACCCCATTTAAATGAAAACAAACATTTATAAACAGCCTTTATAAAACTATTACTTTGCATTGTCAGTTTTAGCTTTAAAAATTCTGATTTTATTTTGAAACTCCTTTTAGGGAAACATTAAACAGCTGTGTGACTCAGTTTATTTAAATAACGTATTCTTCCAAATTTAGCAAAAACAAGGATGGATTCCCTTCTGTATCATAAAAAAATGAGCACCTCAACTTTTGGTTAGTATATACACTGTATGGCTGTGATCTTAAATTTTAGCCCTTTGATTTAACTACAAACATTAACAATGTAATAGAAGCACAAATACAATGTAACTTTCTGAATTTAAACATTGAAAAACTGTCTTATAAAACAATTAAACATCCTGTAATTTCTTTTTGTAATATCAAATTTAAGCACCCTTTACGTCTTTAAACCCATTATGACCTGAGTGACTGTTAAATTTATGTTCATTTCCAGTGTTACTAATTGTAACAGTTTAACTGGTTTCAATTTTTAACAGCATTAGATATAAAACAGTATTAATGTCGTCTACATTAAAAGGACATCTGATTTTCTGATAATCTGAATTTAATTACCAGTGCTCAGAAATAAATTTTGAGCTGAGGGCTATTAGCATTGGACAGCAAAAATGTTTAAACCATTTTTGTTTTAGCTCTATTCTTGCAATAAACAGGTTTCTAATAGGAAACACAGATAGAACTTTTTGACAAGTACATGTATTTTTCTTGAGAGAAATAAATGGAACTTTTAAACAGTTAACCTGGTATCGTCAAAATTTTTAACTCATATTACCAATCTTGAATTTATATTTGTAGATATGAGAGCCCACAGCAAACAGTTTACATCTTCCTCTGACCTATTTACTACTTTTCTTTGAACCTCTATATCTTTTAACATTACCTGTAGTCTCTTTCTCTGATTTTCACAGACATCCCTAGTGTAGATAAATCTCTCCTTTTCTGTTTTTCTTTTTCTTTTTTCTTATCATTGAATCTTACTCAGAGGTGCATGCCTGAAGTGAAATCTTATTTATGTATTTAATTCCTGATTCTACCTTCTTGCTATGGTGCTTTCCCCTGAACCTCTCTGCACCCTCTGCTCTCTTAACTATTGGCTCCTTTTACAGATTATGTGGGGTACACCAGCTCTCCTTTTATGTTATCTTTCATTATTATAATTTTATTTTTGTCTCCTTTCTACTCTTCTGGATCTGGCCAATCCTTTTTCCTGTTCTACCTTTTATTGCCTAGAGAAGTGGAATCATACTTGTAACACCTGAAGTTCCTTCTGATGTTCTCCTTGCTACTTTGATGATTTGCGTTGACCTATAAATCTCCAGGCCCATTTGAGTTGTTTACTAGACCACTGTTATCTTATCTTGTTTTCTTTGCTTCAGACTGTTGTACCAAGTCTGCACATAGCCATCACATCTATTTACCATATATTTTGTTAGTTGTATTTTTTTAGTTGACATAATAAAATTTACTATATTTTTTCTCCTCAAAACCGCCTTAACCTCCACCTCACCCCCCACCCCCGTACCTGCATGCTTCTGTGTGGTCCCACCAGTCACAGTCACTGCCACCTGAGGAGAAGAGGGAAGGGCTAGGGGCAGCTTCAGTCATTTGCCCCCATAGATCAGAATTCCTCTTCTTTCTGAATGCCCACCAGCTGATCCAATGCACCTAGGCCTTCAGCAACATAGCATTGCTCCTGGATGATCATTGCTTAGGACTTCTATACCAGGAGGGGCTGGGTGCAGTTTACCCTGGTTTTCTGCATTACCACCAGCCTGGAAGTTCCTGGCCTGGGAATTTTTGTATGTTTGTTTGTTCGTGTGTTTTTTGTTTTGTTGTTGTTTTTTTTTAATTTCTGATTTTTTTACATGCTGATCCCAGTTCCCTCTCCACACCTCCCTCCATCCCTCCCACTTACACTCTCTGCTCCCTCACATGCACTCTGACCACCCTGCCCTCCCATCCCCCCTCCAAATTTCCACATGTAGGGCAATGCCATCCAGGTGGGGTCATGTAGATCTGTCATGTCATTTGATGTAGGGACTAGGACTTTTCTCCTGTATCTAGGTTAAGGCAGTATTCCTCCATGGTGAATGTCTCTGCAATGTTCTTTTGAGTACCAGGAATACATCCTAGTTCCACTGTCTGAGGTCCCTAGGACTGCTCATTCCTTCTGGCTGAGACCCTTATTCAGGGAAGCCTGAGTCAGTCCCATGCTGTGTTCCCAGCTATCAGTCTGTGGGCCTGTTAGCTCCTCCTTCTTTAGGTCAGCTGTCTCTATGTTTCTGCCACTTGGTCTTATCCACTCCATCTGCATCTGTATTCTAGTTCGACTCAGTGTTTAGGTATGGGTGTTGCCTTCTCTTTCCAACAGGTACTAGATGAGGGCTCCATGATGGTGGATAAGTTAGTTGTTGATCTCACTATCCGGAAAGGGCATTTATGGTAGCCTTTCCACGTTTGCTCAATTTGTTAGTTGGCAACAGACTTGTAGGTCTCTAGACCTTTCTTTAGGTTCAGATTTATCTTCAAAACAATAATGTATCACTCTTTTTGTTCTCTCTCTCTGTCTCTCTTTCTCACTCACATTGAGTCTCTCTCTCTCTCTCTCTCTCTCTCTCTCTCTCTCTCCTCCCTCTCCTTCTATTCTTACCCTGAGTCAATCTTTCTAGTCACTCATTCTTTCCTCTCCTTCCCTGTGCTTTTTCCTAGTTCTCTCCCCATTCACCCCCCACCTCCCATGTGCTCTGGGGGACTTGTCTCTTCCACCTTCTGTGAGGGACTTTATATGAATCTGTCAGAATACACCTTGTATCCTAGTTCCTCTGGTGGTGTGAATTATAGGCTGGAGATCCTTTGATCTAGGTGTAAAATTCATATATGAGTGAGTACATACTATGTTCCTCCTTTTGTGACTGGGTTACCCCATTCAGGATGGTTTCTTCAAGTGCCAACCACTTGCCTGCGAATTTCAAGATTCCATTATTTTCATTCTGCAGAGTAGTATTCCATTGTGTAGATGTGCCATATCTTCTTTATCCATTCTACAACTGACGGGCATCTGGTTGGTTCCATGTTCTTGTTATTACAAACAATGCTACAATGAACATAGTTGAGCACCTGTCTTTGTTGCATGGATGTGAGTCATTTGGATATATGCCTAAGAGGGGGTTTGCTGGGCCCTGTGGTAACCTAATTCCCATTTTCCTGATGAACCACCATACTGATCTCCAAAATGTCTGTACGAGTTTGCACTCCCACCAGCAGTGGAGGAGTGTTCCCCCTTTCTCCATATCCTCTCCAACATGAGTCATCATTGGTGTTTTTAATTTTAGCCATTCTGGCAGGAGTAAGATGGTATCTTAAAGTTGTTTTGATTTGCATTTCCCTGATAGCTAAGTATGTTGAACACTTTCTTAAGTGTCTGTCAGCTTTTTTCAATTACTCTATTGATAATTCCTTCTTCAGTTCTGTACCCCATTTTTTAATAGGGTGATTTGGTCTTTTGTTGACTAGTTTCTTGAGTTCTTTGTATATTTTGGAGATCTCCCCTTTTTCTGATGTAGCATTGGTGAAAATCTTTTCCCTATCTGTGGGATGCCTTTTGGTCTTTTCCACTGTCCTTTGCCTTACAGAAACATCTAAATTTGAAGAGCTCCCATTCGTTAATTGTTGATCTCAGTATCTGTGCTCCTGGAGTTATGTTCAGGAAGTGGTCTCATATACCAGTTTCTTCAAGGGTACCTCCTACTTTCTTTTCTAAGACATTCAGTGTGGGTGGATTGATGTTGAGGTCTTTGATCTATTTGGATTTGAATTTTGTGCATGGGGATAGACATGGATCTATCTGCAGTCTTTTACACACCCTTATCCAATTGTGCCAGCATCATTTGTTGAAGATGCTTTCCTTGCCCCATTGTATTCTTTTAGCCATTTTGTTTAAAGTCAGGTGTTAATAGGTGTGTGGGTTTGTATCAGGATTTTCAGTTTGATTCCATTGTTCTACCTTTCTTTTTTGTGCCAATTCCAGGCTGTTTTCAGGCATAAAGCTCTGCAGTAGAGCTTAATGTCAGGGATGGTGATGCCTCCAGAATTTCTTTTATTTTACAGGGCTGTTTTGGCTATCTCGGGTCTTTTTTTTTCCATATAATGTTCATTATTATCCTTTCAAGGTCTGTGAAGATTTGTGGTGGGATTTCATTAGGGATTGCATTGAAACTCTAGATTGGTTTTCACAAGATTGTAATTTTTATTATATTTATCCTACCTATCCAATAACCTGGGAGATCTTTCCATTTTCTGTTATATTCTTTAATTTCTTTGTTTAGAGCCACAAACTTGTTATTATATAGGTCTTTCACTTGTTTGGTAAGCATTACCTCAAGATACTTTGCATTACCTCAAGATACTTTATGTTTCTTGTGGCTATTGTAAAGGGTGATGTTTCTCTGATTTCTTTCTCTGTCTCTTTGTCGTCTAAATAAAGTATGGCTACTGAATTTTTTGAGTTTATCTTATATCCTGCTGATTTGCTGCAGGTGTTTATCATCTCTTTCTACACTCACTCCTTTCTCCTGAAAACAAGGTGGCTGGCTAGCTTACACAATCACATGATGTGATTATTCCATGTTGTAACTACTAGGGAGAGAATTCAGCACAGAAAAAGAGATGCCTGATCTGTAGTTTCCCACTGAGGTCAGATGAAGTGAAATCACTTATTTCATGGTTGTCACTGTGGCTTCAGACAAGAAGGAAAAAAAAAAAGAAACTAAAAGAAAAGAAAAGTAAACAGGAACCAGATCACAAACAACAAATTAAGTCTTTCTCCAATCTCAAGCCTCGATGATGGCTCCAATGATTTAGAAACCTGAACACAGTCCTGTTCAAGAAGAGAACATTGAATAATGCAGCCATTTTCTCACCTGTACCCTGCAGCAACTGTCCTGGGTCATCACAATGCTTGTGGAAGTAATCTTCTCAGAAAAATTCTCTTAGAGTATACAAATTACCATGAAGACAATACTTTTTGTTCTTATTCTTTTGTCAAGAATTTCAGGAATAAAACTCCCAAATGTATTAGAGCTATCATCCAAGCATCTAACAGGAAAAAGATATATCATCTTCTTTGTGATATTGCTCCCTCCCTTTCATGGTTTTCTGAGGTGTCTATGACTACTAGAAAAAAATGTACACCCAGGTCCCCTGACCTTAGCAAGAAGCCACAGAACAAACTTCTGTGCCATATGCTCTACAATCTCTGAAGTTTTTAATAATCTAGTTACCCTTCCCTCTATTGAAGAAGTTAATCATTCCAGTCTGCATTGTGTAATTGTATCTGCAACATTTGCACATTGTGTGGAAGAGGAGAGGATTATCTCTCATACTTTTGGAAGACAATGGGGTTTTCTGTTTTAGACAGGAGTAAGTGAAATTGAGATTTGTGTCCCTACAGGTGTCTACAACGTCTGAGTCTTGAGTAGAAGCCAGAGCCAAGGAACCCTGTGATGTGTCTTTAAGCACACTCTGACCCTTGGGGAAGTGCTCTTGTTGTTCAAGCTTAACCAGCCAGTCAGCTAAACCAGGCCAACCTGCCAGTCACAGGCATTGCAGGACACTTCCTATAACCACACTGTAGGCTGTTACTCTTGCTTCGGGCTTCATTTTAAGTGGAGCAACTGCCAGTGTATTGATTTCTGTTCTGCGAGTGGTACTGTAGTACATTGTGAGTGGACCATGGATGAGCACAGAAGCCACAACATGGTGAGTGAGGGGATGTTATCCTCAGATGGACAGGATGGGATGGGGAGGCCTGGGAGTTGGTGTGGCAGGCCCTCCAGGTTGCTTGGTGGGAAACTTTGACCACATTCAGTGTTCTGTAAGGTACCATATGGTATTAGCAACTCCCCATACCCGGGTGTTGGGGTATGAATATTTCACACAGTGGAAAGCATTTGATTTCCATCAGAGAGCTTTGTGTAGAAAGACATTGATAGTCAGCACCAGAGTTCTTTTGGTGCACAGGACGGCAAGTAGCCAAACCTGGAGAGGCCTAATTTCTCCAGTGTCTTCTACAACTTCTGCAGTACACATTTAATGCTTAGGTACAAGATTTATGTTTAGATATTTGTGTGTATCTTATAAAAGACTTTTTGTTTATTTCTGTACATACTTATATTTATTTATTTTTGATTTTTTGATATAGATTTTTTCTTTGATTTTTACATATTTATTATTTTTTTTCTTTTCTTTTTTTCAATCAAGACCAAGGCATATTTAATAATGGTTATTCTATACAGGAAAATATCAAATGAAGAGAACATGATATCCCACTAGAGGAAATCAAATCAGAACCAAATCCATAGTGTACCCATGGCTTTTCCGGAACTCAGTATATACACCAGGCTGTTCTTGAACTGAGAGATCAACCTGCCTTTGCATTGCAATAGCTAGGATTAAAGGCATATATTGGACACTATCTCCTGGCTTGCCTCAAATTGTAGCTAGTTTTTTTTTTTTTTAAATTTATTTTATATAACAAAGTCCATTTAAATGAACACAAACATTTATAGACAATATTTGAGAATTTGTGCGTTGTTCTTTCCAAACTACTTCTTGCTGGTAAGGGGCGCTGCTAAGGGGGATTCGAAGAAGATTCAGAAATCCTGGCTCTAGTCTGTAAGGCTGCTTTGTCCAGCTGTTTTGACTGTAGGTTCACCTCGTACTCTGTTTCAGGTGGTCTGGCTTGATAAAGTGACATTAGTCTGGAAGGAATCCACATCTTTTCATTTCCTGGGGAAACAAAAATAGAAATCCTTTTCCCCAGTAACTTGTCCTTCAACTTAAATTTTGGAGTCAAAGCATTTTTTTTAATTTAATTTATTATTTTACATGTCGACCCAGTTCCCTCTCCCTCCCTCCCTCCCTTCCTCCCTCCTTCCTCCCTTCCTCCTTCCCTCCCTCCCTCCCTCCCTTCCTCCCTCCTTCCCTTCCTATTAACCTCTCTGCCCTCTCACATGCACTCTAACCACCCTCCCCCCTCCCATCCCCCATCCCAATTCCATATGTAGGGGAATGCCATCCAGTTGGGGTCATGTAGATCTGACAGGTCTTGTGAAGTAGGGACTAGGGCTTCTCTCCTGTCTCTAGGTTATTGCAGTTATCCCTCCATGGGGGATATGTTCACAAAGTCCTTTTGTGCACCAGGGATACATGCTGGCTCTACTGTCTGAGGTCTCTTAGACTGCTCAGTCCTTCTGGCTGAGACCCATATTCAGGGGGGCCTGTGTCAGTCCCATGCTGGCTTCCCAGCTATCAGTCTGGTGGCCCGTTAGCTCCTCCCTGTTCAGGTAAGCTGTCTGTATTTGTTTCTACTGCATGGTCTTGTCCTCTCCATCTGTATCTGGGTTGTATTTCCACTCAGTGTTTATGTATGGGTGTTTGATCCTATTTCCAACAGGCATTAGTTGAGGGCTCCATGGAGAAGTTAGTTGTTGATCTCACTCTCTGGGAAGGGCATTTATGGTATCCCTTCCACAGAAGCTCAAATTGTTAGTTGGGAGCAGTCTTGTAGTTCTCTAGACCTTTTTTTGTGTTCAATTTTATCTTCAAACCAATATTGGCTCCCTCTTTTATGTTCTCAGTCTCTGTTTCTGTCTCTCTCTCTTTCCTGTCTTCTATTCCTAACCAGGCTCAATTTTCCACATCACACATGTTTTCCTTTCCTCCCCCTTGTTTTCTCCTACATCTCTCTCCATTCGCTGCCCCCCCTCACTTCACCTGAGCTCTGAGGGACTTGTCCCTTCCCAGTTCTGTGAGGGACTTTATATTAATCTCTTAGAATACACCTTGTATCCTAGTTCCTCTGGTGGTGTGAATTATAGGATGGTGTTTCTTTGATCTAGGTCTAAAATCCATATATGAGTGAGTACATACTGTGTTCCTCTTTTTGTGACTGGGTTACCTCATTCTGGATGGTTTCTTCAAGTGTCATCCACTTGCCTGCGAATTTCAAGATACCATTATTTTTTTCTTCAGAGTAGTATTCCATTGTGTAGATGTGCCACATCTTCATTAACCATTCTTCAATTGAGGGGCATCCAGGATGCTTCCAGGTTCTTTCTATTACAAATAGTGCTGCTATGAACATAGTTGAACAGATGTCTTTGGTTTATGGATGTGAATCCTTTGGGTATATGCCTAAGAGGGGGATTGCCAGGTCATGTGGTAAACTAATTCCCATTTTCCTGATGAACCGCCATACTGATCTCCAAATTGGCTGTATGAGTTTGCACTCCCACCAGCAGTGGAGGAGTGTTCCCCTTTCTCCACATCCTCCCCAACATGAGTCATCATTGATGTTTTTAATTTTAGCCATTCTGGCAGGATTAAGATATTGCCTCAAAGTTGTTTTGATTTGCATTTCCCTGATAGCTAAGTATGTAGAGCATTTTCTTAAGTGTCTTTCAGCCTTTTTGACTTCCTCTATTGAGAATTCATTCTTCAGTTCTGTACCCCATTTTTAATAGGGTTATTTGGTGTTTTGTTGACTAGTTTCTTGAGTTCTTTGTGTATTTTCAAGATCAGATATTATATATGGTTTGCAGTTCCCAGTCCGTCCCTCTCATTCCTCGCAATTTGGCTCCTGTCCCATTTCTGTCCCCACTCCACAGGGAGGGTTTTGCCTTCCAGGTGGAGTCAAAAATCTGTCAAGTCATTTGGAGTAGGGACTATGCCCTCCCTCCTGCCTCTAGGCTAAGTAAGTGTCTCTCCCAAAGTTCTTTCATATTCCAGGGATTCATCCTGGTTCCAGGGAGACAACTTTTTTCTAGGTAAAGCATAGGAGCATGTCATGAAAGTTGCTCTGTAGAGCATGCTAGTCCCAAACTCATAGATATGTACATAACTCTGCCTCCTGAGAGTGATATTATAGGCCCGGGGCACTGAAAATTTACTTACATGGCATTCTTGTGTTGGATTGCACTCCACTACTAAACTGTGATTGGAAGAGTAGAATTGTACATATAAAAGACTTATCTATTTATATGGATAGTGAGACCCATAAAATATGATTTAGCTGAGGGAGTGCTGCCTATAAAATAGCCCAAAGATAATTAGTTTACTAATAAGGCATGTTAGAGGTTAAGATGCTAAAAATATAAATTTGATCTCTAGGATTATCCAGGACATTTGGCTCTAAACCATGACAAAGGAGAAACTCCTCATTCACAAAAAGCCCTTAGGCCCATCTCATTTTGACAAAACAGCACTTTTAGAAGCAGCTTAGGGGACATTGCTTGGTCACACTGAATAGTAGGGCCTGTTGTGGCAGAAAGGGCCAGTGTTCAAGAGAAAATCATAGTCCTCCCAGATGGGCAAGATAAACCCAAGTGACAACTGTTTGAAAGGGAAAACCCTTTTGTTTTGAGGGGTTGGGCTTAGCAAGCAATACTTTCAGTTTAGGTCCTCAATCATAGAGATGGATCAATGCTTCTTCCCAAAATGTGAAACTTTATTGGCAGAAACAGTAACAGCCAGGGGGTGTGCCTTAGGACTTTTCCATCATGCCCTGAGAGATGCAGAATAAAATACAGCTCCTCCTATAAAACAAGGACGAGGGAATGCAATTGTCTAGGGCCTGGGCCTTTGTGTAGGTGTTATTTCAGATCCTGAGAACACAACTCTTACTCCTGCTGACTTTTTAGTGTTCTCCCATTTCCTTCCATTTCCTCCTGGAAGTAGTAAAGAGGTAGCAATTCTTTATAAGAAGTTTACATAGAATAAGACATAAGTTAAGCATGACCTCTCTGCCCCAGGTTTTATCTTCTCTTTGTTCTGCCTTTCCTATCTTCCTCATCTTCTGGCACATCTGTGTCAGAACCTATCATTAAAGTGTGACCTGCTGTTGCATGTCACTGGTGTACTATGAAATCATTATGGTACTATCTTTTCTGTTGATGTTTTTCATGGCCTTACTGGCCCGACTTGCAGGTTCCTAACCCTATTTAAATTCTTCAAATTGTCAGCTGGCATCTGACCCTGGAAGAACTTAAAAGTGGCAGAAATTGTGGAATGCAAAATATGTTTTAGGAGCCAGTCAGTCATGATGAATGCCTTTAATCCCAGCCCTCAGAGGGCACATGCAGGCCAATTTCTGTGAGTTTGAGACTAGTGCGCTATATAGAGTTAGCCCCACTACAACTAAGGCTACAGCACAGGGAAACAGAGAAACCCTGTCCCAGAAAATTCTCTGTTCTAGGCTTTCTCCTCTTTGAACATTAGTGAGAGATGGTTGTATGCTATCATTACAGAGTTTCTTTTTCTTTCTTTAGTTTCTTTCTTTAGTTTAACCTCTTTAGTCTATGTAGTTATTTCTTACTGGAAAAGCAAAGTCTAGAACAGCTTTACTCCCAGCATTTTAGAATTAATTTTCTGAAACATGATTTCTCATTGACAATGGTTGATTTGATCCCAGTATGTTGCTTTCCAGGGAACTGTATTCTTTCATCTTAAACACACCTCATTAAATTAAGAGACTGTATACCCTCAGTAGGTAGGATTGTTTTTTTTTTTTTTTTGTTTTTTTTTTTTTTGTTTTTTGTTTTTTTTTTTTTTTTTTTTTTTTTGACCAAGTATCTTAAACACCTCATTTGAGGATACCAATTACTTTTAAGGTGATATTTAATAAATGGAAATCATTAGTCTGTAACACTGCACATTGATTTAAAATATAATCCACCTCTACAACACAAATGATCTCAATGACAACAAGATAAAAACCCATCGTATTTTTAAATTGTCCATATGTGTCATGAAGTTGACTATCCATTACACTTACAGCCGAAAGATTTGCATGTGGAACATGGATGCTGCCTTCAGACCAGAATAGAAAGAATAGTTTATTGCATGCACTGCAAGGAGAAACAGGGTGGATGGCAGTTGCTGTATACATCATAAAAAATGGCCGTGATTGCTGCATTGTGATGATTTGAATGTGATTTCACCTATAATCTCATAGGGAATGGCAGTAGTAGAAGGAGGAGCGTTGTTGCAGTGACTTTGACATTTTGAGAAGAAGAGTATCACTGGTCATGGGTTTTGGGGTTTCCTATGCTTTGGATATGGGCAAGTATATAAGATGTCTTACTGAGGCCTGCATATCAAGATGTAGCCAGCACCATATTCTTCTTGAAATCATGCTCCCTGCTATGATGAAAATGGACTCAATTTCTGAAAATGTGAGCCAATCCAATTAACTGTATTTTTTTAAGATAAAATTTGTGTGGGATCTATTTCTTGCAAGTAGAGTGATGAGAATTTCATCCCAGATTGTCAATGGTGAGTCTAGGGTTCGAATCCCTGACTGGGAGAGTTTTACCAAGGAGGCAGAGACAGGTTGATCTCTGTGAGTTAGGGACCAGGCTGTTCTACAAGAGCTAGTTCCAAGACAACCTTAAAAGTCACAGAGAAACCCTGTCTTGAAAAACAACAGCAGAAAGTGTTGTGGTGGTCTTAGAACTTATACACAGGAATAAAAATCCTAACTTATATAGATTCAGTGGTTTTCTTCTTTAAATACTCATGGTTTATTGAATCATGTCATATGAATGAAGACAGACCAGATTTGTTGAATAAAACTTGGATATATTGAGCTGGGTGTAGCCAATGGTGTGATGTCATTGAGCTTTGCATTGGTCTTAGCTACTCCTGCCTTTGCTACCTCATGCTGGGAAGAAACTCCTACAATTCCTTTAGGAAAAAGCTTTGAATGTTCATTAAGAAGGAAATAAAGTTTACTTATTGACTATTTTCCAATTTCCCAGGCAAATGACCACAGGAATATGTAAGAATTGAGTTCATTTAACAACTTTGAAGCTGGTGTAGGAACAGTGCAGAAAGAGGTGGGGGAAGGAAGGAACATGTGCAATTTCTTGTTTTCCTTTGGTGGAAATATCAGTGTGGAGCCTATAATCAATTGTAGATGGTTTACACAATGTCTGACTGGCCATTTCGTGGTGTCCATAGACAAGGACAATCAATAATCTTCATAAAGTACTGATGTGATAATGAAACCGAATTGCTGACTTTCATATAGAAGATACAATGAAAATCCACAGCCCAATAGCATGGTCAGTGTGTAAGCTTCAGAGCCTAGGTGTCATTTCTGCAGGGACAGGAATGGAACATATGCCCTGTGCTGACCTGGGCAATGGACCTTTTCCTCTTATCCTCCCTGAGTGTAGGTTCCCTTGGGTGAGTGAAATCTCTGTGTCCACACTGGGCTGTGGTGGCGCACAACTTTTATTCAAGCACTTGAGAGGGAGAGGCAAAAAGCTCTATGTGAGTTTGAGGCCAGTATGATTTTCAAAGAGAGTTTTATCATGGGTCCCAAACATAAAGAGACCCACCCAAACCTAAAGAGACACCCTGCTTTGAAAACCAAAGGAAAAATTAAAACAAAACAAACAAAACAAAGGGAAACAAATATTGTTGTTCAATATGAATGACAAGGTTTCTTTTGTTATGTGTTGGGACCATCCAAGGGAAAAACGGAAAGTTTACTTATGGAACTTATAAATATTGCATTCCACATTCAGATTTGTCTTTAGGTGTCACACACAGTGTGAAACATGTCATTGGAATCATCTTTCAGCAATACATGATCACAGCTCTTTTAACTTTCCACACTCACTAGCTACCATAGCATGTTTCAGGAAAGTTGAGTTCCAGCGAAAAAGGAATTTCTTATCTGCAGTTTTCTCAAGTGTGCATGGTGATTAGTTGGTGGACAGGCATTGTACATGTGTTCAGAAGCAGAAATTAAATTGTTCTTCTTTATTAATATTTGTGTGGGCATCATGGGGCTGGTTTTGCCTTAAACTACAAGGAGCCTTGCAGAAGCATAGAAAGAATTTACCCCCATTTTTAGAGAGAGCTCTAAACCATGAGGCATCTCTGTTGGGAAAAATGTCAGTACGTGGAGGAACAGAAGCAAAAGAGAGTGAGCATTCTTCTGAATTAGTTTTGTGGGAGTTGTGAGTTCTTTTTATTTAAGATCTAAACAACTAGCATGATGGGTAGCGGGTTAACATTGTTCAAGATCTCGGTTTTCCTGGCTGAGTTTCCTCTGGTGTTTTGATAAAAAGTTGATTATATTTTCCAGATTTTGTTCTTGTTTTTGTCTCTGCATCTCCCCTTAATCCTTTCCCAAATATTGTATACTTCTTGATCACCATACATTTGTTGTAAATATTAACGTCACAGTATGTCAAAGTATGACCTGAACGTTTCCGGGATTTCCTCTGTGTCCATTGTTATGTCCCTATTTTCATTTCTGATTTTGTGAATTGACATGTTCTCTCTCTGCTTTTTCATTAGTTTGGGTAAAGTTTTGTCTAGCTTGTTGATTTTCTTGAAATACCAACCCTTTGTTATATTGATTTTTTTGCATTGTTTCCCTGGTTTCTGTTTTATTGATTTCAGCCCTCAAATTTATTATTTTCTGGTGCCTACTCCTCCCGTGGAGTTTGCTTCTTTTTGTCCTAACGCTTTCATTTGGGGTGTTAATTCTCTATTGTAACTATCCCCTGTTTTTTTTTTTTTTTTTTTTTTTGTTTCCATATGGGCACATAGTGCAATGAACTTCTCTGGTAGCACTGCTTTCAAGGTGTCCCATTAGTTTGGGTATGTTGTGTCCTCATTCTTGTTGAATTTTAGGATGTCCTTAATTTCTTTATTTCTTCTTTGATGCAGGTATGGTGCAATTGAACATTGTTCAGTTTCCATGATTGCGTAGGGTTTCTGCGATTTGTGTTGTTGTTGTAATCCAATTTTTAACGCATGCTGGTCATATAAGCTACAGGGGACTATGCCAATTCTCTTGTATCTGTTGAGGTTTGTTATGCCACCTACTATTTGGTCAATTTTAGAGAAGGTTTCATGTGGAGCAGTAAGAAGTTATTTTGTTTTCTGTTTGGATGTAATGTTCTATAGATCTCTGTTAAACTCAATTGAGACGAAACTTCTGTTAATTCTTTAGTTGCTTTGTTAAGTTTTTGACTGGTGGTCATGTCTAGTGGTGACAATGGTGTGTTGAAGTCTCCCAGTATAAGTGTGTGAGGTTTTATGTGGGTTTCAGTTTTTGTAGAATTTCTTTATGAATGTGGTTGCCTTTGTATTTGAATCATAATTGTTCAGAATTGAGACTTTGTGTTGATGGATTTCTCCTGTGATGGAAACAGAATGACTGTTTTAATCTATTTTGATTAACTTTGGTTGGACACTTAACTTGTTAGAATTTAGGATAGCGGCACTTGCTTGCTGCTTGGGTCCATTTGATTGGAAGATCTTTTCTTAGCCTGAGGTAATATCTGTTTTTGAAGCTTACAGGTGCCTTTAGCAGGAAAGAAAATATCTTAAGGATAATAGGAGTTATTGGAGCACTTTGAACTCATGACATGTTGCAATGGATTCCCATTTAGGGGCTGAGAAACTTCAGACTGTCAGAATATATTCCAGGACTGCCAAAGCCATACAGAAGCCCTTTGTATACAAACAGATGATGAGATCTACCTTTAACTGCTTGGTGGCAGTGCACATGTTTAATCCCAGGTCAAAGGAGGCTGCCTGATTTTGCTTAGGTTGTCCAGCCAAATCCACAGAATGAGTATAAGTCCTGCACAGATAAACCCTGTTATGAAAGCAAAAAACAAAACAAAATCACATAAAGGGAAAAATCAGATCAACATTCTGGTGGTAGCCTACATGTATAAATGGTATTCAAGGAGGAAGCTTTCCCTCTTTGGCTGTTTACCCTAGCTCTGGGTACCAAGTTTATTCGTTTACTACCATTAGAGCCTACTTTTTTGGAATTTTGATGTATAATGACCAGCTCAGACATCCATCCTGACAAACTAAAAACTGCTATACTCTTCAGATTCCCATTGGTAGGCAAACTTTATTGAACTAACTACATCACAGCTTATAAGACATCCTAAGAAATCCACTTTCTACATATATGGTGAGATTCTTCCTACATTCTTTTTCATGTAGAGAACCTTGATTACTGTAGTTGGTTTTTGTTTTGTTTTGTTTTTTATCTGTTCACTGAAGATATAGTGGTTAACAATAGTGCTCACAAAAACATACAACCTAGTTCAATTACTCTGTACATATTCAATTTTCCATTAAGACTGCTTTCCTCATTATTATTACTTTGCCAATTGTTTGCTCTGAGATTCAGGGATAAAATTCTACATCCATGGAGCCAACATATAGCATTCTGCCACGAGAAAGATCATTTATCTTTTTTGAGATCTGTTCCCTGCTTTTCTGTCCTGATTATCTGAACACATCTCCCCATCCCAGCTTTTTAAAAATATTTTCTACCTTCTTTGTTTCCTATCTACCTCATTCCCCATCACCTTCACCTCAGGATCCTATATGTGGAACAGGTCCTTCTGTTTCAGGTATCTGGTGGCCTTTAGGAACAGTACTGGGAACACATTTGCTGTTTAATCCTCCCATCTCCTTATGTAGCTACACATGCTGTCTCCAGTCCCTAAGGAAATTGTTTAATGTGTAAAATGGAGCTTGAACTTAAAAGCCATTTAAGAAAGATAACATATATGAAATGCAAACTATGTCTAGGCTGGCTCCTCTCTGAGTATTTTCCAGAGATAGATACATGTTATGTTAGAAATATTTGTCTTTGTGGAACTCCTCTGTGGGGCAAGTGATTTCTCCCTGGGAAGGCATATTAATGCTACAACATATGCAATTTCATCATGTTAGAAGAATGTTTATGATACAATCTCTTAAGTTGATGTAAGTGGAATTGGTTCCATTCTGTTGCTCTCCAAAGCAATGGCCTTGTTGTCTTCTGTACTATACCTTCAAAATTCTTAAATTACTGTAACACCTAAGAGATTTAAATTATCAATTAGAGTCAAGGAGACAACTATCCAGTGCAGTCACAGGAAAGGCATTTGCATGCGGAGCATTGCTTCTTCCTTCAGTGCAGAATATGGAAAATTGTTTACACTGCAGGAGGATTCAGGGTAAGCAATCAGGTGCTGAAGTCACCACTATGAAAAAAAGTACATGACTGTCTTAAGGGGAGCGATTTTGTATTTCCCCAGCATGTTTTAATCTGTCATGTGTTTGAACACATACCAGAGTATGTAGGTGTACAGTTTGTGAAGGATGAAATGAAAGGCAGGAATACTTAGTGGCTAGCGTTGCCACTTTTGTGGGTGGAGCATCTTTCAGTGTCCATCAGTCATCTTGGAGGAAATGGGTGGTGCCAGCAGCTGGCCTGTCTGTCTGTTATAAAATCATTTTAATAAAACATTTTAAATGCCATGTTCTCTAGATCTCTGAGCATTTGAGGGGCTGTCTGACTTTTAGCATACCTTAGTATACAAAATATCCCTGTAATTAATCTGTTTTGAAAACTGGATCCAAGCTGAGCAGCTGTGGAGGGATATTTTACACAGGGCCCTGCAGCCTGACTGTCACTGGTTTTAACCATAGTCGGTTAGACTAATAACCATACAGGACAAAGAGGTAGAGGAAAACTCCCTTTGATAATAGAAGCTTAACCTTAATAAACAGCTCACAGGAAAGACTGTGTGGCAAAAATATTTTGTTACCTTGAAATAGACACTTATAACCTTAAATATTTACCACCATTCAAAGGCACATAACAATTTAGAAATATTTGAGACTTAGTACATTTGAATTTAAGTTGTATTATGCTAGCTTACATTTATATAAAGTTAAATTTCAAGGTAAATGTACAGATATATTAAACAGGACTGTGTAAAATTGAGAAGGGCTAGAATGTGAAGCTATGTATGACATAGTGAAAAAATAAATTAGAGACAAAGAATAAATAATAAAGCAAATAAAAGAATAAAAGCAAAAGGTAAATGAATTACAGGTTTTGTTGGCGGCAGAAGCTGGCTAGACTTCCTGTTGCCTAGGTGGTTGGTGTAGAGGGAAGAACCATGGGGGGTAAGGCTAGGCCATGTTGTCAAAATGCGCGGCTGCCATAAACTTGCATCCCCAACAGCTGGCAGAAATCATAAAGTTTTGAGATTCAATTTTGTCTTGAGTAGATGCTGCCTCAGCCCAGTCTACTGCCCCCAGACAGGCTGCAGCTGCGGTGGGCAGGAGAGTTTTTAGTGTGGCGGGAAGAGAACAGAGCCAAGTTGGGGGTAGAGGATTGTTTAGCAGAGAGATAGAAAAAACTCCTTCCATCTGCCTGTGCGCTGGCAGTAATTTGAAAGATCCTGTAAAATATCGGGATCTACAGAGCCATTACACGGCCAATTTAAATTTTCTAGGGGATATCTGAGCCACTTTTCAGTACAAAGGTAAATAAGTCTGGGTGCTTTAACAAGTGGCATTAAGTGAAATGGTTTTAAATTTTCTATCAGGCATCCCAGTGGAGTGGTGGGAGATATTTCCTTGGTCAGTTTATTCCCCATGGGTAGAGAGGAAAGTGACCATGCAGTCTTGGAACTCTTCCGCCCAAGAGTGTGGCCACAAGCATAAGCGAGAATGGCAGAGCATTATTTGAAGCTCATCAGCCCAAAAATGTTGGCAGGGCCAACAGAGGCCAGAAGGACTCAGCAGTTCAGAGCAGAGGAGAGATGCCCACCCTTGGTGGTATGTCTTCCACCTGTGAGGAATGTACCAGATCTTTAGGAAATGGGTTAAAATTTAAAAGGGTATCACTCACCTAATTGAAGCCTGGAGTGGGGTGGTATTTCCAGTGAAGGGGGAGATGGAGGCAGACTACTGGTATCTGAAACAGGATCCCAAGTGTCTCTGGCTGTGCCGCCCACCAGCAGGCGGCTGCCAGTGACCCTCAAGGAGAGCCTGCTTGGGTTTCGGCACCAATGTTTGTTCTTTGCTGTGCAGTTAATGCCTAAGAAACACAATCAAGAGACTCAGGGCCCACATGGAGTTTTTTGAGAGAGGGAGAGAAAAGAGGGATTAGCTCATGGCCAACTGAAAGCAGGAGGAGGGGGCACTTGATTTAAAAGGGAGGCTTGCACATGCATAACTGAGCCCTGTGGCAGCCTTCAGGTAAAGCTGACATAGTGATGACATGGCCATGAGCGTCCCACCCATTGTCAGGGCGGGTATCAAATGGACGCTAGTTCCTAACTAATCAGTTTACTAAGCAGAGTCACTATTTAGCTACACATGTAGTTAAGTGTAAGTCACTAGTTGAGGCACAAACTAACCCACTAGTTAGCTTTACATACTAGCTCACTAGTACCCACACACACCAATGCCACTTGTTAGTCATATACTTAACTCACTATTTAGTCTCACACATGAAGTCACTAGTTAAACAAACAACTAAATCAATAGTCAGCCCCATACCTAAGTCACTAGTGAGCCATAAAAACTAAGCCACAAGTCCATCACACAAATAAAGCAGTACTTAGCCACACACACTAAGACAGTAGTTAATCACACATCTAAGTTACTATTTAGCTACATGCCTAAGCAGTAATTAACCACATTGACTAAGTCACTAGTTAGCCACCAAGCTGGGTTACTAGTTAGCCACAGTCACTATGTCTCTAGTTAGCTACACACAATATATCACTACTTACCCACCCATACTAAGTCACTAGTCAGCCACACATCTAATTTACTAGCTAGCCACAAAATCCAATAGTCAGCCACACACACACTGAGATAGTAGTTAGAAATTCACCTATGTATTTCTATGTATTTAGTCAACTACACACCTAAGTCACTAGTTAGCTACCAACACTACGTCACTAGTTATCCACACACATTAAATCAGTAGTTAGACACACACACTATGTCACTAGTTCGACATATACTAAGTCTGTCTAAAAGAAAAACAGCTCATACTAAGGTGGTCCCAGGACTTGGGTATCAGGCCTTTAAATCCCAGCAGCAGGGATTTGGAGATAGGGGGAGTGACATGGCTGGACAGAGAGAGGGAAAATAAGGTAGAGGAGACAGAGAGAGCATGCAGTGAGTTGATTTTGTTTGAGCTATTAGTCTGAGGGATCGAAGAGATAGCAATCAATCTGATGAGGCAGAGTGAGGACAGGAGACACATGGCTTGTCTGAGAATAGGTAGAGAAAAGAACTCTAGTAGCCAGATGCTCTGAATCTGTAATCTTTCAGTTTTCCCCCTCCTCCCCTGAGAGGTTACTGTGAGCTTTTATTAGTAACATCTATTAGAACTTGTGCTGGAAGTGATGTTCTCTCTTTGGAAGTGTGATATTTCAAAGTCAATAGAGGTAAAAATTTTAATTATTAAAATATGTTAACTTTATTTTTTTTTTAAAATTACATTGGTATCTTTTTAATGTTTTTTAAAAAAAATATTATACATATCAAACCAGTTCATTCCA